>NC_073693.1:121042820-121402820 GCF_029784155.1 Uranotaenia lowii | reverse complement strand
GCGGAACTACTCGGATACCCCCCGACATTGGGGTATCCTACACACGTTCGCGGCGCACCCCTGACCTCCGCTACGCAGAAGATGTTGCCTTATCTTTGTAGCTTCGATCAAAGGATCGGACGCACACTACTCAGATGCTCCCCGCCGATGGAGTCATCCTACACCGTTCGCGGACTGCCGTTGGTTCCAGCTCCTCTGCAGGGCAGTCATGATCCGGGTGAACCCATCGCTGACCGCGTGCCAAGTGTTGGAATCCGCACACATCCTCTGTACAACGTTATCTGCTGTCGTGTCAGGCCCACAGGCGGCAAATATGGAAGTACGTACCGCCGCAAACCTCGGACAGACAAACACCACATGTTCGGGTGTTTCCTCTACGTCACCACAATCTGGGCAGTATGGCGAAGCCACATGTCCAAACCGGTAGTGGTACTTCATGAAGCATCCATGACCAGTCAGGAATTGCGTCATATAGAAGTCCACTTCACCGTGCCTTCTTCCGATCCAGCTCCCGATGTGCGGGATCAGACGATGGGTCCACCTTCCTCTCGTTGAGCTGTCCCACAGCTGCTGCCAGTTGGACATCGAGTCCTCATTGGCGAGATCTCGAACGTTGGGCGTGTCTCTGTTGTCGTAGCAATAGACATCCTCCTCCAGCAAAACCGAGATGGGCATAACACCCGCTACTACACAGGCGGCTTCGGACGACATGGTCCGGTATCCGCTGATAACCCGCAGGTTCATCAGCCGCTGAACGCTGCTAAGTCGCTGCAGGTTACAGCTTCCTCCCAGGGCCTGCCTCCAGGCCGCTGCTCCGTACCGCAAGATCGAAGTGGTCACACTTGCAATGATCCGCCTTTTGCTGCTTTGGATAGCCGAGGAGTTCGGCATCATTCGTGTGAGTGCGGCCGTGGCCATTGCCGCTCTCTTGCACACGTGTTCGACATGGCTCGTGAAGCTGAGCCTGTCGTCAATCATCACCCCTAGGTACTTAATTGCGCGTTTAGACACGATGTTGCACGGTCCAACGGCAATGGTACCTGTTTGGGGTGATTTCAGTTTGGTGATAAGCACCATCTCGGTTTTGTGGTGGGCTAGACGCAGGCACTTGGAGTGCATCCAGCGTTCCACTTCCTGGATAGCTACCGTGGCCAGTAGCTCAACCTCCGCTGTTGAGGAGCCCCTCGCCAAGAGGACTACATCATCTGCAAATCCTACGAGTTCGGCTCCCGATGGGAGGCTCGTTCGTAGGAGTTCGTCGTAGGTGATGTTCCACAGAACCGGGCCGAGAATTGACCCCTGTGTGTGTGTGTGTGTGTGTGTGTGTGTGTGTGTGTGTGTGTGTGTGTGTGTGTGTGTGTGTGTGTGTGTGTGTGTGTGTGTGTGTGTGTGTGTGTGTGTGTGTGTGTGTGTGTGTGTGTGTGTGTGTGTGTGTGTGTGTGTGTGTGTGTGTGTGTGTGTATGTGTGTGTGTGTGTGTATGTGTGTGTGTGTATGTGTGTGTGTATGTGTGTGTGTATGTGTGTGTGTATGTGTGTGTGTGTGTGTGCGTGTGTGTGTGTAGAATGTTGCTCTTATATTGATTTTAGAATTCACTCTTCAGTTGTTAAAATGCCGTCCAAGGAAGAAGAGCAGCGTATCACAATTTTGCTCGCACATCGCGAAAATTCGAGCTACTCGCACGCAAAGCTGGCAAAACCGCTATAAGTTGGCAAATTTACCGTTACAAATGTAATTAAAGTGTTTGGGGAACGTTTGTCGACAGCCAGAAAGTCTGGATCGGGGGGAATCGAAAACCGGAAGCCGCTGAGACGACAAACAGAGTTGCCGGTAGTTTAAAGCAAAACCCTAACCTCTCTCTCCGAGATGCCGCAAATAAGCTGGGTGTATCGTCTACAATCGTGCATCGAGCCAAAAAACGAGCCGGACTATCGACTTACAAGAAGGTAATGACTCCAAATCGCGATGATAAACAAAATACGACGGCCAAAGCGCGATCCCGGAAGCTGTACACGACGATGCTGACGAAGTTTGACTGCGTGGTAATGGACGACGAAACCTACGTCAAAGCCGACTACAAGCAGCTTCCGGGACAGGAGTTTTATACGGCAAAATGGAGGGGAAAGGTAGCAGATATTTTCAAGCACATGAAACTGTCAAAGTTCGCGAAGAAATATCTGGTTTGGCAAGCCATCTGTACCTGTGACTTGAAAAGCAGCATTTTCATAGCTTCCGGAACTGTCAACCAAGAAATTTACGTGAAAGAGTGTTTGAATAAACGTCTGCTGCCTTTCCTGAAGAAACACGGTTGTTCCGTACTGTTTTGGCCGGACTTGGCATCTTTCCATTACGGTAAAAAAGCCATGGAGTGGTACGCCGCCAACAACGTGCAGGTGGTTCCCAAGGACAAGAACCCTCCCAACCAACCCCCTGGCAACCTGACGTTTCCCATACTAATCGCGTGTGCCAGTTTTTCTGGTTCTCTGGTTCTGTCAAAATCTCATTTTCACTCAACAAACATATCGAAAGGGTGGATAATGAAATGTTCGACAAATTAAGGTTTCAAACATATTTTTTATTGAAAAAAATAGTTTTTAAAAACAATGATTAAGAATCACCTATTAAGCGGAAAATGAGTTGATGTTTAAAGAAAATCACGATAATATGGCAAAAAAGTCAGCGTGGTAAATGGCTTTTATTTATGAAATACACAAGCAAATTCAAAAATCTTGTAAATGGTTTATTGCATGGTAAATTTTAAAAACAACATTTTATTCATTTCTAAACAATATTAACTTTGTTAGTTTTTTTCGAAGAGATTCTTTAGAATCATTAAGTTGCTTAGCGAAGGACTCCATCCGAAACACAATCAACACATAATTTCAACAACAAGTTTCGATGGTTAACTAAAGCATCCTGATCCAAAATGTGTTCGGCTAATCCTCTAAAAACATCCCGTGCATCATTTGAAACCTGTGTCAGAGTTCGATTCATTATGATATCATAATATAGTATACTAAGTTTATACTTTGATGATTTTGTTCTACAATTTTTACCTCCAACTCGGTTATTCTGCAGACCTTTAACACATTGGCATTAACTTCTAATCTGACAATAAAACTATTGAAAAGTTCATTTCTGCAATCTTCACATTTGATGCTACTTACTATTTTTTTTTAATTAAACTTTCCGAAATTTTATCTGTACGTCACTTGTGCAAATGCAAAGCCATCACCTCAACTCGTTTCCGCTTTCATTCTCAGTGTTTACTATCTCAACATATTTGTAATGCTAATATTTCATAACATTCAGCTGGATAAAATTGTACCGTAATAAACTTAAGGAAATAGCGGAACTATTTCAAACCACGTTATGTTTAACGAAATAAACTCATAACTCTATCTGGTGACGCCTTGTAACAAAACACAACGGATTCGCAAGGAATATTGAAAGATATTCCTTAAAATATTCCTTGACGGATTCGGATGAAAGATGGCCATTTTGTAATCTTTGCTATAAACAGAAATGTTATTAAGTTGGAACCGAGAATGGAACACAAATAGATTGAAATAAAATTACTTATTTCATTGACAACTATTATAAAATTTAATTATAAAGTTATTTATTTTTCTTTTTTGCATCACTTTTGATTATGTGCCCTTTTAAAATGGTATTTCGTCAGTTGAATTGCATCCACGGATGCCGAAACAAAATCAAGTGGTTTCAATGGAAAATGAACGTTGCCGCTGCTAGGGACGACCCAGGATGCATGTAAACAAACGCGACTAGTGCGACATCTACCATTTTGAAGACGGCACAGCAAACTCGACTAAACTGTCAAGTTGCCAGGGGGTTGCTCCCAACACACCAGAGCTCCGCCCAATTGAGAAATACTGGGCTATTGTCTAGCGGAACCTAAAGAAGACATATAACACCAAAACTTATCAAGCGAATGGAGTCATATGGGACATTTAATGATGTTTGGATACGAAAAATGTTTCTATTGCAGTTCGTGGATCCTCCCCACATTGCAAGAAGAGAGACCAAAAAACCAGTTCTTAGTATCAGGTTTAAAACAATGATTGAAAAATAATTCCCGAACAAGTTAAGAATAAATCATTTCAAAGAATCTTATCTTCTATATAATGCAGTTCTGGTTTGATGTTAAAGCTCTCATGTAAAGATAGCGTAAATTTATTTAAAATGATTTTTTCACACAGTTTACAGATTTTTGAAGGTGTAGCAAAACACACTGGGTCAGCTAGTATTTATATCAAATCTAAGTTAAAATTGTATTCTTTCGTTGCAATATGTTATTATGATATTTAATCGACATTTTTCGGCGAGTTTAAAGTCTATATTCGCTGAAAACGCCAAATTAATAGCAACAAAAAATCAATCCATTAACCGAGCTATGCGTCTTACGGAATGTGAATCCAGAGCAAAAAGATAAGATTTTCAGTGTACGTTTTAGTGTAATCTGAGTTGTCATTTGTACGAGGTAATTCTTTCTCCGACTGCCTCATATAAGCGGGGTTCTACTGAGTAATTTGTATTATAGCCGCATTCTTTCCCTTTGTAACTCATAAGCACTTCTGCAGAACAGAATGCAAACAAAATGTTTTGTTAGGTCACACCCCAGTAACTAAAGGGAAGTGGTAAAAGTACCCTTTTAATTTTTTTTGTATGCTAGCAAAGTTTGAAAAAATTGTTCTTTGTACCTGAGTATAATCATATTCAATACAAAAGGAAATTTCAGAATCAACAAGTAATTTTGTTTTGTCACCATTAAGAATCTACGGAATTGAAAAAGATCGATTACCTTTGATCCATCTAAAGCAGAATCTCAAAAAGTTCCCACAAACCCCCGATTACGTCAGAACAGCGCAGCACCGATGAACTTGCACTTGACGCAGGCTTACTTGGTGAAAGAGCATCTCAAAACAAAGTGATCGACGGATTGTTTACCATACCTTCCTACTGTAGTAACGCAGCCGGGTGTCGCCCACAACATGACTTTCATTGCACTTGCCTCGACCCGGTCCCTTGGTGGTACTAGGTTCAGAAAAACTGATGAATGAAAACTGAGCTGCGCAGCAGCTGACTTGAAGGAGAGAAGAAACAGGATCTCCCGGCTGATACCTCAACCTTAACTAATGAATGATCATCCCGTGAGCAACCTAAATCTGCGAAAACGCCGCGCACGCTCAGAGAGTAATTTGAGCACCTTAAGCTTCCCAGTGACTTCAACCAACTCGATGGATAGGGTTTGAGGTTGATCTTGCCGGCTTCGGATTCGATTTCATTAAGCCGCTCTTCGTCTCTCCATTTGGGGTGGCGTTCTACCGCCTCAATCCTGCTCCATTCATCATCCATCGAAAAGGGGTTGTTTTTATGGTCGATACAGACTTCGTTCGGTACTTGGTCAGTAATTTGTCCACGGGGTTGTCTAATAGGTCGTGTTTGTTCGGCTTAAACTATTTTGTTTTTTTTTTTGTTGTTGTTGTTAAGGTTCACGTTGCCGTTCATCTCTTGCTTGGTTCATTCTCGCGGCGGGTCGCGGGTCTTTTAACGGTTTTGTTGAATTAACTAGCTGAGGCGCGATGCTGATGCTTCCACTGTTAAAGGGTTGCGTTTTTCCACTCATTTTAATATAAAAGCTTGGTGGGCTCTTGGCAATCGGTACAGTTTGGTTCGGATCAACGACCAAAACGCGTCTTCCAATCAACAGTGTGATCTAGTTCCTCCGGTAGTTCAGGACGAAAACAAGGATTCGTCGCAATGTTTAAGGTGTGTGTTTTTTGTTTTTGGGATTGGGTATCGATCTTGTGAACAGTTTATTAGTTTGAGTGATCATAATCTTTCAAAGATTTATAACTGTGTGAACATTCAATAAGACACGTTGTGGACATTCTACACAACATTGTGTAGGTTGTTCACAAATGTTTACATTGTGTCCAGGAATAAAGTGGTATCGTAAAGTGGAATGATTGATAATGCAAATAATGTTCAGAAGTTATTTCCTAGTAACAATAGTTTTGTTCGATAAATAACATTCCGGTTAGTGGAAGTTCAAATTTGCAATCTGGTTCGTCGCTTTCAATTTGTCCCTTGCATTGAAGTTTATTGAATAAATTTTGCAAAATTCGCCTTTCAGCCCTTTAAAAGCGAGTAAAATTTGATTTTTTTAAATAAATGTGTGGTACTAGTTAAATAATTCTGAAATTGGAAGAAAATCTCTTGGTTGACTATAAGGCAGCAATCAAAATTTAACAAAACAAATTATAAAGATTAAAATGCAAAAGGAAACACACGTTGTACTTTTATGAAGTTTAAAGTTCTCTTCGACTCTGTCATCTTCTTCTTCAATTTAATAATTTAAAGATGATCGATCATGTTTAAAAAATAAATTACACTCTTACATCTGTTGATTCCAATTTTGTAATGCTTTAGTGCAAAACCATTGAAGATTGAGTTGAGAATATTAAAAACTGCCTTAAAACACTTTGAAAATCGTGAGTTTTTTAAATTAAACTTCAACTCAGTCCCTTTTAGAGCATATTAAGTAATGGTGAAACCAAATTTTTTAAAGAGTAGACACACATCACAACTATTCAAAATACTTTTAAACAAAATTCTCACTGAAGGCCTTATTCAAAACTTATTTATCAAAAGTTATTTGAACTGAAATAGTTTATGGATATGTTAGAAAGTTAACATTCAACTTGACTTATCGGTACTTTAAAAACCAGGAAGTAATAAAGGCTTTCAGTTTTAGATTAAAACGATTTAATTTAATATGGTTATAGTTTCACATACTGACGTTTTCGAAGTTTTGAGATAAAATCAGAATCAGAGACAAATAATATTAAACCGAGTTTTGAGAATATTTTCCAATCACACATTTATTTGTTTTGATTGGGAACCCCACTACAATACATTACCATTGAAAAAATGTACAAAAAAATTGTATAAGTATTTTTAACGGATAAGATTTTATTGTCAATAAAGGATACATAACAAAGCTAACTGTTTTAACTTATCACTGTTTTGAATTCGACTTCACCAAAGAGATAAAATTAGTTATTTCAAAATGCAATTCAGGAAACTCTTTGACTCTTTGATTTTTTTTAAGTGGTTCTGGACGACAGTTTGTAAAGGAAACATTGAAAATCTTGAATTCTAAATTTTACTTAATTTTAATTTATTCCAAGGAAAAAACAACAAATAATTCATTTGATCGTTCCGACAATAAATACAATCGAATTCATATTATTATTCTGTTGTTTTTTTTTTAACAAAATAAAACAAAAAGATTTACAATTGATGTAAAAAATCTTGTTGAAAGTTATGGTTTTTGGTTTTGTTGCCCAGATAAAATTGAAAAAAATCAGATATTGCCTGGATTTATTCACTTTATTTGGCTAATCAAACCAAAAAAAAAAAAACAATATGTGTTGTAATTTTTTTTTCTATTTAAGTTTTTAAAACGAAATTTTATGAGCAAGTTTTGCAAAAGTAATCATGAAATATTTTTTGAAAGCCTAAAATACGATAAAAAATCTTTTTTGAGAAATTATTTTTTCTCTTGATTTTGGTTGTGTTATTTCTGGGTTTTGACAAAATTTGCCCGGATTTCTGATCGTCAATTTTGAAATCAAATGCCCGGATGTTTTCAGATTTTTATAGAAAATTGCCTTGATTCATTCCGGTTTTATAATAATTATTATATTTATTTCTGGCAACCATAGTCTAAGGAATAAATACTTATTTTGAGAAACCACACTTTTTAGCTGTTGTGTTGGGCCATTTCCACATATTTTTCGAAAATTTTTATTCTTCTTTCGAATGTTAAATCATGTTAATAAAATTCTTAAAATCTAAAAAAAATCCACAAAATATATTTTGAAAACTCCAAATTGGTTATTTTTGCACTGAGAGCCTCTTGTTATAACTGAAAGCAATAATTATGATTTTGCTTCTCTTTGCATCATCATTTTGAAGATCAGAATCAAATTGGGATTTTGTTTTGAGCTCTGATATAAGAATAAAAAAAAACCAGAAGGATAGAAAAATTAGATTAATGGAAGGTTGAAAAAATTTTTTCAGCACGTATCCGGATTTTTTATCTGGAAACCTGGAAAAATCCGGACATTTCATTTCAGAATTGTCAACCAAAAATCTGGGCTGTTTCTGTACTAATATAATCAAAGTACAGGAAATACTCAACAAAAATAAAAAAAAATTCTTACGTTAAAACTTGTCAGCAGATTTGAAATTGTATTTAAGGCCTTCAAAAACATTTCGTGATCATTTTTATGAATTTTTTCAAAAAAAATTTCGAATTGCACGCATAAATGAAAAGATTTTCCATCATAATTGGTTTTTATTTGTTTGATTTTGCTAATAAAGTTAATAAAACCGGGCAAAATCCAAGCATTTTTCAATAAACACGAGCCACTGGCCCGGACCGGAATTTTCCCTAATTTGATTTTGAATATCTTTGCAAACCCAGAAAAGTTCCGGGCAATCTGGAAACATTATGGTAGACCTAGAAAAGTTTTCAAGTTTCGGAAAGAATAATGCTAGATTCGAATCAAGTTATTTAAAACGGAATTCTGATTTCATAATTAAACATATTTTTCTTTCAGATACAAAATGTGCATCTTTTGAGTTCAACAATGGCTTACATAAAAGCTTTTACAAATTCTATTTTCAGAATTTTAACGGCATCGAAATACGATTATTATTGCATTTCTGAATCTTTAATCAGTTTTCAAAGTGAAATCCCAAGCAACCAAAAGTCACATATTTACTTGAATGAAGGCATTGGAAGTTACATATTGGCTGACAAAGAGAATCAACTGCCCAATTCCCTTTAGTGAATTTTATGTACTCATTAATGAACTTGAAAGTTGCAAAAGTGATTAATATGTACGTTGTATGTGACTTGTTTTGCCTAATTCCCATTAGTGAACTATATGTGCTCATTAACGAACTTGAAAGCTGCAAAAGTGATCTATACGTACGTTATACGGGACTTAAGTCACATAAAGGGCACAAAAAGGCTCAATACGGGATTTCGTAAGTCACATAAAGGGCACAAAAGTGCTCAAACGGGATTTGATAAGTCACAAAAAGTGCATTGATGTGCTTTCAAAATCAAATCACCACTTCGAGTTTTAGTTTCAGTTAGAACAACATCTAGGCGTGGCCTAGTGGTAGCGTGTTCGATTCTCACCACGAAGGTCGGGGTTCGATCCCCAGGCCGGGTAAGTTTTTTTTCAATAAGTAATTTTGTACTTGAGTGACCATTCTGATGCCATATATGTAGGATATGTAGGAAAGAAGCAATTGAGCGAATTGTCGAGTTTGGAATCCGGCGCGTGGCATCATGGCGGCACCGGTACAGAACACAGTAAATAATCAAGAGAAGGTGATATGAACCGAAGCCAACGGTTCAGTTGAGATAGAGAGAAATTTTTTTGCTCATTTTGCGATTTTTTGGAAGCTGAATTAAGAGGCCGCTGGAAGCTGAATAGAAGATCATTAAGACTTGTTTTGAAACTTGAAAGTATCAATAAGAACTTAAATTTTGAGCTGCATAGAACGCACTTCATATCAATGATGAGGCTGAGTAAGCGTTTTTGTACCTGTTTTATGGGACTTTTGGTTATTTGCTTTGCTTGGGATGTTATATTTCTCCATAAAATAAATGAATGAAATCAAAACAGCAAATCAGATAAAGGCATTTTTCATTATTTTCAATTCTTTTTTGAATTTTTGTATGCATAATTCCTATGAACAAGTTGAATTTTTTTTTTAAATCTGTAATTGGTATTTTTTGGTGATTTACGACGACAAATAAAACCAAAAATTTTTACGTTTCGGCTTACCGAATTTCAGCCATCCTGAGAAAAAAAAATTGGACGATAGCCGTAAAGGAAACAGGCGGCAAAACAAGCTTTTTTCCTGAGGATGGCTGTAAATCAGTTAGTCGAAACGTAAAAAACAGCAGTTTTATTTTTCGTCATAAATTACCGAAAAATATCAATTAAAGAAAACCACAAGAAAGTCCGGCCGAAACAAACAAAAAAAAATAAAGGGTAACTCTTGATCTTCTCTGTAATAGGGATTTTAATCAAAGCTCTTTAACTGAATTTTAATTTAGGTCATAAATTAAGTAAAATGCTTTCAAAAGTTACTACGTTTTCAAATCAAATATCTGAAACCGGATCCATTTATTTATTTTATTCCTCTGAAATGGCTAAACTGTGAACATTTAAAAATGTTTATATCTGAAATTTTAATAAATTTGTATTTTATTTCAATTAAAGAAATGAGTAATAGCAGTTTTCTTTTTGTGAACTTCCCGGGAAATATCCAGGTAAAGTTTGTAAAAACCCAGAAGTTGCTCCACAAAATCAAGTTAAAAAAAATGAAAAAAAAAACATCAAAACTCTTCGATTGATTTGAAATCGTATTTGATGCTTCCAAAAAACGTTTAATGATTATTTCAATAAAGATAGCTCAAAAGACTTCGTTCTGGAAGCATGAATAAAAAATTTACCCCAAAATTTGTTTTTTTTTTTGCTTGATTTGCGAAAAAGTTCAATAAATCTGGGAAAAATCCGGGCAGTTTTCAATCAAATACGGATAACCGGGCCGGGGCCGGACCGTTCCCAAATTGTGTATTAAATATCTGGGTGAACCCGAATAAAACAGAGCAATCTTACAACCTGATGATGCGTTTTCTTTGTAATCTGAGATTAAAATATGGTTATTGTTCATAATTTCTGTATAGAGTTGTAATTTGTGTGTGTTGGAATTAATTTTTATTAAAGTTTTCCTGATTGTGTTTATAATTTGATGAAGCTATGAAATTTGTTATAAAAATCACTTAAATTTTGATATTGAAAATTATGTTAAAATACTTTTTGAATTTTGATTGAATTTGTTATTTTTACACAAAAATAAATTTCTCAAATGTTTTTGTATGTATGTAAGTACGTTGGATATCCACCATGGGTGCACGGATTCACCGCAATTTCTGCCTAAGTATGTGCTCACATGCATTTTTAGATTATTAAGTCTGAAATATCTCCGCATATGCAACGCATATGAATCATGGAATTCATCATTGATCTTTTATATGAAATGAATTCTACAGCTGAATGACTATTAGGAAATAGGATTCGAAAGAATTGAAATTAAGAGTTCAGATTTAGATTTAGGATTCAGATTGGAATTCAGATTTCAGTTCCAGGATTCAGATTCATTTTTAGATTCAGATGTATGTAAGTAAATGTGAATTCTGAATTTTATTTTTTAATGTCTAAAAAAAATTAAGACCAGTTCAGTATCAAGATTTACAATTAGAATAAAATTAGGAATATATATTTTAATACTTCGTTTGCATTCAGGATTCAGATCAAGATATTAAATTAAAAATTCAGATTAAATATGACATCTAGATTCGTATTGGCAAAACTAAGTGAAGATTTTGAATTTCTGTTTGGAATTTAGCATCTGTGGTTATGCAAATTTTGAATAAATTGTTTAAAAAATTCTTAAAATTAAATTTTCTATAGGAATACATCATCGACAGGTTAAAAATTCCAGAAAAAAAGTAGAACAAAAGTTGTTTGTATTCATGAAATAAACTTAGATTTAGAATTGAGAATCAGATTTCAGTAAAAAGAGTTTAATTTTAGGTACAGACATGGAAATCAAATTTAGAGGTCAAATTCAGAATAGGTGCTGTCGAAAAAGAACTGAACATTAAGTTCTTTAGCCCTTTTTCTTATGCAATTTATGAAAAAAAAAATTCCATCATTTTTTCTTATCGACTACTGTGGATTTTTCAGAAAAAAATGGGTTTACCAGAGTTCAGAACAAGAATGTTTAATGCAAATTCAGAGCTCTGAAATAAAATTTGGATTCTGAATTCAATAAATAGAATACATTTTGAGAAACAGATTCGGAATTCAAATTCATAGGTCAAATTTATAAATCACTATTCTTTCCAGAATTCAGGTTAATAAATTAAGTCCGCCATGGGTGGTGGAAGCAAAGCCGAACCAGGTGTCGATACAGAATACAAAATCTGATTTTTCTATACACACTTTATTTTAAGTTTCGAAATTGAGGTTTAAATTACAGATTTAGATTTTGGTTCAGTTCCTCACTTCTTCAGCTGAGATTCTATTTGAACTGAGGGATCGAAACTAAAAAAATCAATTTTCTAAAATTGTAAAGTTGATAGAAGCTTTCAAAATCAGAGTCCAGAATAGATTGTTTTTTGAAATTTAGAAAAAAAAGATTCAAAACAAAGAACTCAAATAGGATCCAGCATTTCAGATTAGAATAAAGATTCGGAATTCAAATTCGAACATCAAATGTGATTAAATGTGAGATTCAGGTTCAGTTTAGCTAAGCTCTTAGTTTAAATTTTGAATTTCTGTTCGGAACTCAGATCAGGATTTCAAAATCAAATGCACATTCAGAACCCAGTGTCAGATTTAAAATTCGGATTGAGAAGTCATGTTAAGAAAAATTTTGAATTCAGATTCAGAATAAAGCTTAGCTTGAGAATTCATATTAACCCTCTTCAGCTCAATCCCAGATTCAAATTCAGCTTCAAATTAAGAATACAGATTCATAATTCAAATATAGAACTTATGTTCAAAATTTAGATTAAGATTCTTCATTCAAAATTTAAATTTTGAAATCAGATTCAGATTTTAGATTTAAATCAATGAGTTGTTAATCATGTCATTTATCCTCTTATTTTGAACCATTTTTCAGCAAGATTGAGCTCGTAAAAGGTATAATCTTAGGCTACGCGCAACCGCCAGCCATCAATATTGTAGTTGGTTTAAAACATCCAGTTTTAAAATGAACACAAAAAAATGCAAGACTCGAACCTGCGACAGCAGCTTAAGAGTTCCAAGCGCAACCACGAAACCAATTTAAAATGTATTTCAATGAAATTTTTTAACTGTTCAAATGAACTCTTTAAATACCAGTTCGCTTATCTCAAGATAAACGTACTGGATATCGTTTTTAATATTGATTTTGGATTTTTTTTTTCAAATCTTTTCTATATGATTTTGAAGTACGTATTCTATCATTGTGTCATAAGTATCCAAAGAAAATTTATACTCTGTAAGAAAGGCTCCAATCCTCTGTCAAGTGTATTAAATCGGGCTTTTATTTGTGATGTTGAACATTTTTATTTTCGACAAAACAAGTTTTTAAGGTGTTCGGGTTATTACAATTTTTTTTTATCTTTGAATTTTCAACCAAGTCTTTTATTATTTTGAGCAGTTCATCCATTTAAGCCAAATTATAAATGTCTTAAAATATTTAAAGCAGCTTATTTTCATATAATCTCGATACTGGATACAGATCACATTTTATGAAAAGTCCCGGAGTAGTGGAAAATGCGAGAAAAGTGATAAACTCTATTTTTGGCAAAAACTAAAAATGGCGTAGGTATACGTCACATCGGCGTATCACGGCAGTATGGGGTTACCGATTCCCTTCTTAGTATTTGGTATTGAAAGAAAACCTTTAACAGTCAAAGTTTGTTAAGTCTATATATTATAAATGCCACCAAACTACTTCATGATACTGCTCCTTTTTCATAACTTAACTTAAATAGAACATGCAAACAAAATAGCTTTAGTCATACTTATTTCCTAAATTTAAATGAAACCGTCTATCCAAGTTCTAAAAATTGTTTCAAAATATGACCTGATTGAAAATTTTGTCACAATCGTGGATCAAACGATAAAACTAGGACTAGGACAAATTATTAAAGTAATTGTTGAAAGGCATACTCTTGATATCACGCATTGCAGATTTAAATCATTCACAGCTTCAAATTAAGCAATAAATATTTAATTTGTCGTCAAACCAAAAAGTGGCAATGATCTCTAATTATACCTGTTTGAGCAAAAGCCCAATTTTTTTACGTTTTGATTGTTTTAATTTGCTGGAAACTGTTTCAAGAAATCACATTCAAAGTTTGACAGCTCCAAGAGCCCTTCAGATATTTTTTTACAATCTCAATGTAGGTCTTCGAACGTACAATTACACTCGGCTAATAACTCGATTTGTTTACATTTGGCGTATTCGCCTTTTTTAAAGTTCATCAACGATGTGTTATTTTCAGCAGAAGCATCCCACATTTTTTCTAAAAAATAAATTGTTACTTTTTTAAAGAAATAGATAACATTCAACTCTTTCCTTTTTCCAGTTCACAATCCTCGCCAGTTGTCTGGCTGCAGTGGCCATCTGCTCCCAGGACGATCTGCAGGGAGCCGAAAGCGGCTGGAGTGGCTGGAGCTCTGGCGGAGGTGGTAGCAGCGGCGGCCATGGTGGTGGCTGGAGCTCCGGAGGCAGCGGTGGCTATGGAGGTGGCTACGGAGGTGGTTATGGAGGTGGCCATGGAGGCAGCGGAAGTGCCATCATCATCTCGAGCGCTTCCAAGGGATGGCCATCGTCGTCTTCGGGAGCTGGCTGGAGCCAGGGAGGCGGATCCGGCTGGAAAAAGGGCAACTCTGGCTGGAGCCAGGGAGGTGGATCCGGATGGAGCAAGGGTGGCGGTTCTGGATGGAGCAATGGCGGAGGTGTCGGTGGATGGTCCGGATCTGGCCTCGGCGGTGGATATGCTAAGTCGTACAGCAACTTGAACAGCGGCAGCTACGGACATGGAGGAGCTGGACGCAGCTATGGAGGCGGTAGCTCTGGATGGTCCTCGGGAGCTTCGGCTTGGCCTTCGAGCAGCGCTGGATGGTCCGGTAGCCAGGGAGGCTGGAGCAAGGGTGGAAGCGCTGGTGGCTGGCCAAGCTCGTCCGGATGGAGCTCTGGAAACCAGGGATGGTCTTCGGGTGCTGGTGCCGGTAAGGGCTGGAGCTCGGGATACGGCAACGGAGGTGGATGGTCCAGCGGTGGTAAGTTCGATTGAAAATATAAAATTACAAGTTCAGCACCTCTAAAACGACTGTAATTTCAACAGGTGGATACGGAAACGGTGGATGGTCCACTGGCGGAAGCTCCGGAGGACACGGTGGATGGAGCAACGGTGGAGGTTCTTCCGGATGGAAGAGCTGGTAAACCGACCCGGCCGTAGTCGTTCTACCTCAAACATCGAAATGTCTATTTGTGACCTGTGTTCAAAGTGCCAAATCCGCACTCGAATTAAAACAAACATCATTTTGAGAAAGAAAGCTAACACGAAAACAAAACAAAAAACCTGGAACAATTGTACAATGAAACTTGTAAATGTGTAAATAAAAAAAAATGGCTCAACATAGAATGAAAATGTTACAATTTGTGATGTCCGAAAATATTTCCTTCAAACCCATAAGATTTGCTGAAATAAATATCTATTACATTATCAAACTTCAAGCATATTAATCACTCAAAGATCAGACGTAAGTTTTAGGGCTACAACCTAAGCTCAGAAAAAAGTGAAAAAAAACTCATTTTGTCATAACTGAACGCCACGGCATCATTTGCCAGCACAGTAAAGGGCGAACACGAAATTATTGCGACACGAAAAATGTCATGCCAATTTACTTATAATGTTTAGAAACCAATCAAGATTCTTGGGTAGTTTTATATATATATTAACTTAAAAAATCACAAGATTAGCAAATATCCGTAGATATTCGTAAACTTTAAGCTCAAATTTACAGATTTTTCTATGATTTACTTAGGCAACCTAGGCCAGGAAAACGAAAAAAAGCAAAAGACTAGAATCCGTAGCGGTTAAGCGCGAGATAGTCTACAATCACTAATAACTGTTGCATTCCTCGAGAGATTGCTTAATATTATTTTAACTACTTCGAATATTATTTAATTTATTTTCAAACTGCTGGTTTTAGAGTCTGCTGCCATTATCAATAATTTTTTTCTAAAAATTATCGATATCTGGAACAAGCCAAGTACCTCACACCATAATACTGCACTTCGCGTGCTTTTCATCCTGTCGTTCTTTATTCAGAACAGAGAATTTTAGAAACATTCACAGATTATATAAAATTTTAAAATTTTTAACGATTTTTTTTTTAAAATTCTATTTAAAATGTCATTATAAATTTTGGATAAACTGCTGCAAAACAACTTTAAAATCTGTATTTCATATAGGTATCTATATATAGAATACTAGCTGACCCAGTAAACTTCGTTTTACCCTTTACCACTGATCACACTGACATGACTCTTAAAACAAAATTACGTTCAAATTTTGGCTAAAGGCCTCCTACCTTCGAAATTGCGCGGCAGCAATTTCGAAGAATAAAACTTTGACTGTCTACCAACCTGTTCAGTCGGTTCGAGTAGTCTAAACTGATCGATATTCATCAAATCTCTGGTTCAATTTTCCAGCCAGGCTACAACATCGATCGAAGCGCCTCTGGTATCGACATTGGTCGATAATTTTTCAACAGCCAAAAATCGAAATCGAGTGTCCAGCCAGTGTGGTCAGTGCCTTTACTTAGAAAATCGTTGGAAAATGTTTCACTTAATCTACACGTCTTTAACTTCTTCGTACTCGGCAATAAATTTTCATGAAAATTGTCATCAAATTGTTCGAGTTGTGTCATATTTCAATATGATTTTGTTTGGGAGCCCCCTTTTCGTAAAAAGTGAGATTCTCGAAACTATTATACAATCCATCTCTGACCCAAAAAACCCTCGGACAGCAAATTTGACTTCATTCCGACTGTCCGTTTATACGTGATGGTGTTAAAGAAAACGACTCCATTTTTATATATAAGATGTTGTCCAGACTTCAAATATTCTAAAGAGAAAAAAGTTGCGACTAGTTTATGTAAGTTTCTGTATTTTTTTTGGTATAAAACTGTTTGCTTACATTTGCTTTTAATAAACGACGTAATGAAAGCTAACGCGAGAATTATCTATGAATTGGAAAAATATGATAAAATTGGTAATGTTAATTAATTTTTCTTGAATAAAATGTAAAAGACGCAATTCGACATGATATATGAGTGACATCACTGAAACTTTGGCTAAAATCACAGAAAGTCAGGATTTTTTTTTGGTAACCTTGATCAGAAGTCATGTCGTTTTTGAGCTCTAATAGCTCAAATTTTTTATGGTAGCTTCAGATAGCCTGTTTCTAGTGTTGTATGAGCTCATTTCAATTCATTTCGAATTTGAGATATTTGGCTTACCGAACCAATGGTATTCATGGGCAAAACCATACCACAACTTCAATTTCATTGAACTTTTTTCACAATAGTTCACGAATTATCTAGGTGATAGAAAAATAGATTTTTTAAATTCTCGAAAAATTCGGCAGTTTTTAGTATTTTGCTTCTATTTCGTTCTCTTGGCTCATTTTAAACGTATTTTTAAGCAACTTTGTCGGAAATTTTTTTTTGATTTTTAGCTTTCAGTTTATGAATATCAACGTAAACTGATTTTCCACCATCTAATCGAGTTAAGCCGAGCCTTAAAACGGGTGACGTACCCCTTAGTTCCGATGGCTTTTGCTGGGAATAAAATCTTTTTTGGTTTATCAGAATACGGTGCAGTTTTCTAAGCAGAGAAATAGCGATCCGTTAAAGGAGCCGTTCACTAATTACGTAGGCACATAGGGGAGGTGGGAGGGGGTTTTACATTTGCTTACGATTTATTACTAGGAAGGTAGGGGAGGTTTTCAAAAATCTTACGTAACAAATGTTCCATTGATAATTCGTCACAACCATACGAAACCATATTACTCAGGTTTTTTTTCTCACTACCTATTTGTTAGTTACTTTTGATGCTACGTTTTTTTTTCATCTTTTAATGTCTTTTAATTTATTCAAAAAATGGATGGTTCTATAAAATTTATAAATAGAGAACCAATTCAAGCCATCAAAAACACAAACTCGCATTATTAAGAAAGATAGTCGCTTTTCGCTTTTCGTCATAACAGTCTTTTTAATTGAGAAATTTATAGAACCAAAAAGCAAAGTGGCGCATTGTCACCAGGGGACTGAGATAAAGAGAGAAGATTTTTCAATGGCCACAAAGACTGGGCAGCCAATGATTTAAATTGTGTTAATTCATGGTCCTAAATTGTGCGGGAAAATGAGTTAATTTAAAATGAGAGAAACCAGTGCAGTGCTCTGAGAGAGAGAGAGAAAGAGAGAGAGAGAGAGAGAGAGAGAGAGAGAGAGAGAGAGAAAAAAGTGCTAATTGTTTAAAATTAGGAAGCAGTTGTGGAATTTTGATCATTACCATTCCAAATGAAAAGAATTCTCTCTCTACACTAAGGTTTTTTACGCGGTATGAATTCCGTCTTTAACGTATAGGACTTGGAATATTTTCGCTCAAAAAACGTGTTGATTCACGAGAGCCGTGTAGAAGAATCATAACCATGGCAAAAAATTGCGTAAAAAGAAGCCGTGTTAGAAAAACTGAGCAAAATCAAACCGCGTAAAAAAAGACCTTAGTGTTTTTCAATCTCCCGGTTGTGACACCACGATTTGAACCCATCATATTTCTTAAATGACTTTATCAAGAAAATTCTTTAAAAATAAATATGAGGCGCTTTAAATTATGAATTTCTAGACAGTTCTTTCAGTGATGGACACTACTGTGCGGGGCCAATCTATGAGACTCACACTACCTAAAACACTGATGAGTATCGTCGTCGTTGTCGGAGTTCAACCCGATCCTAGCTCTCTTCTGCACGCACACGCGAGCCGAGCAATGTTGCCTCATTCGGGAGCCATCCTTCAGCGAAATAAGTTCCGTGATTGATGCTCACGTGTCGGGTGATTTCCTCTCGAAAGTTGAACTTGCACAACTACCAACTCTAAATGTTACAAACGATTTACCAAAAAATTAAAAAAAAATCGTTTACCGCTGAAGTGAGTCTAAGCTTTTACATTAGTTAACAACGTAATTGTCGTTAAACATTTTTGCACCAATACTAGTAGGTAGTATGGAATGATTTTTTTTAAAGATTTTTATGATTTTCAGTTCAAAACCATAAAAATTTCAATGGAACCTTGTACAAGCCTGAACTTTCACTCTTTTTTTAATCGGAATTTAAATTTAATATTGATTATTCGATTGTAAAAATTTATTGAAGATTATTGTTACCCTAAGGTTGCCAGATTGCTTTTTTATCAAATTTAAATAATAAATATAAATTGTGTGGTAATTTTTTTTTATATTGTGCATCCTTAACATAAATTTTTGAGCAAGTTCTATAACGTAAGTGGAGATGAATCGGCCACACGCTGCGAAAAATGAGAACGAGATTAGTTGACAAAATTTGATAAAAAAAAATTATATTTTCAAGTTTTCTTTTCTTGATTTTTTTTGGATAATTCCTGGGTTTTAACTGAATTTACCCGGATATTGCCCGGATTTTTGATCGACAATTTTGAAATCACATAGATATTTGGATTTTGCTAGATTTTTAGATAAAATATCACGGATTAGTCCGGCCCGGATGAGGATAAAAAAAATTAGGCAACCTTTGAATATGGTAAGGTCGCCAGATTTTTGTCATTACTTATTCGGGCCGGATAAATAAAAGACATTTAATCTAAAAACCCGGCAAAATACGGACATTATTTCAAAATTTTCGTCAAAAATCCGGGCAATATTCGGGTAAATTTGTTCAACAATAAGGAATCACTTATCAAAAATCAAGAAAAACAACGCAACGTAATGCGTAAAAAAATTCACTTAGTGCCCTAGAAAGCTGAAGTGGGAAGCTATACGTTGCACATTGCAGCGCATGAATAATTAAACAACTGGAATCGGTATGAAATTGGCTTTCTGGTGAATATAAATTTATTACGGAAATCTTGAGTTAATATAATCAAAATCCCCTGTAAATTTGAATTTAAGTGCAAGAAACTCTGAGAAAATGCAAACTGACAAAACAAAAATCGAAAAACAGCTACCTTAAAAAAATCATCAAAAACTTTGTGAATTGTATTTTGACAATCAAAAATGCAAAAATGGGAAAAAGCATGGATCACGATAAATTTATTATACCATAGTGCTCCTAGTTGTCGGATCTGGAATGTTTTGACAGAACTTTGTTTTGGAATGTTTCTTCTATCAGTGTTGAAAATTTCATTACGATTCATTTAGTTTTTTTTAAGTTACACCTGATGGAAGCCGCGAGACCACTTTTTGGCACCCACGTCAAAAACCCGACGTCAAAAATCGCGAAATCGTTGAAAAAAGTCAAATTGAAACGTTTCCGTGAGATACATACTATCGATCTGCAGGTTCATACCAAGCGGCATAATGGAACTAAGGATCGGAAACTGCATTTGAAGGTGTTGATAACGATCAAGGCAAACACAGGGTGGTCGGACTACGACATCGCCAAGAAATTCAACGCTGACCGGTGCAACGTCAGAAGCATTCATCTGGGTGAAGGAATACGATCCTATCGGGCCAGTAAGCAACCAAACCGGACATTGAAGCAGATTTTAGTAGGCAAAGGATGTGCCCGGAAGTTATATAATATGATTCCAACGAAGTACGACGGATGCATCCTCATGGATGACGAAACGTACATGAAGATGTGTTTTGAGCAGCTTAATGGCCTGTTCATATTCGTTTTTGCCGTTTAGTTGGCAAGAAAGTGTTTGATCTGACAAGGTATTTGCAGTTGCGGACGAAAAACTCCGGTTTTTGTGAAAAACAAGACCATGGATTCCGAAATGTACAAGGAAAAGTGCCTGAAAACGCATTTTTTTCGTACATTAGATCTCACAAAGGATTAGTAAATTTTCGCCAGATTTGGCAAGCTGCTTCTACAGCAAAGAGGTACTACAGTGGTATCGGGACAACGGGTGAATTTTATCGATAAGGACATCAACCCACTCATCTGCCCTCAATTCCGCCCTATCGAAAATTTTTGATCAATTGTCAAGCAGGAGATGAAAAATAATGGTAGGACGACTCGAGATGCAACAGAAATGAAGAGATTGTGGAACAAAAATGGCCGCTGAGGTCAGCGAATAGGATGTCCAAACTATGATGATTGGTACTCGACGAAAAATTCGAAATTTCATCAAAACAACATCGGAATATTTGTTTTATTACTTTTCCTTTAAAGTGCAATAAAAACTCTACATTTTGAGTACAAAACATTTTTATTTCGTTTACATAGCCCCGAGACCCTTTTTAGTGCGTCCAGATTTAACGTGATTCATGCTTTATTCGTATTGCATTACGAGGTTTCCAAAACTGCGAATTTTGTAAAAATCGGTTGGGAAACCAGATAGTTATACTGGTTTTAGTCAGGAGTGACACTCCAGGGACACTGATGGACTTGAACGAAGGAGTGAAGGAGTATTTTTGCTGCTCCTCCACCATGGTCATTAGACAATTTTGATGGCCCAAAATCGCCTTTTCCAGCATTTCAATGTTTGTGCCATTTTCTTTTGATGGCCGTCGAAAGTTGACGCGTATTGCTCTTTCATTTGCGATGAGGTGTTGCAATAAGGTTTTCTGCTGACGGGGGTGGTCGCAAGGCCGCTTTTATCATAGACGAGAGCTCCATTTATTGAATATTTATCTTATTCGAGAGTTTATCGATACCCTCAACCAGAGTCTCAAGATATGACAATTTGTTAGTTTTACCCAAATTATTATAGAACTGCATGTGCTGCTGGTTTTAATTCATCAACCAACTTATGTATAGATAGAAATATGATGACTTTTTCAACGTCCCGAAACCCAACTAAGCTGTAAAAATAAGTTATCACAGATTAACTTTAAATTAAATTTTTGCTCCTTCACTTCATTGACAGTTTCTCACCTGTGTAACTTAGGTTGTAAATCACAACACCTACAAAGCTCTCGTTAACGTCTTTCAACAAGAAAGGTTAAGCGAAAAACAAATATGATTAGCATAAGAATTAACAGATCAAAAGGGCATACTGCAGAGTGATTAAGTTCGCGAAACGAGGGTCTATGCTAAGGTTCAAAAGCCCACCCAAATGGGGAGTCATTAAATTTACCTAGAACAAAGAGTCTCAACTTTGGTGATGAATGAATGGATGAAGTTTAAGGTTTCGGCACCCGAATGGAAGACGACCGGGAAGAAGCGCGCGCAAAACCACATGCGGTCACCCCAACAACGAACGCCATTAATCTTTCGACGACGCTCTGCAATCGCCACAAAACAAGTGGCGTGCGATCTTGGCGCTTGCTTGACAACGAGCTGAATGACAACGCATAGTTGACGATCAAGATTCCGAGCTGAGAAAACATGCGCCGATTGGAGTGCACATTTTCATTAAGAATTATTGTTTGCAATTTATCAGTGGTTTACACTTTTTACTAGCTCAAGGTTGCCGGAGCATGCATCTTAGTGATAATCTACAGTGTTTGCTTACCGCACATCTTTGAGGCGTCATCGTTAATGCAGATGCAGCTGGTGAAATAAAACCTATTCAAACGAGTGAACTTGACGAACGATGCATAGAGCAGCATGTTGCATTTAAAGAAGAAATCCGTTGGAAATTAGGAGCTACCACGAGTTGACTGAGGTTTCAGCTATTTAAATTCGCCTTAATGTAGACTGTGACTTGGACAGTTTGAATATTATACCAGTTACATTGGATTTTAAAAGCAGTCTTCAATTCGGCGAGCTTCTAGGCTTAGCTTTGTGTGGTGAACAACTCCTAACAAAACTAACTATGGAACACTTTTTTTCTGGATGAATTTTTCGTGAATGAAAGCTATAAATTAGATTTGAAAATCATGGGCATTTTGCAATCATGTCGTTCAAATGCTCATGAACGAATGGCAGAGTTCATGGGACGAAAGCATAATAGGAAGGTTTCTTTACTTTGGTTCAAGGTACTTAATTCAACTAGAAATTTAATCCGTGTTATGTCTCGGATTAAGTCAAATCATTAAAGACCCAATGCGCGTCATTTTCGTATAATTATGTCGGAACAAACATATGCGGGAAGGGAAACTCTTATGATGACATCTACCATAGATATAGATGCTAGAGTGGAGTTTTCAGCTGTCCTCCAACATAACGGGAAAATAGCCTACCCGGGCCCGGCAGGACATTGAGTTTACGAAGCTGCTGTATCTATATAGGGTAAAAATCTACAAGACGCACCAGCTAAGCATAATTGCTATTTACAGCGATACCAATCATTTAAGAACCAAATTGAAAGTTGACGACGATTAAAGGATATATTATATCCTATTATTATCGGTAAGAAAAAAATATAATAAAAAAACGATTTTAACTATATTTTTGTAAAAAACTAAAACAGCCCGAAAACAAACCGCGGGGTAGAACGCCAAAACTAGTGGACAAAACTCACCAAACAGGAAGGATGGTAAGAAATTGAACAATGATTGTACGGAATGTAATTATTGAAACACCAAATGTTTATTATAATGTTCATCTTATTTCTGTAAACTACCATTCTTTGGCTAAAAATCATTTAGTATTGCTGAACTCATCGAAAATTTCGCTTTTCAAAATACACTTTTTTATATCCTTATAGATAAAACGCCTTCAAGTAGGCAATGAAATTCAATTTTTCTGACTGATATAGTGATATTGCGGCAAATATGACGGCCGATAATTTTTTCGAGTCGAATACTGGTACAGCGTTTCAACTGGAACAAGGACAAAATACGTTATAACTATGCATTTTTATTGTAATTTGGGAGTCAGCAAATGAAAAGAATGGCATTTTGTTTTGATATTCGGGTTTTCTCAAAAGTTAAGTTAAGTGGTCTTGTGAGCATTATGCCCCAATTTTCATATGAGTGTTTTTTGATAAATGTTGTAGTAAGTTTTTAAAATACAACAAAATATTTAAAGTCTTCCGAAAGTGTACATGAGTGGTAAAACTATAAGCTGTAGTTTGATCAGTTTGCGCAGGCTGTTTTACCATAAAACCTTACATGTTAGGGGAAAACTGTACAAGACGCAACAGCGGGGTAAGATGGCCCATGTCATTCTTTCTCAAATATACACTAACCTACGGCTTCGAATGATGTTTTCCTTCATTTTTATTGTAGCAAACAAGTTTTTTCATCATTCGATTAATGAAAAGTTCACAAAATCTACTTTAGTTCTAAGAAACAGAGGAATTAATGGAATCAGCGTGAAACTTGTAATTTTTCATAAGCTTCATATAAGGTTTTATGGTAAAACAGCCTGCGTAATCTGATCAAACTACAGCTTATCGTTTGACCACTCATGTGCACTCTCGGAAGACTATAAATATTTTGTTGCATTTTATTAACTTCCTACAAATTTTATAACAAATCAATCATATGAAAATTGGGGCAGAATGCCCACAAGACCACGTGTTTTACGCTCAAATTTTGAATGCTGTTAACTTTTGAGAAAACCCGAATATCAAAACAAAATGCCATTCTGTTAATTTGCTGACTCCCAAATTACGATAACAATGCATAATTATAACAAATTTCGTCCTTGTTCGAGTTAAAACGGTGCACCAATATTCGATTTGAAAAAATTATCGGCCGCCATGTTTGCCGCGATATCACTATATCAGTCAAAAAAATTGAATTTCGTTGCCTACTTGAAGGCATTTTATATATAAGGATATAAAAAGTGTATTTTGAAAAGCGAAATTTTCGATGAGTTTAGCAATACTAAATGGTTTTTAGCCAAAGAATGGTAGTTTACAAAAATACGATGAACATGTAATTAAACATTTGGTGTTTCAATAATTACATTCCGTATAATCATTGTTCTATTTCTTACCACCCTTCCTGTTTGGTGCATTCTGTCCACTAGTTTTGGCATTCTACCCCGCGGTTTGTTTTCTGGCTGTTGTAGTTTTTTTACAAAAATATAGTCAAAATCGAGTTTTTATCATATTTTTTCTTTTCGATAATACGTAGATTTCATCCTTGAATCGTAGTCAACTTTCAATTTGGTTCCTAAATGATTGGTATCGTTATAAATAACAATTATGCTTAGCTGGTGCGTTTTGTACAGTTTTACCCTACTTATGAAAAATAACAAGATTCACGCTGATTCCATTAATTCCATTGTTTCTAAAAACTAAAGCAGATTTTGTGAACTTTTCATCCACTGAATGATGAAAAAGCTTGTTTGCTACAATAAAAATGAAGAAAAACATCATTCGAAGCCGTAGGTTAGTGTACCTGTATTTGAAAAAAAAATGACATGGGCCAATGGGCCATCTTACCCCGCTGGTGCGTCTTGTACAGTTTTCCCCTACTTTATGAATTTCTTTCTGTCTGTTCCCTATAGACTCGAAAACTACTGAACCGATTTGTGTGAAACTTGGCAGATGGAGGTATTGGAGGCAGGGGAAGGTTCCTATAATAGTTTGGAACGCTCCCTTTTCCTGGAAGGAGGTGGGGGTCTCTCATATAATAGTAATCAGACTTCATAACTCGAGAACTGATCATGCAAATGGTACCAAATTTGGCATAGGAGTATATTTCGGTACGAGGATTGTTCCGATGATGGTTTGGTACCCCCTTTTCTCTCCAGTGGGGAGATAGGAAGAGGGGAGGGAGGCTCTCTTACAATTTTTTACAGAACTCGAAAACTAAACAAACAAATGTAACCAAATTTTGCGTGTGGGAGTATTTGGATACAAGGAATGTTTCTATTCAAATTTTTCATGGGATTCTATTTTCGTACGATACATTTGAAAAAGATAAATTGAAGCCCCCCTTTCTTTCCGCGAAGAGATATAAAGGCGGATGGAGGGCTTCCATATATTGTTCATGCTTAGCTCGAGAATATATCGAGCAAATGGTACTAAATTTGGCATGGAGGATATTTGGAAACTTAGAAAGACTCCATGGTTGTTTGAGACCCCTCCTTGAATCCCAGTAAACAGATACAAAGAGAAAAAGGGGGTGTCCATTTGCCGGCCATTTTCCCGTTCCCATGAATCGGGAAATCTGGTTGGGTGTTTTCCGGGAATTCCCGAGATCCCAGGAAATATTCAAAAACATATAAAATGAATGCACCTTGATTGAAATATTTTCAACGAGTTTTGTGTGACTACATTTTCAAAAAAAAAAAAAAAGAATGGATCCGTAGGCTTTCAGACTTTTCCAGAGAAATAATTTCATACATGTCGGACATTCCCGGGATTGAAACTATGTTTTCAGGGAATCGGGAATTCCCATATTTTTCAAATTTCCGGGAATTCCCGATCGGGTAATCCCAGGATGGACACTCTGGGCGCCACCACAGTTTTTTTAAAGGTGTCGTGAATAAATCAGTCGAAAGGCATCGAATTTGTTATGCGGACATTCAATTTTCAAATTTTCAAACCGTAATCGAGTCAATATTCGGAATAATTATATAAAAATCCAAAACTATTCAACGAAAATCAAAGGAAAGTCAATCGAAGATCAGTCTCTCAAAAAATCGTTTATGTTTATTTTAATAAATCTAGCTTGTAAAATTTCCATTTTGGGCGACAAAAGTGATAGTTATAATGGTGCTATTTAATTTTTTTTTTGCCATAATATGTGAAAAAATCCGGAGAAAAATGTTTTTTTAAACTCAATTTGGGCTGCTTAACCTTTTCCTATTTTTTTTCAATAAAATATCCGGGCAAGTCTGGATAAGAGCGAGAAATCTGGCCACCTTAATTTTGCTTATTTGACGATTTGAACTTACAATAAGTTTTTTTTTTCTAAGTTGATGGCTTTCGGAAGAAAATTTTAAAAATAAATCAAATTTTTATAATTGTAATTATAAGAGTAAAAGACTAAAATTTTGAATTACAAATCTGATTCATGCAAACTCGATTTGAGTTTAATGTTTTAGTTTGAATTTTTGTTCTCGAAAATACTGCAATATTAATAATGTTGAATAATACGCCAAAACATATGCAATTCCAAAAATTTCATGAAGAGAAGCTACATGTTTTTTATCAAATAATTTTCATTAAAAATTCAGTGGAATTGTGCAAACGAACTGAATTTGGTTAAATTTTAAAATCGAAGTAACAATCAGAATTATCATCCTACAAACTATTGCAATTTTAATCCTTACCGAAATAGTCATCTTGATCAAAAAGAAGACCAAAAAAACTGCTACGGACGAGCAGCAGTTCAAGGCAAACTGGCTTTCTGCGGCGAAGAAGGTGGACAAGGTAGCTGTACAAAATCTGATGGCAGGGGTTGAGCGTAAGGCCCGGCAATTAGGATTTGGAAAAGCGGAGCCTAACTGAATATTCTTCCTGAATTTTATACTAATTAAACTTGAAAAAGAAATTTCATTTGATTTTTTATATAAACGATTTCACCGATTTACACGGGTTTTCCCTTGACCAAATTTTGACCGTATCACCCTTTAAATCGAGCAAGTGGAACTAAATTTGGCATCGAGTATATTTGGAAACGCAAAAAGAATCCATGTTTGTTTGAGACCCCTTCCTGGATCCCAGTAAACAAATACGAAGGGAAAAGAGGCCACTAGAGTGTCCATTTCACGGCTATTTTCCCTTTCCCGGAAATCGGGAAATTTGGTTGCGTGTTTCCCAGGAATTCCCGGGATCCCGGGAAATATTCAAAAAAAACATATAAAATACATGCACTTTGATTGAAATATATCTTATCGAACCTTTCTTGCATACAAGCCAATAATTTGTTCAAAATTTTGTCTCCATTAGGTTTTTTTAAGCATATTTTTAATCAAATACATCAAACTATTTTCAACAATGATTAATAGAAAATGGTCGAACGAACTATAATATAACCTGAACAGGTCAAATGATCTTTATTCATGCAATTAGGGGTTGATAAAAAAAATAATCATTAGATTGATTTAGCTAACCTTTTTTTAGTATTTCTGAACTTTTAACATAATTGTTCTTCATATGAAAATAAAAAATCGTTGCTTTGGTCATTTTTAAGTTTTGTTATTCATCTGGCTTTCAAATCCAGAGAGAAACAAGTGTCTAAATGTTACTTTCGAGAAAACACAATCTGCCTGCCTGCTGCGCAATTTTCCATATATTTTTCGAAGGGCTGTGGGGTTTCTTTCAATGAAAGCGGAAATATTTTTAAGCTTATCTATCTAAATTTAAAAAAAAAATCACCAAATGGCTGCAAAATGTCTACTGCCGTAGAAATCGGCGTATTTTCAATGAGTTTTGTATGACTACATTTTCAAAAAGAAGAATAAGAATAGTTCCAAACGCTTTCAGGCTTTTCCAGAGAAAAAATTTCATACATGTCGGACATTCCCGGGATTGAAACTATGTTTCCTGGGAATCGGGAATTTCCGTATTTATCAAATTTCCGGTACCTTCCGACCGGGTAATCCCGGAATCCCCGACCGGGTAATCCACTCCGACGCTTCAAATGCGGCTTCCGAGCCGTCGTCAATGTTTCCTTGTACTGCTTGATAACACGCCATACGGTATTTCTGGGCATTTTAAGCTGTTTAGCTAGCTTCGATGCCGACAACAATGGATTTTCAAGAAAACTGTGCACAATTTGATCTCTCCGTTCGGCTTCCATGGCGGTTGTTTACAAAATGCTATCGTTTGGTGTTATGACATAAATACATGGTGAAAGGTAATGAATTTCCCGACACGTGGGTGAAAAAAGTTTCCAAATCCGTCCACTAGGAGCGCCACAATGAGCAAAAGAATTTGTTCCAATATTAAATGAAGCAGACTTTATTGGATAGTATGAACATGTATTAGTGTTTTTCCTTCATCTAGTCAGTCGGACATCGTCCTGTAGATGGGCAACATCGAGCCCGAAACCGGTCGACAAAAAAGGTAAATTTAATTCCTTTTTCCGTTAGTAAAAACGTTGAGTGTCGTGTCCTGTAATACGTCGTGTGTTATTTGTGTAGCATAAGTTTTTACGTTTAGCACAACCAGTAAAATGAGTGATTTTCTTAAGTGTTTGAATTGCGTTGTATTTTGAAAATAAAAAAAAACATTCAAGATAGATTTCTTTCAAAACTCACATTACATTAAAAACAGAAAATATTTCGAGGCAATAAGTTTTATTTTCATCCAATAAATCCACCTCCCACTCCAACACCTACTCCAATGCCAACCCCAACACCGAAGCCTCCTCCAAATCCTCCCCCATATCCTCCGCCATACCCCCGTCCGTATCCACCCCCATATCCCCCTCCATATCCTCCTCCAAATCCTCCACCATATCCTCCCCCGTATCCTCCGCCATATCCATAGCCTCGATGATGATGGTGATGATGGAATCCCCTGCGGCGAAAACCTCCCCGATGAGCCGTTTCCGCTGTTTCTAATGATTCTTGGGCTCCATCGCTTTCACTCAAAACAACCACGGGTGTATCGTTAAGTTCCTCAACTGCTACCACTTGACTCGTTTGTTGATCCACAGGAATACCGAGCGCGAGTGCAACTAGGGCACTTAAAATAACTAGTTCCTAAAAACAAAAACTTGTAAATTTTCTTGAAGCTACTCACAAAAAAAAAATCACTGAACCTTGAACATTTTGTATCCACCGATTCTGGCAAAATTCCGGCAGCTAACTAACCCTGAACTAGCCCCGGATGGCTATATTTATAAGCTACCTTCCTGTGCCAGTCATTGAGAAAACTTGAGATGATGATTAGAATTTGATTCCTTTCTTTGATATTGGGATTCGTACCTTAGTATGTACCTCTATAGGTCGTCCAAGAACTTTTCTGAACTGATGTGTGTGCGAGGATTTAATTTTTTGTTCGTCACGGTCTGATGGTACGATCAAAAGCCCGGGAGTTCCCATCTGGTTTGCCCGGTTGTAATGTTTGTATTTACACCTATCCCATTGAAGGTTTTGCTTCAGAGAGAGAGACGATTCACAGACGATTCTGTACACCTCTAGCAAAGCTAAGGTATTACAATTCATCATCTTCAATCTATTTGTTAGTGGATCAAATATTTAGTTATGCTATGGATTAGAGATATGTTATTCGGCCGAATATTAGGTCGAATATTCTATTCAGTTTTTAATGAATGCCTTCATTTCTTCCATATTAATGCCCGTTATGTTTTTAGTCGATTATTTTCAACCAGATGATTATATCGAATGATGTATTACAAGATATTTTTCAAGTTCTGATTTTTTTTTAAATGTAACCAGGCTTCTTCGATTCTCTTGATTTTTGCTCACTTTTTCTCATCTGCTTGTAAATCGCCTGGGAGAAATATGCTTTCTCACACTTAAAGTGATCAAGCAGCCCACGTTTTGTTGCAGAGCATTCCAAAAAACTCAAAATTGATGCTTTTGGACTTTCACCCCTATGATATACCCCTATGAATACCATACCCAAGTAACAATTTAAGTTTTATTCCAACCTTAACAGTTCGCTTAAGACTATTTCCTAAAGCTACTTTATAAGCCAAAGCGCATTCTACGCATTAGCACAACTACTTTAAAGCTAACATATGGCCAAAAGGGCCCATTTTGTTAACGTTTTTAAAGCTAATTCTATACGCTATAATAAAACATCCAACAGAATAGTTTTATTCGACCTTATAGACATAGCTTTAAGAAACCTTTCAGAGCCCTCTTCAGACTATCCACAGCTCTTTTAAAACTACGTCGTGGAATCTGATAGGAATTTTACTTTGGGAGCTGTGAAATCTGATAAGAAATTTACTGTGGCAGCTGTGGAATCTAATAGAAATTTTACTGTGGGAGCTTTCTGTTCCGTGTTTTTTCTCGTTTTATCACTTACTCTCCCAAGCATTTGATGATAGGTAAAGACTCCACTTAAAATATTTTAAAAATATTCTCATTCTCATTTTCAATATATCTAAGCAAGAAACTTCCTGCAACCTCAGATTTCTGGTGAAGTATATACGAAATAGCATCAAAACTTAAGCGCGCCTCAAAGAAAATCAAGGTTGACCATATTTTAAGCATTTTTTAAACAAAAAAATTATAATTAAAGGAAAAAATAAATTGGCTCGAAAGATGCAACTTTTATTTTGCGTTGAAATTCATCACCTATACAACAAATACTACCGCCAACATTGTCAAATTTGATGAAAATGTCTAGTTTTTAGTATTAAAATATTATTTCCAGCAACATGGCGTCAGTAATTTCGATTCAATTTCACAATCAACATGGCGTTCAATAAATTAATATTGAAAATCTTAAGGCAGTTGTAAAACAGTGTTAAAATGGTTTTATGCCGGTTAGAAAAATGTGGTAATAAAACAATTTCAATAAACAGTTTTTAAATGGTTTTAAGAGACCTTGAATCACAGCTTCGTTTGACGTTTCTCTTAATGGAATACACACTCATGATGGATTTATCCATTTTTGAGAAAGAGAAGTGTTTCGCAATAAATGAGAACATTTCGATTTGTTGCTTGGCGAAAGGCATTCATGAAACTTTTCGATTTGTTTCCTTTTAACTATGAATAGAGGATGGTAATGGTCAATTATCTTTAAATAACAAGTAGGTATTGCTATCAAATAATCTCAAACTGTTTTGGAATAGAACATTTTCTGTCATCAAAAACCTGGCCTCAAAGCTAAATAATAACCCGCATAAATGAAGATTATAATCAAATGATTTTTGAAGCGTAATAAACGTTTAGCAAACGATTATTGAAATTGTAAAAACATTGCCTGAATCGTGAATTCCGAAATTATTGAATTTTGAATGTGTAGTTAGGTTATGTAGAACAGTTAAAAACTGTTAAAACAGTTGTATGGGAAAACAATTGGAAGCGATAAAACGATTCTTTAAAACGTCCTTCGGATGTTTTGCTTACTATTACCATAACTGCATTACGCTTTAAATAAATCGTTATTTTCAATGATCGGCCAATGCTAGTGGTCTTCATTCTGAATATATCATCTGAAACTTGTTGAGGCTGATTTAGAGTGAGCATTTTCGCTTGTTATGGAACTCAATTTCTCCGTCTTTGCTGAGTTGAAGGCGGTTTCTGCAGTCTTCTAGAAATTTTCAAGGACGGTTGATCTGAAAATAATTTTGTTAGTTCTGGATTGGATAACGTAAATAAAGATCAACTTCGCATTGAGAGACAGAGATGGATAAATAAAACGAGTAGTTTAATAGGCATACTTGTAAATGAATTTTCTAATACAGTTATTCTTATCGAATCAGAAAAACCGTTTATTCACAGTAGGCTTTTATTCGAATTGAGCGAATAATGATGTGGACTGATTTTCGGTTGTTTTGAAATATGAATGCGGATACAACACAGTTGTTTTTATTTTTCAGATGAATTAGACTGTGTTAATTTATATAATTTTGATAGCACGCTTTTCTCAATTTTGAGTGATAATCCTTTCAAAACAGGTTATGCTATCTCAAAAAGAGGTAAACAAGTTTAAGCGTGTATACGTTCTTCTCGATTGTCAAATCATCTGTCACTTAGTTTTATCATGCCTACATCCAATGTTCCAATAAAACAGTTTTTCAACTTGGCTTGAACGCTAGTTTTAAAAGCGCATTGAGCGCATTATTAAAACTGGTACCAAAGCTCTAATAAAATCTGGAAAATATGTGTTTTATTGAATCTTTAGCAATACTTTTGCAACTTTTTTACAACATTCTTAAGATAGTGTTTTATTCAAGTTTTAGCAAAACTTTCAGGGCTCTTTTAAAACACACGATAAATGAAGCATTTCCTATGTTACAATAAAACCGTTTTAAAAATTGGATGCCATCGAAAAGTCTTCATAAAACAATATTAAAACTCAAAAAAGCCAATTGGCTTGATCTGTGTTACTTGGGATAAAGTTGTTATGATATGAAAATCTTTGTCTTATAAAATTTTATGGAACAAAAACAAAATTAAGGAAAACTTTATGAACACTATGAAATCTATGAAATCTATGAAATCTATGAAATCTATGAAATCTATGAAATCTATGAAATCTATGAAATCTATGAAATCTATGAAATCTATGAAATCTATGAAATCTATGAAATCTATGAAATCTATGAAATCTATGAAATCTATGAAATCTATGAAATCTATGAAATCTATGAAATCTATGAAATCTATGAAATCTATGAAATCTATGAAATCTATGAAATCTATGAAATCTATGAAATCTATGAAATCTATGAAATCTATGAAATCTATGAAATCTGTGAAATCTATGAAATCTATGAAATCTATGAAATTTACACACTTTCTAGTGCGTCAGCTAAATACGATTTCCGGACAGCTAACAACGAATCACTGACTGGTTACCGACAGTCGCCTGGAATGAAATTTTCGATAAACGAAACGTGAATTCACCATCCTGCATGTTTTCTAATATCATCTTGCACGCCATCAACCAGTTCGTTCCTTTAAGAACTTATAGACCGCCTAATAACCCGCTGTGATCCAACATTGCAACAAGATAAGGCAACATATTCTGCGTAGCGGATGTCAGGGGTGCGCCGCGAACGTGCGTAGGATACCCCAATGTCGTGGGGTATCTGAGTAGTGCCGCTTCCTAAGGGGGAAAATGCGGGGATAAGATTTTACCTTCCTCGTTGCGGACCTCGAAGGAAGAGGGTTTACCACTGTCGGGGGATACCCACGGGTAGAGAGGCTCTAGATGCCGGGCGAGTCCAGGACAAGCTGCTCTCGATCTGGGTTGACAGCCAAGGGGGATAAAGAAGACCGGACAACGGTCGGAGTAGACTGACCCCATCGACGGGGGGCTGTCGAGTAGAGTGCGTCCGACCCCACGGTTTGAAGTTACAAAGATAAGACAACACCTTCTGCGTAGCGGATGCCGTTGGTGCGCCGCGTTCGTGCGTAGGATGCTCCACCTTCAGAGAGTATCCGAGTTGGGCGGTTTCCAACGACAGAAGCTGCGGGGATAAGACATGACCTTCTTCGCAGTGGAAATCGTTGGGAAAGGGTTATTCCACGATTGGAGAATACCCACGAGTTGAGTGGCTCTCGACGCCGGGTGAGCCATTCGAGTCGGAGTAGGATGACGTCTTCGTCGGGAATCATCCGAGTCGTTGCGATAAGTCCCGCGCGTGTGCCGTGACAGGCGCGAGTCTAGGATAAGCTGCTCTCGATCAGGCACACAACGGGCAAGTTGGCGAACCTCAAATCCTGGAGATAAGAGGTCGAGCTTCGAGTCGTTAGAGGAGAGGTCAGGCCTCAAACCTCCAGGCGGAGAGGTTTGTGTGGTCAACCCCGAGTTTTTACGATAGGGGGTCGGGTCTCGAATCGTAAGAAGAGGGACCAGACTCTGTATCAACAAGATGAGGAGTACAAGTGGTCACCTTGAGTCGTTACGAGGAGAGGTAAGATCTCTAGTCGTTAGAGGAGAGATCGGGCCTTGAATCATGTAGAGGAAAGGTAAACCTCGAGTCGATGCGAGGAGGGGTCGGATCTCGAGTCGTTAAAGGAGAGATCAGGCCTCAAGTCGCGAAGAGGAGAAGTTTGTGTGGGAATCTCGAGTCATTGCGAGGAGATGTCGGTTCTCAAGTCGTTAGAGGAGAGTTCAGGCGTCGAGTCGTAAGGATTTAGAAGTTTTGCTGAAAGTGGTCTCGTTGATGAGTATTGCCTTGGAGCGCACTAGTGCGAATAGACCTCCCACTATTGATGTATAGTGTACTAAACAGTTCGAGGTGGGAACCAGGTCTGCGGTCCCAGGTGGAGTTTAGGGAGTAGGGGGTATACACGGAGTATATCATGAGTCTTCCCATTGTACCCATGGACCCAGAGTAGCAAACTGGGGGGACGCGGTGGCTCGCCGTGCCTTGGAATATAATCCGTAATCCGGGATTTACCACCTGTGGTTACCAACTAAAAAACATCACACAACGAACCCAGCTCTATCCCAGAAATATGCGACCTCTTTAGAAATCATTTCAAAGGTGTCTTCATCGATGAAACCCTTAATGAAGCTGAAATCTCCGCTGCTGTATCAAGTGTGCCACTTCGGGCTACAGTTCTGCTGCAGTTGAATCTGCTTGTTCCAACCTCAAATACTCGACTAACCTTATGGCATTCCGTCGATAGTTCTAAAAAAATGCTCAAGCACGCCACTAATTCGATGCTATCTATACCGATTTAAATCATAGATCTTCTTAAATCGAGACGCACTGTTTATTATATCATAGCACTCCTAGTTATCGGATCTGGAATTTTTTGATAGGACTTTGTTTGGAAATGTTTCTTCTATCAGTGCTGCAAATTTCATTGCGATTCGTTTTGTTTCGAAAAAGTTACACGTGATGGAAGCCGCGAAACGAAAATTAATTTTGGAGACCCACGTCAAAAACCCGACGAATTGCGAAATCTTTAAAGATGGTCGAATCGATCGTATGCAGCGTTCTCAAACGTTTCCGTAAGATGCATACTATCGATCGGCAGGTTCATACCAAGCGTTATAGTGGACCTAAGGATCGGAAACTGCATTTGCAGGTGTTGAGAACGATCAAGGTAAACACAGGGTAGTCGGACTATGACATCGCCAAGAAATTCAATGCCGACCGGTGCACCGTCAGAAGGATTCGTCTGCGCAAAGGAATACGATCTTATCGGGCCAGTAAGCAACCAAACTGGGCATTGAAGCCAAAAGACGGGCCCGGAAGTTATACAACAAGGTTCTAACGAAGTACGACGGATGCATCCTACGTACGTGAAGATGGATTTTGGGCGGCTTTCTGGCCAAAAATTTTACAAAGCCGCTGGTCGGGGTGATGTCCCCGCCAAATTTAAATTCGTTTTTGCCGATAAGTTTGCAAGAAAGTGTTTGATCTGGCATGGTATTTGCAGCTGAGGACGAAAAACCCCGGTTTTTGTGAGAAAACAAGACCATGGACTCCGAAATGTACAAGGAGGAGTGTCTGAAAAATTTTTCCCAGTTAAAGATCTTGGAGACATGTTCGACCAACAACTTTCATTCAAAGACCATATCTCCTACATTGTTACTAAAGCTTCTAGATGCCTCGGATTCTTATTTAGAATAACCAAGCATTTCAGAGACATTAAATGCCTTAAGGTTCTATTCTGTGCACTAATACGGTTTAACTTAGAGTACTGCTCGGTAGTGTGGAATCCTCATTACAATAACTCAATCAAACGTATCGAAAAGTTGAATCTTTAATCTTCAATCGTAAATTCATGCGCTTCGCTCTCCGCAATCTACCATGAAACGATCCTGTCAATATTGTTTTATATGAAAACAGATGCAATCTTATTTGACTAGATACTCTGTCTTCCCGTGGAGCCGTGTTTGATGCACCTTTCACATATGACATAATACTGGGTCATATTGACTGTCCACAAATTTTAGAACTTTTATATTTTAACAGTAGGCCCAAAAACCTTAGCTCACAACCTTTCCTGGCTGTTCCGCATGCCTCTACTAATTACGGTCAAAATGCACCTCTCATAAAAACAATTCGTACGTTCAACCGCGTTTCATCAGAATTTGATTTTCATATCTCCCGAACTAAAATGTAAATTTCCCAAAGCACTTTCATAATTATAGATTTAAGATGGGCTTGTGATATAGCTCAGTTGGCAAGTCTGTTGTCTCCTGAGCCGATGTCCGCGAGTTCGAGCCCAAGAGTAAATATCGAACACAGTTGTACCGGATAGTTTTTCAAAAACGATCCGCCAACTGCAACGTTGATAAAGTCGCGAATGCCATAAAGATGGTAAAACGACTATAATCGAAACAAAAAAAAAATAGATTTAAGAAACAATTGTATAAATTGTATTGTATGATAAATTTAAGTTCTCAATGTATCATTTATATTTTATTTGAAATCTGTTGATGTAAATGATGAGGGTTTTTACGCGCATATGAGACAGATTCAATATTTTTCATATGGGCTTTTTCCCCTCCAATAAAGATAAAGATAAAGAAAAAAAAACTAAAAAAAATGTTTTGAGATCTTCAATACTTTCTTAACGTGTTGATTAGAGCTTAGATTCGAAGTTCGAGATATGGAAATTTTTTTTTGTTTATTTTTTACCTGTTATTTTAGGGCAGAGGTATTTAACAAACATGTTGGTGGCGGACATACAAAAACACTCTCTTATTTCACATTTTAATCATTACTGCATTTCAGGTTTACTTCATAAAAGCTAAAATTTGTTGTTTTTTTCTATGTTCATCTGAATAAGAAACAAAACTACCCAACATTTCGTTTTGGGCTTTTTACGTAAAATTTTTGAACGTCAAAATATTTCAATAAAGGTATCAAAACTTTGTACGAATTTTGAAATTTTATTAAGATTGTATATTCATAACATTCTTTCATGCCTTATGTTCACAGCGTATTATCAACATAATACATTCATTAGATTTTTTGTTTTCCAAGCAGTTTGGCCAAACGGCTGAGAGCGCATTTAACCCACTTGGCGCATTCAAGAACACTTTTCCTTAGGTGAATGGAGGCATTGGTGTGGTTTTCTGCAGAATCTCCGATGATAATTCTTATTCCATCGATTGTGGATTGTAAAGCTTAGTTCATTTAGGAATGGGCGACGACGGCGTGTATCCTGAAAACCATTCGTTTGATCGAAAAACTGTTTGAAATGGAAATGAAGGTCATCTTATGATCATTGATGAAAAAATATGTAAAGAAAAATATATATTTTTTTGTAAGAAATATTTCTTCTTTATTCTTGTTATCTCCGATCGGTCGGCACACACTTTTTAAGTTATGTTATTGATCAGTTTTTATTGCTTATACTTCGTATAACCTGTATTTCAGGTGACTGCACCCTTTCTTTTAATTTTTGCTATTTTTTGAGCAATGCTTATTGTTTGGCAAACACTGAAAACAATTTCGTGGATTCAGTTGTTTCAAATTAAACAAGGCTTAATTATGTTTGTTCCACTGAAACCGTTTTCACTGGAATATCAACATTCAAACTCTAACAAAAATATAGGAGAATCATCATCAGATTCAGTAAAAGTAAAACAGATTAGTTGAGATAGTAGGTTACGATGTTTTCGAACAAGTCTACTTTTTTTTTAAGTTTTCTAAAGTTTTCGTCTTGAAAATTCAGTTTTTTTATCCACAGGCGCAGCGTCCTGCAAATCATGATATTTTTCGCGAAACTATCAACAAATATAACATGATTTTAATAGAGACCTTGAAACAAGCAGAGATGTTGCAGGATGCAACTGTCTTAATTTGTAAACAGCGACATTCCAGCGATCTTCACTTTGTTTTTCAAATATTCATAATTTAGAATGCTGGTATAAGCCATGACTTTCCAGATGATCCTGAACCGTAGTTTCCTATCATGTGCTTCACTCCAACATTTAGTTCGAACTTTGTGGACATTTTGATAGTATTTTTATGCTTTGTCATCACTTACGCATTGGAATTATGGTTATGAACAACCGTTTTATCAGCTCTCGATTGCATAATGATGGATTTTGAAGGAAACTGTTCACTAGACTGAGTCTTTTTGGGATCATTTTTGAATTTCTCAAACCCTGAGATTTAAAAAGCTTCGTTATGGTTCAAAACTCATTCATGAATTTTTGCAGAGTTTTCAAATAATAGAGAAATTAATCTTTTAGGTTTTTATGGGAAAATCGAATATTTTCTACTGCAAAATCCACATCATTTTTGTTTCTTCCGTGGAACTGAGCTTGCTAATGGTTCTGGTACCAATTTATAAATTCTCCTCAAAAAAATTTTTCGCTGAAATACTTTGTCGAAGATCTTAACTTATGCAAAAAAGTTTTTGGCTGTTTAACAGGGGTATGTCTTTTGACATTGATAAACAATTAATTCAATTGACATCACTGCTTTTTCTCGCAAAGCATTGAACGAAAAGTAGTCATGCTTTTTGGAGATTGCCATTAATTCATGTAATCTGTGATAAACAAATTGTATTTTTTTTATCGTTATGCTTGAATTGGGCATGTTTGAGCTCAGTTCGCAAGTCAGTTGCCTCCTGAGCCGATGCCCGCAAGATCGAACCCAACAGTTAACATCGAACACAGTTTTATCGGATACGTTTATCATAACTGCCATAAAGCCATAAATGCCATAAAGATGCTTAAACGACTGAAATTTAAACAAAAAAAGAAGTGTTTAACTTAATATCATGATTTTGAAAATAATGGAAATTCTTGAAGTTTTTCATTGATATTTATTCTGTTAACTTGACCACTACTTTGTGTTGCTTGGGGATAAAAAACAGCATAACTATTTTAAACGAAATCTTATATACTACTATATATTGAGGTGGCCAGAATTTTTTTCCACTCCCATCCGGGCCTAGCAATTCCGGGAAGTTTTTCAAAAAAACCTGGCAAAATCCGGGCATGGATTTAAATTTTTCAAACCCAAAAACCGGGCAAAAACCGGGCAAAATTTAGGTGTAATTATACATAAAAGCAAAGAAAAAATCCAAAAAAAAAATTGAAATGAATATTTTATTAATGTAATTGCAGACTTCCAAAAACTTTTTGGAACACTTCAATATTTAAAAGTTTATAAAAGTAAATCAGCGAAATTATTTGAAACAACCATTGAAAATTTCCTTATCGTTAATGGATTTTGCTGAAACTTACTCAAAAACTTTGATTTTTTTTGTGTCCTTGTGAAAATTGTGAAAAAATCCGGGCAGTATCCGGACTTTTTTCACGATATCCGGGCAACCGGACCGGACCGGACTTTATCGAAATTTTGCATCAAATATCCGGGCAAACCCGGATAAAACCGGGCAATCTGGCAAGCTGACTATATATCCTTGGAAAACTTTTCAATCTTATCACCGATCACCGATGAAGATTAGATACTGTTGATTTCCATAGATTTCTGTTATGATAGCATAGTATAGCAATCCAACATTTCAAAAATGTTCTTCCTGATAGGGCAACAAGAGAAAAAAGAAATTTTAAAATTTGTACCATAACTAATTTTATCATTTTTATCCCACATAAATCATATCAGTCTGGGTGCGTGAAATTAATCATCCTTTTACAACCCCAAACCGGTTAACGAATATAGAACGAATATAGAAAAAACTCTTAGCTATAAGTGGCTATAAAACTATCAGCAAGCAGTCCCAAGTTAGGCTATTCCATCTGATTTGAGTCGTGACGAATGATGGGCGTTTGTAAAATCAGCAACTCCGTTGAATTGTGAGTGATTTCCACTCGAAAATGGTCAAAATTGAACCTTTTTCTATTTTTTTAGAATACATGTGCCATTAAGCTTGTGTGTTTTTTCAAAAAAATTTCATCTCAAAAATAAAATAATAAAATGTATTTTTCAATATTAATCAAACGCCTCAAAGTAAAGCTAAAAAGTAACGAGATTTGAGCAGATGATTCTTTAGATTTTTCCATAGTTTCAAAATTTTGTGGATTTCACATGAAATAACAAATTAAATGTTAAAAGTCCGCAAAAAGCACCCTTACAGCCCATTTTCAATTCATTGAACTCACGACCCAACGGATCTCTCTTGGATGATATGACACCTTTACCGCGGTCAAAGAAATGCGAAGATTGATTGAATGCTTTCACAAAAAATACGCACAAATCACGACGCTTGAACCCCTGTACGTAAATAGTAGAAAAAGGGTTAGCCATTTTATTTTTGCGTTGAATCGTCCGTTGAACTCAGACGATACTTCTAGAATGAAAACAGTTAATTTGTAAAATTTGGACACAGTTAGGTACACAAAACCCTTGAGAATCGAAATGACATGAATGGTGTTGTTTGTTGATTTCACAAGGATTAACCGGGGGAATTCCCAGCTTCGACTTTTTTTTTCTCTCGAAACTTCGTTATTTATCACCCGGTCTGGATCTCTTTGGATGTTTTGGTTTGTTCGCAATCGTATTCTGAGCCCAATGAAAGACGGAATATTGTAAAGCTACATCAACATCAATAAATCCAACCAACTTGAGTCAATCGAAAAGGCACGACGACGTCCGGCTGATCAAGAAGATGATGATGGCTCTTTTCTCTTTGTTGTTGTTTTCGTCTAACGTAGTCAGTTAATTAGTTTTAAATTATGCATTTGTTCCGGCAAACCGGAATATAGGATTTGTGGGTAGTTCAAAATTTGCTGAACTAAGATCAGCTGTGACTAATTTTTAATCATCAGTCCAAGGCAGGGCCGGATTAAGCCATCGGAGGGCCCGGGGCAATTTTTCTCGGGGGGCTATGATTCAATTGTTTTTTCAAATGCTATCCCAGAGAATACAGAACATTTTAATCGTGTAAAAGAACTGGATATGAGCTCAGTTTACTGTCTTCAAATAGCTATGTTGTCTGCGTAGAAGATAGTTTCTGGTACCTTCAAATATAAATTGGTAATTAATCACGTGCAAACATTGCGGAAGAGTTTAGAAATTTAAAAAAAATGAAAGCTTTGATTTGAGCTGCAAAATGCAAAATTTTATTCTCATTTCATTCCCAAAATGTTCTGATTTAGATAAATGACCAGATAGATATTTTAAATGATTTTCATTCCATCATTGATCGTCTGGTTTGTGATTCATCGAGAAATATTTATTTCATGATATTTGGGAAGCATCATGAAGATTTAAAACATTGAATACAAAATTCAAAAAAATGAACAAAATAATAAAATTCGAACTCCATAGAGATACAGATAAAAGAGTTTAATAATTCAAGACTAAAAATCAGGTTATATTCAGAACCACAATTCAGTGTATCAAATTTAGTTCATAATTTCAAATCAGGTTTTGAGAAACAAAATATGAATTAAATTTAAAAAATAGATTCAAAGTTACAATCAAAGCCAAAGTAGAACTACCGCCAATAAACAACTGTTGGGAGCTGCTCGGAAATTTAAAAATGAACATATTTATAAATACGTTTGGTACTCTAACGGGAATGTTTGCTTAGAAAAAATAATACCACTGGGATTTAGCGTAAACAATGTGCGAGATTTTTCTCCCTAAGTTTGCTTGAAAATGCCTTTGATTTTTCCCTTAAAAAAATATTTTGATTAATTTAAGAGTAATCACTGAAAAAAATACGCTCAAATCAACCCATTGTTAACAAATAGCTTATACTGTATGAATCCTTTGTGAAGGTAGTAGGCAACAGTTTACAATACTTCTTCAACTGCAAATCTATTAATAAATAAATTTTAAAAAAATGCACCAAATGGGAATATGATCATCATCAGATAAAAAAAATTGTTATCAAATTGTTAATCTAAATGTGACAAAAGTTTCATTCGATGCCCGCAAAGCCAAAGGGGTAAAAGTGCAAAAATGATCGATTGAAAAAAAAAATCAGAATAGAGATTAAAAAAGTCAGATAAGGAATCCAAAAAAGTTTAATACCTTAAACAAAGATCTTGAGCACTCAAAATTCACAAAACCCATGAAACTGAACTTCAGTAACTGAAGAAACAACACAAGGCTTGAAAATATCAATGAATAGAATGATATTTGCAACTTAACTATGAGATCATTTTTATAATAATTTGAGAATGATCATTTGGAAAATCATATACTAACTACAGGATATTAACTTCAGTAGATGATAAAATTTTGGTTTATTCAGTTGAAAATGTTTCAATACGAATTTCAAGTTTAAGACAAAAATTGAGATGGTAATTCAATAAAGAAAATATGTACTGTTGATTGGCCAATTTAGGCAACTACTAACTCACTTACTTATTTTATGTTCCCGCGCATATCCTCCGGTGCATAAGGCAAACTACAATTTTTTTTTGAAAGATTTTATTTTCGAAAAAAGGGAGAGAAAAGGTTTTAGAATTTATAAACCAAACGGAAATTCCAAGATTAATGAACGAAAGGTGAAAAGATATAATAATACGCGGTTTTAACCCGGATACTGCCCGGGTAAAATGCTGAAATGCTTATCATAAAGCTTCTCTGTTTTTTCTTAGGACTGCGAGCCAGTTTTAAAGAAATTAGCTGCTCTTTTAGTGCAGTCAGCATTACTTGAAAAGTTAACAATTAATAATAAATATTATTATTGAAGACGTTTGTATGCAATAAAATGAGAAGATAATTTTTTTTACTTTTCCTGTTCTGTACAGAATATACTGACTGACGTGTTTCGATAAAAAAAAAACAATTTAAATTTGAGGTGTTTTGCCTCATTTTCTTCTTAATTTTTGTTTCGAATTCGGTTCACATTATTTTTGTCCAGTTTTTGGGTTGAAAATGTTGAAATTCAATACCAAGATTTTGACATTCTTACCAAGAACCTCTTCACTGCAAACTCTACGGGCCCCCTTAACTTATGCAAGAGAAAAACTATTCTGGATATAATTTCCCGGGGGCCCCTTTAGTTGTTATATTTCAAGTTTTCATTCCGATATTCTAGTTTTGAATTCTTTTCATAGATTTGTAGAAATTGAAATAGTATGATAAAAGGAATGTTAAAACCATTTTTTTCCTCGGGGGGCCCCCCTGAGCCGGGGGGCCCGGGGCAATAGCCCCTTTTGCCCCCCCGTTAATCCGGCCTTGGTCCAAGGTAAAATGGATTGAAAAATCTTGAATCTTGTTATTGTTTATGAAATAGAAAAAAGCTCAGATTAGAAATAAATTTCTGAAAATTTATGAAATTTAAATAACGCCCTAGATGTAGATTTGAAATGAGTGACTTGGTCTGTTTTTAAGCGACGAACCCGATTATTTTTTCAGTTTTATGCTTTTAGTCACTACAAAACCAATCGTTACCCAAAGTAATCATGAGAACTTTACACTTTGAGAATTTGTTCAGTCCAATATTGATTTTCCTACCAAAAAGATAAATATCATTCGTTTATTGTTACCTTCAATAACAACTGCAATTTACATCCCCACAACATCCAGTTCACCTAATCAATTTCAATTTAAACGACCATCCTCAAAAGCTCTCTCGTCCAATTCCCAGGTGAACCCCCTCCGGTTAAGTATTTGCCGGCTTGTGTCCAGAAATCTTTTTTTTTCTGTCTCTTCATTACACCGCACAAACCGGCTTATTAATGGGACTAATTTCTATTTCATACCTTGTCGTGGGCTCTATCTGGCGCTCCATATCGGGAGTGCCTCTTCGCGAAAAAAGTTCTCTCCCGGTGACTCTTCGTAATTCTGCAAGACCGAATATAACTGGATGGGTGGAGAGAAGGAAAAACAAACTTCACGCATGAACTTGACCGAATCAGAGGGAAAAAGAGTCGATGATTACTATCCACCTATAGACAATCTTAAAAAATAATTCGGCTGACATAATTTTTACCATTTAGGCTTAGTAGGGTAATTAACACTTATAACTTTTTTATCGCCTCTACGAAATTTCACATTTCTAGCTCTATTCTCTCAAAACAATTGAAGTACTGCATAAGTTTTCCTGAAAGATAAAATCTTCACTGAAGAGTCCATGGTTTTTTGTTTCAACCAAAAGATATTTTGTATCAAATATTTCCAAAAAAATTTCGAACAAATAAAAATTTTAAAAAAAAGTAATTTTAGTAATTCCAATGTTCTCAATAGCAGCAATTTGCTCGAAAACAGGAAAATTGATTATTTTGATCTTTGCTTTGTAGAGTTCTCCAACTATTAAATGTTTCAATGTTTTTCATTTATTTTACTTTTGACCACAGAGGTTTAAGATTCATGATATTGTTAAATTTCACACGGTTATTGATTAAATCTCAAGCTGCAAACCTTTGGTTCAAAAATAAATTTTATTTTAAGAAAAAATAAAAAAAAATCTTCAAGTCGATTTTATAACCTTGTTATTTATCAATACTAATAAGACCGGTTTTGGAAGGACGTAAACCTTCAAAATCCAGACAAAGCATCAAAAACTGAATGTAGTAAAATAGTTGATAACAACATTTTTTCTGTATTTCCTATGATCAGATTTACGAAACATTGAATACTGTCCAAAATGATTTCCGTTTCTCGGGGTAGTGTTTTTATTTCTTCATACATAGCTGATACCTAATAATCGGATGTCAAACTACCACTTTTTACATGCATCCTCCACAGCAGCGGGTATGGCACTTGTTCGGAACTACCCCGTGTTCATAATTACCTACCCTACTTAGCCCTTCTATAATCGGAGGAAAACCTTACAAAGAATATTATTCGGTTTTTATCTTATCCGGTGTCTGATCGCCGGTGAGACCACGAAGTGCAATTTCAAATGGACAATCTCTTTTAGTGTCGTATGTGAAAAATCGGTGCTATTCGAAATTCAAATAACTTAAAACTTATTTGAAATCATCCAAAGATTCCGAAAAAATAAGGAGTGTTTAAAAAAAAAATGCTATACTTTGTTTTGTGAAAAACTTTTGAATGAATGAATGAAAATTGATGAAAGTTTCAACAAAGTTACCTGGTAATGTGATGTTCACATATACAAATTTTTGATAAAACTTTTGCGACTGTTGTTTGTTAATTTCTTCAGGGTTTTACTGTAATTTGTGAGTGTAACAATGAAAGGTGTTGTGTAATATGATTTTTGTTTTACTTACTAGGGTGCTATTTCTTGTCAAAAAATGTTGTGTCTCAACTTCTCTCCGTCCTGTTTTCTTGATTGTCCACATCAGCGTAAATTTGAATTTGTTTTAAACTGCTATCGGTAGTTACAGTGTGTCACTGTCAACTGTGCTTTGTAAACTGGATGTAGAATTGTTGGTTTCCTTGTTATCTTGTTTATTCTTTTTGTGTGTGTCTGTGTATGGAATGTAAAACTCCTGCGTAAGTTGAGTTTAAATTCGCTACATCAGTGCGTTTGTTAACAGATTTAGGTTCGTTGAAAATGTGTATCATCTCAAGGATGGGTAAACTTTTCTGTTTGTATGTGCGGTTGAGTATTTTTACCGAACTTAAATCGAATTTATGTTGGTGGTCCATACATTGTTGAGCTAAGTATTCAGCCGAATAGGCCGAATAGGGCGAATAATTGTTTTTTTTTTTAATTTATACAATAGCAGAATTTTCGAGTCTTTCCGACTGAAGTTGGATAAATTATAAAATATGCAAAAGTTATGTTGAAAAAGCTACAAACTAATCCAAAACTTATTGTTTCAGTAAATCATCTTAGATGTATCCGTGTATCTTTCACTGTAGATAGCTTTATATTTTGATTATCGTTATTCCAAATTTTCTTAATATATCTAGGCTCGCCCATAAATCCAGAATTGGGGAAAATTCGAATTTGACCAGGATAGCCAGATATTTTTTAAAATTTTCCGGATTTTACTCAGGTTTGTTCAGATTATTTGTTAAATCAAATAAAAATCTCAAACTTCTTTTCAAAATGTTTTTAAATTTTTCGTTGTAAAACGATTTTTAGAGTAAATTTAAAAATAAACATCCATTTTTGTATAATCCTTAAATACGATTTGAACACTTCTGCTGTGATTCAATGAAAAATTCCAATTTCAAGTAAATTCCAAGTTTTACAAAAAATCGTCCAGACCCGGCCGTGTGGTAGAAAATATTGTATGCTTTAGGTTAAAGATCATCGTACTTTTTGGCAACTATTTTGGGAGACATCTACTTGAAATTCGACATACATCTTATCCGATATTAAATAAGCAAGCCCCTGTTTTGACATGTTTTGTCCCAGATTTCACTGGAACCCAATATCTTTGGTGATAAACGTCCTAAAATCGACAATTCATCAGGTGTTCTTTCAGCTAATGGTGACATTTTGAATATCACAGCGACCTTTACTTGAAGAAGATCTGATGTTATTATTCATCTGATTGGAAAAAAAATCGACTTTAAAACATGAGGGACATTAGGTGGAAGAAACAAAAGAAAATTAAATCATCACTTTGTATTTCTATGGAAAACTAAACAGAATATTAGACCAAATATTCAGCCGCATATTCGACCGAATATTCATTTGGCCGAATAGTTGAAAAGGTCAATATTCGGTATTCGGCCGTTCGCCGAATACCACTATTCGGTTCATCTCTACTATTAACCACCTTTTATATTAATTAAGGCTATTTTTGATTACGGTTGCTGTTGCCGGAAGCTTGACTTTCAAAATAGCTCAAAATTTTAATTTGGTGGGAGTTGTAACAAATTTAGCCGATTGCCCTACTTCGGCACAAAAACAACATATTTGCCTTTTCATCACTCCACCACCATTTTTACGTAATTACACGATTCGAGATCCAGCTTAAACAGAGATAAACTTTGTGGGACCTATAAGAGCGCTTTTCAGAAAAAAACGATCGAGGTGTAGGCAGTTTTCTTTAGATTTTTAGTCATTCATTGTGTGAGTCGTTATGGAAGACTGAGTAAATAGCAGTTTCCACAGATCGTTAGCCTCTTCAAGTACTAGATATAAAAAATTTTAAATTTTTTTCTCCTTGTTTATTTCCGGAAAATACAGGCGAGATATGTCAACGAAAAGTTTCTGGTTGGAAACCTGCCAGGTGATCGCCAGGTTCGTTTTGCTGTCCATTACAAAATGATCCAAAATATCTTCCCACAATCAGTCCAAAACTTTTGCGCACGATTTGACCACCATATTTTGTTAACTATACCGGTGGTTAGCTTTTCTAACTTGTAGAAATGAAGTCAGGCCTATTTGGAACCAGGCAAAAAAATGACTTATTATCACTTCCTCCATTCAAATTTTATGATTGAGCTTGAAAAAAACCTCTCAAATTCCTCTCACTTTATGGTGTCAATAATCATCACTTTTATTCAAATTTTAGTTCACTTTTGGGTCCTCTAGGACTTCTGAAAAGATAAACCGTGTGAGCTTTGGTCGAGTAAATGATTTCCATCTATTTTCTTGTCTCCCACTAGAACTTTTCTGGATTTTTCTCGATCTGGCCCAAAAAATTTTGTTAGGATGATTCGCCAATCTTTGTCCCCTAACCCATCGTTGCACAGAATGACTCAAATTGTCAATATTTCAGCTGTTTTTCAACTTTTTCTCAAAAATAATACTGATTCATGTATTATGGAATGTTTACTGATAAAATGAGGCTTTTGAGATATTTTCTGCAGTTAAATATGTATCTAGCCACAATTTCAATTTTTCTTGTTTTTTTCGTGTGGTTTTTGTGCTAATTATAAACTAAATCCTTAACATTCCTTCAACGGCAAATAAGGTTTTACGTCAGAATAAAACATTTTTCATATCGGTTTTCTTTACGAGACGTTTGTTGGACGATTTAAAAACCATGATTTTGAAAAACAAAACTATGATGAGTTGACCCAGAACTGAAATTTCATAATTTATTTAGTTATTTTAAAGCAATTCCAGATGATAAAATAAAAAAGAGAGTTGTGTATGATCGAATAGTTCCTAATTCCTGGCTCGCGAACATTTCGGCAAAATTCCATATATTGGATTTTTGTTTCTCTTGACCCCCACCACCCTATGTAACACATTTTTAACAAACTTCCAATCCCCCCCCCCCCCCCTTCTAAATGCGTTACGTAATATTTTAATGGTCCTTTTGCAAATTGGTTGCGTTTGTGTGACTTATTAATGTTTCATCAAATGTTCCTTTTCCACGTGAAAGAGCATGACAAAACTAAGATCATAAGCGTATGAGCATATTTTTGTTATGTTATTTAGGTCTCCCACGGATGCAATTTCGCGGGTGCTTGTTTAATTATGTAAGTACATTTTTCTAGGCTAGATAAATAAAAGAAGCATATGATGCGTACATAAGACAACAACATATAGAAAAACATGCTCACGCAAAACGTTGACCAGAAAAGTTAGATTGGGATTCATTGTTATCTCAACACACGACTGAGATATTAAGAGTGGCCCACGATTCCCCACTCTCCCCTACAGTTGGAAAACTACGACCCTTAATCCTAAAAAAAAATCGAAGTCGAAGGTTGGACCCGAAATATTACTTCTGAAACTTATGAAACTTTGAGCGTGGTTGAGTCCATTTTCAATGTTTAAATTGATATCCAGTATTTAAAAATCGATCAACTTCCAGGTGAGTTTTAAAGCAATATTTTAAAATTACATCTTCTTCATAGGGGTGAAGGGGGGGCAGAACAGATCACGTTCTTTAAACTTTTCATCTTTAAATAGGACTTAAAAATTAAGCATTAAAAACCTTTTAGTTCATTGAATGAATGAATAAAAAAAGCTCAACACTGAGCAAATAAGGTCAAGAAACACTCCAGATGACTTTGGTAAAATTCAAAGGTAGATTTGAGTTTCTGAGAGAACTTCACGTGTGATAAATGCTGTTCTAGACACTGAAACCAGGGGCTTCGTGTTGTTTTAGATTTTGGGTCCGAATTTTCCAATTGTGCATTGGACGGTTTATATGGAAGAGGAAAAAATTTGCCTGTACAACTATTGGGTACAGACACACCCATAGAAGAGGTTGCAAAAATCCAATGCCTATTTAGCATATCTCTGTGCCGATAATGCGCTGAAATGTGCACTGTGCCGAAGACGGTATGTTTGAAAAACCGTAACTGGCATAAGGACTCGGCTCCCAACCAAAATGATGCATGACAACTACATTCAAGCGAAACAAGAAAAACATTTTATGGGATTTCCTTCCTATTGGATAATTCATCTCAGAAACAAGAAAATAAAAATTAAAACCACAGCGCGGTAGTGAGAATCGAACTCAACCTACCAATTACATCGTCTTGCCAGTCTGACATTTTAACCAGTGTACTATTCGAACTTCATGCAGGACGAGGAATATTTGTCATAGGCTTTCTGTCACCGATCAATCACAAAAAAAAACGCACAACGGTGGCTTCCCGGCGTTTGGCCTTCTTTCAATGCATTCCTTTGTCTTGCGATGGAAACGGGAAAGGGAACGGGAGTGAAGGAACGGGAAACCCATTGAATGAGAACTGTGCTTTGCTTACTGCCTGATATTACATACACACGCTACATATACACAGCTGCCAAAGCCGGGCTGGTGGTTGTTTGCCGGTGGAAGAAAAATATTTTTGTTGTTGCTTTTGCTACACATGCGCAGCTTAGCCGGTGGATGTTTGGCGGTGAATTGAATTGAAGCAATGTTTTTTTTTTTTGTTGCTTTTACTACATACACACGCACAGCTTGACCGTGGTTGTTTGCCGGCGGATTGAATTGAAGGGATATTTTTGTTGTTGTTTTTGCTACACACGCACAGTGCTCGGTTCGCTGGCTGAGTGGTGTTGCCCGATATTTATTTCCATCCTTCTTCGTCTTGTGATGCGATAGGGAGGCACGTGAATTCGTTTTTATTTTGTTTCTTTCAGACATACGCAATTCGGTTAACTTGGGAGGTTAATGCCGATGGGAGCAAATCGAATCAGCACCGGTCGCGTTATCTTCTTGTACCAATGATGCCGCCATTGGCACAGAGGCTGAATTATGGGTGCAAGCTGTTTTAAATGATTTTTTAAATTTTGATGTCACTTTTTTCAAACAGTTGAACTTTTGGATCTTGTTGACCAATCCTGTATCCATAAAAAGTGGAGTGAATTTGGTTGAAATGACTAAAATGTAGCTTTTTTTTTTTAGTTGGTAACCACAGGTGGTAAATCCCGGTTTACGGATTGTATTCCAAGGCACGGCGAGCCACCGCGTCCCCCCAGTTTGCTACTCTGGGTCCATGGGTACAATGGGAAGACTCATGATATACTCCGTGTATACCCCCTACTCCCTAAACTCCACCTGGGGCCGCAGACCTGGTTCCCACCTCGAACTGTTTAGTACACTATGCTTCAATAGTAGGAGGTCTATTCACGCTAATGCGCTCCAAGGCAATACTCATTAACGAGACCACTTTCAGCAAAACCTCTTATCCTTACGACTTGACGCCTGAACTTTCCTCTATCGACTTGAGAACCGACATCTCCTCGCAATGACTCGAGATTCCCACACAAACCTCTCCTCTTCGCGACTTGAGGCCTGATCTCTCCTCTAACGACTTGAGATCCGACCCCTCCTCGCATCGACTCGAGGTTTACCTCTCCTCCACACGATTCAAGGCTCGAAAATATAGCATAAAAACCAAAATCATGTGCATAGCTGTGCAACGATTGGCAAATCACCCTATTCTCCGTTTATTGGAGTTGCATTTGCATTGCGTGAGAACAACATAGGGCTATCATCATTTAGTATCCGGGTACTTCATTTCGCTGATTGCTACTTGCTACTTTACTTACTAGAGCTTGGATATACACTGAGGTTTTTTTACGCGGTATTTCGTCCCGCGTAAAAAATCCGCGTAAAAAACCGCGTTAATTCGATAATCCGCTTTAAAAAAAACCGCGTTAATTCGAAAATCCGCGTAGAAAAAAACCGCATTAATTCGAAAATCCGCGTAAAAAAACGCGTTAATTCGAAAATCCAAATAAAAAACCCCAAAATTCGAAAATCCACGTAAAAAATCCATTTGAATTAAAAAATTCGCGCAAAAAAGCACATTACTTACGCGTAAGAACCATGATTATTTAAAAATTTGCGTACAATGATAATTTTTTTTATGATAAAAAACAAAATCAATTAGATTAATAGAATAGTAGAGTATAGTGAGGCTTATTTGACAGTGTGGAATCCAGATCGTCTCATGTCTCATGTCTCAAGTCTCATGTTCCATGTCTCAGGTCTCATGTCTCATGTCTCATGTGTCATGTCTCATGTCTCATGTCTCAAGTCTCATGTCTCATGTCTCATGTCTCATGTCTCATGTCTCATGTCTCATGTCTCATGTCTCATGTCTCATGGCTCATGTCTCATGTCTCATGTCTCATGTCTCATGTCTCATGTCTCATGTCTCATGTCTCATGTCTCATGTCTCATGTCTCATGTCTCATGTCTTATGTCTTATGTCTCATGTCTCATGTCTCATGTCTCATGCCTCAGGTCTCATGTCTTATGTCTCAGATCTCATGTCTTAGGTCTCATGTCTCATGTCTCATGTCCCAGGTCTTATGTCTCAGGTCTCATGTCTTAGGTCTTATGTCTCACGTCTCAGGTCTCATGTCTCATGTCTCATGTCTCAAGTCTCAAATCTCAGGTCTCATGTCTCAGGTCTCAGGTCTCAGGTCTCAAGTCTCAGGTCTCCGGTCTCAGATCTCATGTATCACGTTCTTAGTCTCAGAGCTAAGATTTTCCCAACTACAAAAAGATTCTAAGTGTTTTCCTTTGAAAAAGTCTTAGAATATTTTCTCTCAAAAACCGCGTTTATTCGAAAATTCGCGTAAAAAAAACCGCGTTAATTCGAAAATCCGCGTAAAAAAAGCCGCGTAAAAAACCGGGTAAAAAAACCGCGTAAAATAACCTCAGTGTACAAAACTTTAGCAGCGTTGTGTTGTTTATAAAAAGAACTAACTTGTCTATTTTTTCATATTTTTTTTAGTTAAGGTGTGTTTGAGATATTTACGATGCAAAAGACATGGTAAAAATTATATTGCAAAATTGTCTCTTAAATTCTTTAGTTTTTACTTAAAAACTCATGAGCTGCTGTTTTTTTCTGAATTTTTGTTGGTCCAAATGGTTAAAAAGTACAACGAGCCATTCCAGGATGCTCACACAGTTCAAATCAAGCATGGGAGAGGAACCGTTGATGTCAACTATGGTAAAAAGTTTATGGTTATTGGTGATAACTGAATGCAGACCCCTTAACTTTGAAGTAAATCCATTTCCGGCCGGCAAAAAGTGTTGCCTGACTAGTAAATAACTAACATTGAACAGTTCCATAGATTGCAATCTGTGCAACCGGGTTTTACGCAATGTGACAGACGTGTTCTGATGAACCAAGAAATTTATGCTCAAACTGAGTTTAAAGGTCAAATTCTTCGAGAAGCCTACTCATGGAAAGGTTCCAACTAGATTCCAATTGGTTCTGCCGGGTGAATTTGTGTAAAATATCATGATTTTTCAAAGGTTTTGCTTCTGTAGTAAAAATAATAGACCAATACATGATCGAAAAAAGTGTGCAAAGATAAAAAAAGAGATTTAAGAATAAAGTAAGGGTTTTTCTTGTAATCAACGATAAATTGTTTTTTTTATATATTTATACTTTAAATATCATATTAACACCTTCATTTTTTCCATAGAAAGTTTTTCGATCAAATGAATAGTTTTTCAAATACACACGTTTGTAACTGCTAGGGTTCTAAATGAGAATGATGAGCCGAGAAAACCAAAAAAGTAACATTCCCCGAACAAATTTTCGCATTTTTTCCATACAAAATTTCAAATTTAAACCTGGGTACCAAAATTTTATTTAAAACATCTGCAAAAATTCTGTTGATTGTTTTGACCAGAATGGAAACTTTTAGACTTCAGATTATTTGAATTCATATAAAAGTTGCAAAACGACACACCCTAATTTATAGTCAAATTGGTCAATAGGTGGTTTATTATTATGAAGTTGATAGAAGTTGAAAAAATAATACATCATACTTTTTAAAGCCAATCCTTTTGAAAAATTTCTGACATTTACTTTCTACTGATATATACCTACCGACAATTCTTTACTCTTCTAGAAAGTACTTTTTTAAGAATGGTAAAAAAGTATCACTCAACACATGATTCCTCCTCAACCGAAACATTGACTCCTGCAGATTTGGTCAAAGGCGATTTCGCGATTAGAAGCCAACAGGCGAGACAGTTTGCGAACAGTGAGAAAATGTCGTTTAAATCAGCTGCAACAGGAAGATTTTGTGTGCATATTTATGTAGGAAAAATTATTAAAATGCTAATGTTAATTCTTATGGAAAACTAGGGAAGAAACTTAGTATGTTGATTAATTAGTCAAACTGCTTGGAAAACTCTGAACATATTGGTCCAAATTCAAATCATGTACAATTTCATGTACATTGTTCAAATTGTTTATTAATTATTGCCTTTACATCCTCATGACTGATTTAAGACTCAAGCTCAAACTCAAACTTGCTCTTTGAAACTTTTATTTCAATCTTGTGTTCACTTAATTTCAAACTTGTTTAGAAGTAGGTATCATCCATATGTTAGTCACCTTTTTCCGAATAGGAAGGATGTTTTTGTTTACAAATTCTAAGCTCATCATCAACGCATGTTAATGATTAGCAATCAGGTGGGATTTGCCCAATCCGTAGCTAACTCCATTTCGACTCACTGTGTCCGGTTTCTCAGCTGGTTGTCTGGCAGATTGGTGAAGGAAGTTTTAATCGAGAGATGAAAACAAAATTTGTTTTGCGGTTAATCACTTCTTTTTCCTGCCTTTGGCGTGGCCCAGCATTAGGAAGGGCAACAATAACAAAAAAAAAGCCATCGTACCTTGAAATGTGTGTAAGTGGGCTTGAAAGTATGTGTGCTGCTCGTGTGAGTCGACATTCGCCAATAACTGCATTAGGTCCAACTCGGGATCGGGAATATTATTGGGCTCTTCTTGTTGTATAAATGGAGCCCATCCCGACATTTTTGCAACCAGTCACAATTTAATCGTCATAAACAGACATCCGGTAGAGAAGAAATTTTGTGTTCAAAAATGTTCAAGGTTCGTGAAGTTTATTGTTAAAAATTATCGAAATGTTCACAAGTGAAGGCAAAAAATGTTACTGACTTATGAAAAAACAACATATAAATAAAAAAAAATTACAAAAATGAAAATGGATTAATCGAAGGAAGTTATCAAAAGTAAACGTTGAAGTGAAGTAAAATAAGTGCACTAGCAGAGATTCAAACACTTTTTTTTGTCTGTTCATCAAATTTAATGAATCATGTCATTTATAATATTTTTTTTTTGTTTTTGTTTTTATGCAAAAAATCTTGATTTTCAATGCTGAATTTAAAATGCGTTTTTTTAAATATATTTAGTGTATTTGTTTAACAACATTAATTTTAATGGTAAAGAATCCTGAGGATCGATTTTGGTTTGAAAATTAGTTTAAATATGAAATTTGATAATTTTAAATTGCCATCATTTAGCATTTTAGAATTCGGAATTACTTACAGTTTTGAAATTGTATGTGTTCGAACCAAACTGGGTTCCGTGAATTTGAGCGGGTTAGGACAATATTTGCCTCAAATTTGTCAAATTCTGTCATCACTTGTTTATTCAGTTCAGGAGCAATAGAAATTAAAATAAACTGAAAAGATATTTACTATCAGTTTTAAGAACGAAATCCATGTCAACTAAAACGTTGCACAAATTTGTTTTTTTGCTCGCATATGTTTTTAAATGCCTTTTGAGCATCATTGCAAGATTTGAGATGAATTGATTGATTCTTGAATCAGCGCAACGCGTTTTAATTTTTCATGTGAATTTAAATAGAAGAAGCAGTTTAAGCATAATAAATCATCCAGAAAATTTGAATAAGCATGAATAATAAATGAAGTTTGTCTTTGATTATTGGTTTTGCTATTCTTAAAGTTCATTTTTTAGTAATTTCTTTATTGAAAACGGCTCATACTTTAAGGTTTTGAGGAGCCAAACTCGTTTTGTATGTTTACAATTTTTTGCTTAGGTCTAGATCGTCACTTTTTGAAGAGAACAGGAAACGGATAGAGTACCTTAAATTTATATTTTGTACATGAGAGGAAGTTTAATATTTCATAAAAAAGTTACAATAATTTCAAAATAAAAAAAAATCTGAATCCATTAAAAAATGCAGGATTTGCTTGTTAGAGCTTTCAATAATGTTATGGAATGTTCTCCAATAAAAAAATTGATTTTCCACTTCCCATAACTTTATTAGGTTTATTTTACTACCAAAAAAAGCAATTAAAATTTTAAGCGATTAACATTTGAAATATCCACACAAAGCTTGCAGCGGTCTAATGAACACCTGTAAAGTGGCTTAAATGAGCACAACGAAATAAATATTTGAATCTCATATAGCTAATAAAACAGTATTTAAAAAAAAATTATACTCTGACTAAAACAACGTTATACTAACTGTATGCACACTAGACCGCTGCAAGCTTTGTATGGAAATTTCAAATTCTTAAATTTTCATACCTCCCATACTTATTTTTGGTTGTTTTGCTGCCATAAATAGAAACACAAATTTTGGAAGCGATCGATCCAGCCCTTAATAAGCGCAACAAGTTTTAATTTTGTATGGAAATTTGCATGGAAAAACAAAATTTTTCATCCAAAAATCGCCGAGATGTACTGAAAGTTCCATAAACTAGATATTCGACGTTTAAATTTTTTTTATAAATTAGTTTTAGAATTTTTGCGATTTTGACTGTTTATTTGAAAGCTGTGTAGCCACCGGATGAAAATAAAAAATCTCAAAAAACTGCGTAGCATAGCCAGGAAATTTATTGATCTATATAACCTTTGCAAAAACAATTCATGAAACTTTTAAAAACTTAGACAAACAAAGTCTGCTATTTTTTAATACTTCCAATGAATTTAGATTTTTTATTTTTAAAGTTTATAACTTTGTTCGTGAAATGCTTAGCTGCTTGTCATGTCAACAGAAAATGAAGCTTAAGAATTCTCAAAACCAAAAATCAAAGATCAACTTTATTTCAAGATTATTTAAATTTTTGGGATGATTACACAAACTTACATAATTCTTCCATACAAATTTCCATACATACAGAATTGAAACACTGCGCTAACTCATGAATGAACCAAATCATCTCAAATTTTACACTGATGCTTGGTTACCCAACGGGCACCGAAAAACCAAATGGGAGCAAAAAGTCATTTTTTGCAGCGGTCTAATGCACACTTGCCTCAAAAGAATAGTTAAAGCTTAATATATGAACTTTTTATTACCGAAAGTGAAGAAAAATTCTGGATAGTTCGAGAAATATCCTTAAAACTATGAATTTGAAGATCAAATAATGTTTGCATTCAAGGTTTGGTCTGGAAAAAAGTATTTAAAGTTTTGAAAGTTTTAAAGTTCTGAAAAAGTTACAAATTTGAAACTTAATTTCAGCATAACTTATTTGAGGGGAAGGAATCGCCATTTGAATATAAAACCAAACTTAAACTTACATTCTGATGGAGGATTAGAAAACTAAAAGATATCTGAATAGAAGAAAAACAACCATATCTAGTTAAATAAAATAACATATGGACTTCCATTTAAAAATAATATTAGAACTTCTAATATTAAAAAAACACTTATTTCTAAGATTGAATTTTCCAAAGCACAATTTGAAAAATGGTACAACCAATTGGTAATGCTTCAAAGAAAGTCATAGAGAACCACATTCTATCTTGAATTTTTGATGGCCTGAATAAATTAAAATTATTGATTTTATTTACTTAAAAAATATGGAAGACTTGCATAAAAAACATTAAATATGTGTTACTAAACAGTTAAAGTCGTTCAACTGAATAAGTTATTTTCATGTTTATTTTGCTATTTTTTATGAGAGCAACTGAAAATCGTGTGTTTTAGGACAACTTTTCTGTATAGAGCATGTTTCCAAGAATAGAAAGTTTTTCCTTTCGTTTACTATTAATCCTAATTTCGAACTAGTTCAAGTAACCACATTACTAAAAGTGATGTTTGATAGTTAAAAAAAGCTTTAAAAATATATTTTGGACGCATAGATAAAAAAAAATTACAAAATATTTTTTTTTTTTGTTCGTTTGTTTTCGCAAACAACCGGGCCGGACTGAACTGTTTTCAAATTTTGTTTTAAATATCCGGGAAAACCAGGATAAAACCAGAAAATCTGGCAACCTTACTCTAAATTTGAAAAAAGGTCGGTATCGATTTTTCAGTACGGCGATTGCGCCAACATCACTGTTTCGAGAAAAAGGCTCTCAATGTTTGACAGATCCTTGAGCTCAATGTGTTTCAATATTTTAAAATTAATTGAATTTGTTTGACCAGCTTGTCTGTAGATGGATCGGAACGAAACAGTCTCACAAATATATTTTCTTTTTTTCAGAAATTTTCATTTTCATTTAATTGATTGTCCCGTAAAACCGTCAAAAATCAAATAATTTTAAATTGGTTATAATTTCTGACATCTTTGCAGTATTTAAGTGTTTTTTTCAAATTGTCACAAATACATCTATTCGACGTATGTTGGGGTCCGATGAACATCTCGACCTCTATCTCGAATTTTTCGGTGCAAAAAGTATCTTTCTTCAAACAAGAATTGAAAATTTTGTCTTTAAAAATGAACACACAAATATAGGATTTCAGTGAAACTTTATGTTTCTTTGAAGAGATCCTAATTCTACTTAAGATTAAAGCGTACATCTTTCAAGGATATACTGGCTAGCATGATTTTGTAAGAGTTTGGCGTCCTTGATTCAGAACATTTCAGAGATTTCGTCCATCACTTCTAATTTCGGTGATATGGTGTGTGGAAATTTTTAAATTGATCAGTTTTGGGTAAAATCAAGCTATCACGTCTTGGTGGCCATGTAGTGAGCTTAGTGATACGGTAATTGCATGGACTACCACAGGCATGGGTTCGATTCTCATTTCGGTACTGGGTATTAAATATTAATCTTAAGTTGTCCATGTTTATTCAGTCTGTAAGCTTAAATAGGCTAAGACGGTGTATGTCTGTAAACCTATATAAATACGAAAACTTGGGTTTCAATCTATTTACTTCTCTTCATTCAATCATGGGTTAGAATATTGCCAACATTTTTATTCTTGTATAAGAGATACAACGCTTTCAAAAAATTGAATTCTACAATTTATCGAAATACCGAAAAATAAGATTACAACTTCTTCTGACATCATCAAAGAAAGTTTATGTTGATTGAAAATTAAATTTTTAACTCATTCAACAACTCTGATGAAGACTGCGAAATGATTGGACTTTCGGGTTTAAAAATATCAAAGATTCAATTTAGTTTAATTCTCCTTTAAAATTTCGTCAAAATTTCAAATTGTTGCAGATTTGGAGAAAAAGAACAAAACCTCCATAACTTCTTTTCTCAGAGTTCAAAATTACTTCGTCTTTGAGAAAGTTTATCATTGAATCAATAAATATTTGTATTTTACATTGTTGTCCAAAAAGTACACAAATTGAATAACTAATTTTTTATCTATTTTTAAAGTTATTTCGTAAACTTGAGCTTACAAAAAAACTAATTGAATATTGGGATGAGGACCCCTGGATAAGTCAAAATCAGTTCTGAGATTCCTTGCACCTTGGTGAAATATGAATTTTGTTATCTTGTGTTATGCATGATGCAATCTTTAGAAATTCATGCCAAATCATGCAAAACATTTATAAAATTTAGTGTTTTAACTTCAAAATGAGCAATCCATATAACCCTATGATATGATCATATGATATTCATGACTCAGCCATAGAAAGACAATCCAAGTTTAATCTAAATTAAATTGATAAAATTTATGAAATCTGTAAGAACTTTCCAGAATCATAATATAAACCGTAACATTGACAAATCTGGTAAAAATCTGTGAAATCATGAATTTATCATGATTTTAAAACCTTGCTCAATGGCTGAAAACCTCTCAAATTAATACATATATAAAAAAAAAACCTTGCTCAACATCTCAATTCAATGATTTCATACGAAATTTCAAAAAAAAAGTCACCGTTTACAGAAAAAAGAATTGAGGCTTCACGACAAACTTGAGAAAAAACTTTTCGAAAATAGGCACAGACAAAGAGCTCCATGAAACTTTTAAATGGAAGTGCTGACAAAAAATGCCATTGCCTTGGTTCGAGCAAAAAATGGATTTTCTAAGAAAACGGTTCAAATCTTTTAATGAACTATAGAAAGACTTTCAAAATATTTTGTTGTCAATAAAATATAGTAACCTCTTTACATTTCAAATCAATTTAAAAAACAATAAATTAATCCAATTTCGGCTGGTTTAATCACCTTAAATTTAAAAAAAAATGCAGGTTCATGAATTCGTTTTTTAATTCTTTTCCAGTTTTGTTTTTGTCAAAAATTTGTCGTTATAAAAAATTACGTAAAGCTCTGCAAACTATTATAACCTAAATTTAATGATATTGCGGCCCGCCGAAAGAATTTAAAATTGAAAGTGGCCGTTGCTTCAAAAGGTTGCTCACCCCTGCTCTAGACCAAGGTTGGCGGCGAGAGCTTCGCTGTATCACATTTCTCAGCCAATTATCTAATCTCGAATTTTAGTTTTATTTCGTTAATTTGATTATTATTTTCTTAGAGCATACTTGGTCTCTGCAAAAATTTCAGTTCTTCAGTATTTTGAAATGATGATTAAGATTCGTTGAATCTGTGTTTTGCGTTATACATATTGACCCGAACAGCTTTGGAGGGTTAATATGACGGAACGACGCAAAAAACATTAGTTTTAGCTTCCTTAAATTTAACGGGTATTTATTAAAGAAACTTTACCATTTTTACACTTTTACACTTTTACAAAAGTATTAGAAATAAAAATCTAAAAACCGTCGATTTCCTTCGAAACTCATGAACCAAAATATAACTTTTTAGACCTCAGAGTTTGAGAAATTTGAAACTGACCTCAAATCGGCTCAGTCTAATGTGTCATATGAAGATGGTACTTTCTCATGGATACTTCCATGTTGGTTCTCTGTTTTGTTAGACTGTATTTGTTGTTGGAAAATGAATTATTATAATTCACAGAAACTAAAGAAATGAAAACTATTTATTTAAGTTCTTTTTTCACTCTAAATTTTTGGTTTTATTCCAACAAATTTGCTCTCGCCTTGGTTTATTTTATTCAATATGATTTTAACCTTTTTTGTTACTTCACAGGTTGAGTTAAGTCTTAAATGAGTGCTCCTACTTTCTATCTAGAACCTGCTTTAGTCCTAAAATGCCGAAAGTTTTAAAAAATAATTCATTTTGATATCATAGGATTAAGATACTCTCATGCACACAATAAACTCTTAATTTTTCTGAATGCTACCACACCGCTTTTTGCCATAAAAAGTGAGATAAAAAAATAAATTTGAGTGAATAAGGCGAAATCCCGTTTTTTACTATCCAAGCCAAAGTTTAAAAGGAAAATATTTTGGCTGTGAAGAATATGAACCTGAAAAATACTACATATTTTTCTTAAAACAAAGGAAAATCATAGGAAATCTGGAAAATTTTTAAAGGGTCCATAATAAGAAGACTTTTGACTTTGATGTTCCGCTTTAAGACCAAAACTTTGTATCAATACCAACAAATCTACAAATAAAAGAAATTTTCAATTGGAGTTTAATTCAGAATCAATGTTGAAAGTTTCTAACATTTTTTGAAAGCTTTACGCCAAAGTAGGGCAACTGCGTCATTAAATTACAAGCATGAGCTGCATCAAAAACGTATGCTTGACATAAGGAAAAAATAACTGAAAATAAAAATTGTTTATGCAATTCAGCGCTAAAAAGTGAACATTTTGACACTGGCAGCAATATCAAAAAGGTTTCCTTTACAGCATTAACTGTCGAAAAGTACATTCCACGAACTACTTAATCTTAAATTTTCAGTCAAGCTCGTCCACATGTTGTTATTTGATGACATGTGCTTCTAGTGGGTTAATTAATAAATTTTCAAGGGAATTGAAAAGCAGAAAAATTGAAAAAAAATCCAGTTTATGCTACTTGAAATTAGTTTGAAAGGTGTTCAGCAAAAACAAATTCACTCTCTTCCTTATTTAAACTGTGTAGGGTAACGGACTTATTTTGGACCAGAGGACCGATTTTGGACCACCGTGTCTAGCTCTCTTATAAAACAAATAATCATAAAATGGTTTTAGTAAATATTTTTGAAGCCCGTGCACTTAATGTAATGCACTATTTTTTTTATTATTAGTTGCTTTATAAGAGAGCTAGACAAGGTGGTCCAAAATAGGTCCCCTGGTCCAAAATAAGTCCGTTACCCTATATGCTTAAGATTCAAGTAACTTCGTCGATGATTGCCCTCAAAAGTCAGAGAATTAGGGTTGGTGCACAACTTAGGTGTGACCTTTTTCAGTAGTTTCCTTATAAATTTATGACATGTTTCTTCACGAAAATCATAAATTTTTGCAACATAAATAATATTTAAAATAATTAATTTTCTGTAACAGGAAATTGCCCTAATCAGCTGCCTGGTGGCAGTAGCTCTGGCCATGCCAGCTGTCGAAGTAGCCCCAATTGCCATTCAGGATGAACCTAACAGCCCCGCGATCGTTCTGGTGCAGCAAGCCGAGGGAGATGACCTGGAGGGTGCCGAAACTGCCCATCATGGAGGCGGTGGATTCCGAGGAGGATATGGAGGTGGCGGCTACGGAGGTGGATATGGAGGCGGTTTCGGTGGCGGATTCGGAGGCGGTTATGCCGCTGGAGGTAATGATTGAATGAATCTAATTGATTTCTTGGATAAAATTACTAAAAAAAAATTCATACTAATTTCAGGCTTCGGGGGTGGCTACGGAGGATACGGAGGTGGTTTTGGAGGTGGATATGGAGGATATGGAGGTGGTTACGGAGGTCACGGAGGACACGGACATCGCGGTCATCACGGTTAAACGATACGGGAAATGATTTGTTACACACGCTTCGATCTTTTTCAATGAAAGTAAATCACCGTTCACTTGTCTTTGAAATTTTTCTTTTACATTTCTTCAACGTAGAGTATATCACACAATTCTTAGACTAGAGTGACAAAGTAATTCAAGGATTATGGTTTATGATCTGAGGAGTTTTTATAACGATATTCGGTTAATGACAACCACAGGTGGTTGGAGAAAAAGGATTGTTTTCGATTCAATTGAGAAAACCACAAATCTTAAGAGTGAACTTCTGTTTTTATATTTTTCAAAACGAAATTTAATACAGTCAACCAGGTTGGGCATACTTTTTATCCATGCCATTTTCCATGCTTTCCACCTTTCCAGCCACCCTTCCATCCGCCCTTCCAGCCGGTTGCCCATTTCGTTTCCGCACTTTGCATTTCCTCACTAGATGGGGGTACACTGTCCGAATCCGGTTGTACTTCGTCTTGTTCACTGTGAACCTTTTCCTGGGCAATCACTAGAGCGGCCAGACAAACGACAACCAACAATACCACAAACTTCTGAAAATGAAATTGTTCAAATTTTCACTAATCAAGCTGTAAAAGGGATTCCTTCAGTTACTACCTTCATCTTGAGCACTTTTTCGAACCAGAACTAATTACAACGTTCAACTAACTTGAAACAACTGATGAATCCAGGTTGTTAAACTCTATTTATATAGTCGCATCCGATATGCGGTTTATCCTACAGCCCGAGTTTCATATCGATTGCATACCATCGAACTATTAAAAACTTGTTTAGGTAAGCTTCGGAATCGTCTAACCATCCTGAACCTTGCCCTTCCATATGGATCTTCAATTGTGGTTAAGGAAAAAAAATAATGAAAATTGCTCGTCTCCCAGAGGTAAGCTGACACCGGAGCACGTGACATTGTAGTTTGGTTTCAATTAAAACGTAGTTATTTGATTTAATATTCCAGCCGTTGTAAGAAAAAACGTGCCAACCTTGACTTTCTTCAATTGAAGTCAACTACCCAGTTTATAATTTTTCCTATAGTTGTAGAGGCACGATTTTCCCGTATGTTTGGATGGCGTGCCGCTATTAAGTCTATCCCTGTTCTGATGGAGATCAATAAGGATTCTGTGATTGAAAAGTCAGCACAACTTTCAGAGATCAAATATTTGTTATGCAATTTCACTCAGAACAACTTTGTTGTAAATCGCAGAATCTGAGCCCACCTGAGAATCTTGGGAAGTTCACAACAACAACGTTCGACTTAGTTTTGTTCGATTAATTTCTGGAATTTAATAGGATTCATATCCATCATAATTTGAAGATGAAGCGAGTATTTATCTTGTTCAATGAAATAAATTCAAATGTATATCCTTAAAGTCAAGTTCAGAAAAGTTCTAGAGATCTAGAGGTCTAAGGTCTAGAGCATATCCTCAGGGGGTGGCGAGCTAAAATATATCATGTGGAAGGGCGAGTGAGGAGGCGTTTAGTGTTGAATTTTGAAAATCACCATTCTTAACCGATCTTTTAAGTCAGGCGCGGTTCTCTACTCGCTTTTGTGGGAGTAGGGAATGTTGGTGATTTCACAAATTTTCAAAAATTGCCCAATAAGAACTACTTTAATATAGAAAAAAGTTAACTTTGGGTTAGGAAGAAGGAGAGCGAGTGGCTACATACTGCTCCTTGTTCTACAATTTGATCTCATTGAATTAAATCAGAAGGGTATTCTGAAAAATTTCAAATTAAGTGAAAAAATTAAAACTTTTTTAACTATTTTCCAAAAAAACTTATTCCAATGTCTTTTAAAACAACTTCAATCTGCGGATGAAGATGATTTTCGTATTTGTGTACAAACAAATTATTCACTTATGAGCTCGTTAAGGAATCTCCCGTTATAATGTCGTTTTATGATTGAAATGCTACACTTGTTATTGAAACGACGAGATTTTTTTTGGAAGGCGTTCATTTACTTACAATTACTATGATTCTCAATTTCCAATTTTAAGTTCGAAAAAGCAAATATGTACAAGAAATAAGTTTATTAAAAAATTGCTATAAATTGCTATAAATATGAATATAAATGTTGTTAAATCTTTGATATTTTCTTATTATTCTGATTTATATTTCTCAATAGGTCTTGGGAAATATTAATTTGTTTTTATAAATTTGAAATTCATTTCGCATTGCGAATTGTGTTCGAAAACTTTTATTTCTAAATCTTAATTCAGTTCTAAAATTAATTTTTAAATGGAATTTTGATGTCTGGAGCATTTGGAGATCTACTTTCATTGATTGGCTCTTGAATTTCAAGCTCTCATACTACATATTTAACATAATTTAATCTGGCATGATTTGAATGAAATTCCAACAAATCGTTTCCAAAATCAACAAATCTGCAACAAAGAATGTATGAACAAAGTGCCAAATCGGTTTATATTCCTTGATGAACACATTATTCCCATTTTTTAAGAATGATTTTGAAATTAATGATAAAAATATGATATATTGGATCTAAAATCAAAATAAAGGTTTTAAATCAAAAATAAACTTTTTCGATGACTGTAAGTTATTTTGATGCTAGAAAAGACACTTTTTTTTTCTAGTACTACGATAATTCAGTAGTATGACGACACTTCAAAAAAAATTAAACCAACATGAATTCTTGATATTTTTGAAAGCAAAACGCTTTGCAGTCTTCAACAAGACTTTTAAATGATTTAAAATCTTTAATATCAAAAAATTAAAATGCTGTATTGTGGTATCAGTAACATATATTTTCTAAAATAAATTTTCTAAAAAATTTACATTTTTTTTTTCATACGTTTTGTTTCTACAAAATTAAAAAATGAGGCCAAATCTAGATTCTTCATGAAACAAATAAAGAACGAAAAAAAGGTATGAAATCAGTGTTTAGTTTTTACGCAGGTTTATTAGTATATTAGCCATCAACCACTGCCATCAGTAAAAATTAGTGTATTAGAAAATTTTAACGATTTTTTTTAAAGTGGTGATAAACAAACCTAACCAAATATTCTAATTTATAATGCTGAAATATTACAAAATCAGATTTTTTAAAATAACAAAGAGTCATAATCAATTGCAATGAAAATAATAGGGGAGAGTGAGGATACTTGATTCCTTAGCTATATCTCGAAACTAGAATGACCTACAAGGATCTCATGTTCTAAAAAAATTGCTAAATGGAGCAAAACAACTATGCTATAAGCTCAAAGCATGTAAACATAATATTTTTTTTTTGAGTTATTGAACTTAGTTTGAAAAATTTCAAAAAATGCGACTTGAAGATCTTTTTTAATCACTTTAAAATGTATCTGACATGAAAAACTTAAAAAATAAATAAATATTCCAATGCATAATTCGTTAGATTGTAATATGAACTTCATAATGCCATATATTCAAAACAATGGTAAACTCTCAACATTTCAAGTTTTCTAAAATTTTCATTATGGGTTCAATTGATCCCTAGAAATCGAAAGGTTTTTTTTTTCTTCTAAATAAATCGTGATCATTGCTGATTACAAAACTACGATTATTTGAATCAAAGCAATCGAAAGATTCCTTTTAATTCAACCACGGTAAATGAAAAGTTCATATACCAGTATTTCGATAGCAACTTACTACCTTCTTCAGTGAACGTTTTCGATTGATCAATTGAAAACGTTCACTGAAGAAGGTAGTAAGTTGCTATTGAAATACTGGTATATGAACTTTTCATTTACCGTGGTTGAATTAAAAGGAATCTTTCGATTGCTTTGATTCAGTTGAATCATTCAACCAAGTAGGCTCATACCACAACAGAACGATTATTTATCCAATAACTGATATTTATACCACAATTGTCTGGCAAAAAGGACTAAGAAAGTTGAAGTATGCAATGACTCTAGGGTTGAGACATAGTTTTGGAATTTTTTTCTTCTGACATATATACATTGTGAAAGGAGAAAAAAACATGATCAAATAAGTTATTTTTTTGGCAGGAGTTTAACCCGTTAGGGTCATTCTTCCTCGTCCAAATAAGTCGATTAACATTCTTTTTTGAAATTTTGTTTATTTTTTTCCAAGGACAAGGGCCCCCGGAATTAGCTTAGCTTAGCTTGATTGACTAGTCACATCCACCAAAAACCATTGAGTACGAAATGCTTTATCATCAATTCTCAACAAAGTAATGCTTATGAGACAATAATCAAGTGGTCCTTTTTTCATTACATAGTATTGACCGAGGCCATCAGTTTTGTGCAACGGTCAAAAGAATAATGCTTGGGAGTAGCAGCTCATTCTCATTGCACAAAACTGATGCTCTCTCTTTGAACATCAATAACGGCGCCGGCTACGTCCTAGTAGTCAATAGATAGATAGGAAAAAAGAGAAAAGGATGAAAGAAATAAAATCGTGCTTTAGGACCGAGGTCACCTCTGAATCCTAGCAACATAATTTTGGTTTGGAGAGTTGGGTGGCAGGATATGATCAGGAGACACTTTTGACTAGTGTGATCGATAATTCGAATTCCCTCCTATGTTCCTATTTGATATTTGTGAATGAACTTCTTGAACACAATAAATATTCTTGTTTCCTAATCTTATACTATTTTAATTCAGGAATTTTTAAACTGTCAGATTATTCATAATAATTCATTTCAATTAAAAATTGTATGAGAAAAAATAAACTAGCCTAAAAATGTAACTAACGAATGTAAAATTTTATTATCACTTTAAAAATTTTTTGCCTTTCTGAAATTGGAAAAAAAATCAATTGTCGAAAAAATTTCCTTTCTACTTTCGTTGATAAAAGAATTGAAACGAAAAAAGATGCCTTTAGGGTTCTGGTTTCGCAGACACATATTTTCTTATAATCGGAAATAAGATTAAAATTCATCCGTCATGCTTTATGGATTTAAGTTTTTTTTGTAGAAAATATAAAAAAAGTCTTATGATTTTTTTTCTGAAAGGTTCTTTATAAGGTCCCTTACTAAGTTCAGTTTAACAATATATAACGCGGTATAGGGAGTTCATCAAAACATTTCCTATCTTTTTCAAGTAAATAAACTAATAGGTATTTTCATATGTAATTATCAGTAATTTGATTATTTTGATTTTGTTAAAATAAAATTACTAATTGAAATTGCTAAGTATACATGCCAAGAAACAAAAATCACCAGTGATTGACTCGATAATTTATAAAAAAAATGAATGGAATAAAATGTCTAAAAATTTTATAGTTAGATAGCCCTTAATCAAATTCCAAAAAGGTAAGCTCAAAAAAATTGTAAAATGAAGGTCAAAATTGCCTGCTACATATAAAACGATACATGCAATACAGAGAACTTATCGGTTTAGTTTGGTTTTAATTCATACTTTCTTTTACAGTTGACAATTGAACAATCCTTTTAACAAATTAGGAATTTTCATGCGACGATCGAATTATCTGTGCAGTTGTGAAAATAACTATTCATCTTGCATAAGAAAATTTAAACAAAAAAAGCTAACATTATTTATTTGTACTATCGTACCTATCGTAGTAGATATTAGCTTTAATATTTTGAGATATCTAGCGTTGAAAATTATATTCTGCTAATTTAATTGTTTGGAATTTCATCTCATGTCATATTCTTAAAAATTAAAGTTAAATGACGTAGTTCAGTTTTGTAGAAACCCTTCAATATTTTCCACATTTTCACAGTTTAGTTTCTCCTTTCAATGACAACCACATTCTGACAAATTTGAAACTTTTCTGCTCTTAATTATTTGTAAACCATTCAAAAACTAAAAAAACTATATGATATTGGTAGGATCAGTTTTGGAAAAAATAAAAAAATCAAACACTATCATAACAATTCCAGAATAGAATGACCACCAAAAATTTAAGCTTTTTATTAAATGACTGAACAAAAGTCGTAAAGTTAAAAAGAAAATATTTTAAATATCAAAAACTCAATTAAAAAAAGTCAATTAAAAAAAATGTTTCACTGAACAACAAATTAAAGGCCTCTATGAAGAAAAAAATTAGCATACTAACGATTCTACAAACGAAATTTACTCCCACATCGCTCGGTAAATCTCAAGCATAAAAAATTAAACTACTCATGTGTTAAGAAAACAAAATTCGCACTATAGTTCCCTTATCATAAAATAGACAGATGATGCTGGACATTGTGGTAAATAAATAAAATATTTAGATAGAATTAAAATAAGTTTACAAGGAATATCGGCTTCGAATCAGAAAAACACTCACAAGATAAAGCGTCCCGTAAATCATTAACAACACTTAATTTGTTAAAATTGATCACTGAATGATAATCTTGAAATTGAAAGAGAAGTAATTGCAATAAAATTCACTTATTCATGCTTTGAAAGACTACATTTTTTTTCTGGAATTTTCATCCTGTTGGACAAAGACTACATTCAATTGAAAAAACCCTTATATACGAATCACTTTGCATTTTGAATGATTAAATGATTAATGATTCACAAATAATTACAAAAATGGAATAAAAATACTTATCTGTCCGTCTGCTACCCCATTGAAAATTTCGAACATGTCATGAAACTCCTCTGCTGGGCTGCTCGTCAATCCATCTAATAATCTGCTCACGAATTTCTCTGCAAGGACTAGGGCCCCCGGAATTAAGGATGAAGTCTCCTTCAATGAAGGATCAAGTCTCCCTTAACTTAAAAAATATCGCTTTTTTTACTTCCACGAAAATGCTTCTAGTTCATCTACGGGTTCATGTATCGTTCCAACTTTTGCAGCATATTAACTTAAAATTACACCCTGTCTGAAAATGCAAAAGACGTCAAGTTGTCAATTTTTTTCAAAAAGATATGATAAAAATAAGAAAAAGGGATCAAGTATCGCCATTCTCCCCTAAACCTATGTTTTGTCAAATCTGAAACAGGATTGTATCTCAATTTTAATTTTCATCATGAGTACCCAAGCAACCAGAAGTCCCATAAACAGGTACAAAATTAACGCTTACTCAGCCCCATCATTGATATGAAGTACGTTCTATGCAGCTCAAAATTTAAGTTCTTATTTATACTTTCAAGTTCCAAAACAAGTCTTAATGATCTTCTATTCAGCTTAAAGCGGCCTCTTAATTCAACTTCCAAAATATCGCAGAATGAGCAAAAAATCTCTCTATCTGAACTGAACCCTTGGCATCGGTTCATATCACCTTCTCTTGATTATTTACTGTGTTCTGTACCGGTGCCGCCATGATGCCACGCGCCGGATTCGAAACTCGACAAATTGCTCAATTGCTTCTTTCCTACATTTTCTTACATATATCCCATCAGAATGGTCACTCAATTACTAAATTACTAATTGAAAAAAAAACTTGGCCGGCTTGGGGATCAATGCCCAACCTTCGTGGTGAGAATCGAAAACGTTACCACAAGACCACGTCTAGATGTTGTTCTTACTGAAACTAAAACTCGAAGTTGTGATTGGATTTTGAAAGCACATCAATGCACTTTTTGTGACTTACCAAATCCCGTATTGAGCACTTTTATGCCCTTTATGTGACATAAGTCCCGTAAAACGTACGTATAGATCACTTTTGCAACTTTCAAGTTCGTTAATGAGTACATATAGTTCACTCATGGGAATTGGGCAAAAGATTGCTAAAATGTCCTGCAAATTTTTCTCCGATCAGCGAAAAGTGTTGTCTAGCTATGGCTATTAAAATCTAACCTCAAACAACAATTTTTTGCTCATTCCAGAGCTTGTAAACTGTTAAGCTGGTACCGAGCAATTTTATCTTGTCTTGTGTTATTTTATCCATCCAATCTCATGTTATCTTATCAAGTCTTGTCTTATTTTATCTTTTCTTATCTCATCTTATTTAGTTCCATCCCTCTGGTTTGCATCTTTAATTACTTTATCTGGACTCGTGTGATTTTCTTGAACATTGTTTTGGTAATTTTTCCTAGATTCAAACTTAATATACCAATGGTTGAGTGAAATTTTCACAATTTAAAATAATCAAATTTAGTCAAAAACTCTATCTAAATAACACTAAATTCCTTTACCGTTACAGTAGCGTCTGCAAAGATCTAAATTTGCATCGTCACCTTAGGCGATGTTTGACGAAGCTCATGACTGATTTACTGGGATATATCGCACGCCTACTAATTAATTAACACTCTGTGACTCTGTTACTCATCTCCGAGTCGGAAGCTGTGCGGTGATTTACCCGGCCGAACCGCGTCTTGTTTACCAATATTGTGCGCCACAACTTTCGCACCACGAAGATGACGATGATGTCTAGTGGAATGATAGAAACTTAAATGTAAAAAAATAGTCGCAGAACGATTAGGGGACGTTGTCTATGATAACAAATCTGAATCACGTGTGAAATATTTTGATACTTTACCTGATCTCTTGTCAAGTTCAACGTTCATATGAACTTTATAATTAAGTTATAATTTTTTTTTCTAGAAATGATGGTACATACACAGCAAAAAAAAAGTGTTGCGATATTACATCGAAAACGTGCACATAACTTGAGTTGCAAAAAGTCTCTAATATTACATTCTTATTATGTAAAAAATCGCAGTAAACAAATTCGAGCACGACGATAATGTTGAGTTCGTATAAATGTTCCAAATGAGTTTGGAGGTTTCGAAATTCCCATAACTCTCTTATAAATTCGATTATTTTTCCGGTTTTTCGTATTTGGAAGTGAATTTTAGGGCCCAGATTTAAGGTGGGGATTTGTATCAAGGTAAAAGTATAATCATCAGGATATTGAGAACAAAGATGAGCAATTATATTCAAACTGTTAATTTCTCATTTATTTAAAATTTGAAACAGAATCTGCATCTGCTTTCTTGCGTTGTTAGTACCCAAACATAAGAATATTTTTTTTCGTGGACAGCACGGACCGGATACACAGTAGTTACTGTCTTGAGCAGTCTTACTAACACTTTAAGCAGGAAGGCTCTCGTGCTTCAAGAATTCAGCAATCGCCGTTGCGTTGAATGTATTTGAATTCTATGGAGTCTGGTGATACATGGCATCTTCAACTGCCGGAACCTGAATTTTCATCTGCAGAATTTTTGATGAAACTATAGCTGTATAAATCAATCCCGAACGGTATCGTCACAGCTCCGTATCCTTGACAATTGGGCCAGTTCGAGGTTCCGTATCCTTGAGCTCGTGTATGTTGTTTACCCGTCACACAAGGGGCACAAGGTGCATTATAAGTAAAAAGAAACCACTCATCTTCACTTCCGAATGTTTATACATTTTAATGCTCAACGGTGTCCTTCCGAAAATTGACCTGGAATGAAAAATAACAAGTAAAACCTTTTCCAATTTTTGCTTAGTTTTTCCGAAAAGAATGATTGTATCTACCAGAAAAACAAACCCTTCTGAGCGTCGCATTTCCATTCCAACTTTTCAACACGTAAAACAAATCAAATGTCAATTTAGAAGAACATTGACTACTTGATGTAATATTATAATGCTGGTTGTGATATTACACTCAAAGACATTGGGTACATTAAAAAGATGTATTATTATAACGAAAATCGCAAATATTACATTAGTTGTCCTACATCATCCAAAATTACATCGGCCATCGTTACATTTTTTTGCTGTGTATAGATAACATAACTGAATTCAGCACAAAATTGCTCATTCTACATTTTTGTTGTAGAATTGATTAAGCTTATCCCAGAATTCTTTCACTTAAAACACAAACTTTCTAAGTAACATCAGCTTAAATTGACAACATATGAAAAAACTATTTTCGTTTCGAAATAATCACACAGCAAATGGGATGCAAGTAATTGAATAGCTCACGCGAATAGTTCCAGATGTTTGGGGTTGTCTGACAGAAAGCACTGTTAAATCGTACATTGGTGTTAATCGAGCGGTACTTTATAAAACTGTGTTGATGGTCGTTAAAATGGTGTAGATAGACAAAACATAAAAATTGAGAAAGGTTTGCGAGAAACAATAACAGTCAACCCAACGTTAACCTGAAAACAATTAAAACCTTCTATAATCTCAATGAAAACCACACAGTTAAAATCAACCGTTAAGCTTGAAGAAATGTTATGACAATTTCAAGAAATCCTACAAAAATCTAGAATTACTCATTCTGAGTGGTGAGCCACCGTCATTGATTATCGAAATTCTAATTATTGAAAACGTAAACAGGGAACCGATCGGGTTTAAATATTACACATCCGGAGCTTCAATTCTTCATTCCAGTATCGATCGAAGACGGAAGAATATCACACCTCGGTAGAAAATGTTCAAGGTAAGATCTAGCTCTAGCCTGTGCGCAGAATTTGCTGGTGTTAATTGAAGACGTCGTTCCCAATAATGGACTTATGACGGATAAGTTATAATATTCCCTACTTTCTTCTCTTTCTTAGAAAGTGTTCCTTCTCAGCGTCATGCTTTTCGCTGTGGTCCTGGCAATGCCATCACCATCACCAGAGCCGTCACCATCTCCTCAGTTTGGATTCGGTTTTGGAGGATTTCCTGTGGGAGGCGTCTATGTTGGAGCACCTTTCGTAGGAGTTGGAGTCGGATATGGAGGTTATGGAGGCTATGGAGGATATGGAAGATATTATGGATACGGAAGAAGATACGGCTATGGTCGGTATGGATATTACGGTTGAAAAGTTTTAAATTTGTTTTGTAAATTTGAGTGTATATGACACGAATGCCATTAGAATAGTGATGTGATTATTTGAGTGTTTTTGTGATATGTTTGGAACGACCGGCTAATTTTAAAGTTTTGTGTTTGAAGAAAAATAAACTTAAACACATAAGTAAACGACAAATTTGGGTTTTCTTCGAAGATTTTTTTATAAACAACAATCAAGAATTGCAGTACCATATATCAATCATTAATATTAAAATGGTTCAAATTATAATGGCTTCAAATTTACTAAGCAGCGAACGAGCAAAACAGGATGGAACAAACCGTCAGACTGAGTCGATTTAGGATCATTTTCAAAATTCCATTTTATTAAAAAAACTCATCCTTGTTTTTTTGTAGAATTTTAAAGTAGGGATAGTTTTATGAGTAAATTTGAACTTTTCGGTTGGTATTAACAATTTTTTATATTTTATTCTAAAGAAAAAAAACATGATTTTACCGATCCGAGCCATCCTATGATTTTGTGCCAATTTATAAATCATTTTTGCTGAAATACTAGTGTACCGTTCATAATTGTATAGAAATTGGATGCACGCACACTGTCACTTCGAATTGAACTTCCATAACTTATTACTCTGATGATATTTTTTGATAAAATTTTCTGCGTTAGATAGACCAACTATCGCAATATTATATCACAAAATTTGAGCTTTCTGGAGTTTGTGTGGCTTGAGATACTTACAGTAGGGGAGAATGAGGATACTTGATCCCTGGGGATACTTGATTCCTTAGCTATATCTCGAAACTGGAATGTCTTACAAAGATCAAATGTTCTAGAAAAATGTGCCAAAATGAGCAAAATAACAATGCTTGTAGTTTAAATAATTTTAACAAAATTATTTTTTGAGTAATTGAACTTTGTTTGAAAAATTTCACAAAATGTAACTTGAAGATCTTTTTTCATCACTTTAAAGTGTTCCTTATATGGGAAAATTATGAAAAAAATATGTGTTCCAATGTATCAATCGTTCGAGCGTAAAATGAACTTCATGATGCCATATTTTCAAAGCAATGGAAAACTCTCGCAATTTTTTTACTCCCACGAAAATGCTTCTAGTTCATCAACGGGTTCAAGTATCGTTCTAATTTTTGGAGTATAGAAACTTGAAGTTACAAGCTGTCAGAAAATGTCAAAGACGGCGAGTTGCTAAATTTTTCTAAAAAGATATGGTGAAAATAAGAAAAGGGGATCAAGTATCCCCACTCTCCCCTAATTCTACGAAAATCGGACTTTTTGGACTTTTCTCATTCAAACTGCAATATCTCAGAAACTACTCTACATTTTTCATTGAAATTTTGCAGAATAATTGTTGAAATATAAAGCTAGCATGTCTGAAGTTTTTGAAAAGTTCTATCGTGGGATCAAAAGTTATTTCAAGCATGAACCTAGAAATGCGATTTCTATAGAATTTTGGACTCCTATTGGAATCCTTTGTAATTCTATTTTATGTTTACCAACCAGTAAATCTTTCTCAATCGAAAAATCAAAACAATATCACGAGATTCTGATTTCAAAACACAAATAGATAATTTATTACATTTTTTCATGTTTTTATCGCTTTTGCCAGACATTTTTTGACTGATTTTTGGATGGAAACGATAAAGTTCTTCTGAATCGTCCAAAATCGCATTTTTAGAATCATGCCTGAAAAATTGTATCTCGCGTAACTAAATGGTAAAAGTCCAAAAAGTCCGATTTTCGTAATTTCCAGAAAGCTCAAATTTTGTGGTATAATAGTGTCTAACTAACACAGAAAATTAGATAAAAAAAAATATCATCAGAGTAAAAAGTTATGGAAGTTCAAAGTCAAAGTGACAGTGTGCGTGCTTTCAATTTATATACAATTTTATTCTGTTTCTATTTCTATTTTTGTTTATTTTAAGAAGATTTTAACCTTTCCAGTCATTCGTCTTCTGCTTTAAGAATTTACATGTTATGTTTTAACTAAATTTTCTTCATAATATTTGCCCTGTGTAATCTATACAATTATGAACGGTATTGTATGTCGAAGATCGTAACTTAGTATCTCTTCACAACCCGAGTTATAATCTGTTGAATGGAGGAATGCTTTTTTAAATTGAAGGTAGTTCAATTAAACTCACAACGCTGCCAGTTTACAAACGAGACATTGCTTGACGAATTTTCTCATGAATGTTTCTTTTCACATTTCAGTGTTGCAGGATTTATTGAACTACCTTCAATGCCAAAAGATTTAAAGCCTGTCCCAACTCGAATGGTTTTTTTTTAAAAAAAAAAAACGCTATTTCTGTCCAGAGATCAACTTTTTCTTCATTTTTTCCTCGGAATTGAACTCCTCAAGATATTTTTTTAGAAATTGCTTAAAAAACTCAGTATTTTTCAAAGAGACAAACATACAGTACCGTTCATAATTGTATAAAAATTGGAAGCAAGCGCACTGTCACTTCGACTTTTAACTTCCAAAACTTTTTACTCTGATGATATTTTTAGATCAAATTTTTTGCGTTAGATAGATCAACTATCACACTGTTATTACACAAAATTTGAGCTTTCTGGAGTTTGTGTGGCCTGCGAAACAGTAATTCTACGAAAATCGGACTTTTTGGACTTTTCTCATTCAAACTGCAATATCTCTGAAACTACGCAACATTTTTTATTGAAATTTTTCAGAGTGATTGATGAAATATAAAGCTAGCATGTCTGAAGTTTTCGAAAGTTCTATCGATGAAATCAAAAGTTTCGCGAGGTGCAATATTTCAGGCATGAACCTTGAAATGCGATTTCTATAGAATTTTGGACGAATGTTTCCATAGGAAAATCATTTTCCCTGTTTAACAACCAATAAATCTATTTCAACCGAAAAATCACAACAATATCGCGAGATTCTGATATCAAAACACAAATGGATCATTTATTCCATTTTTTCTTTTCTTCATTGCTTTTGCCAGAAATTTTTGTTTGATTGTTGGATGGAAATGATATTGTTCTCATGAATCGTCCGAAATTCTATAGAAATCGTATTTCAAGGTTCATGCCTGAAATATTGCACCTCGCGTAACTTTTGATCTCATCGATAGAACTTTTCAAAAATTTCAGACATGACTTCATACTTCAACAATCACTGTGCAAAATTTGAATAGAAAATGTAGCGTAGTATTAGAGATATTGCAGTTTGAATGAGAAAAGTTAAAAAAGTCCGATTTTCGTAGAATTACTGTTTTTCAGGCCGGCAAACTCCAGAAAGCTCAAATTTTGTGTTATAATAGTGTGATAGTTGATCTATCTAACGAAAAGAATTTGATCAAAAATATCATCAGAGTAAAAAGTTTTGGAAGTTAAAAATCGAAGTGACAGTGCGCTTGCTTCCAATTTCTATACAATTATGAACGGTACTGTATGTTGCAGTGCATGGAAAGGATTCATATTTTGGGTAGAAAAATGACTACGTCCAGATATCTCCTAGTCATTAAGTGAAACGAACAAAAATAAGTCGAAAGGGAGCGAAAGTTTGCTTAGTATAACTTACTCACAAATGTTGACACAGATACGAAAAGTTTAAGCAGAAAAAATATTGAATCACAGTTAAATCTCGTTCCTCAAATCACAAGTTAGGAAAATCATTTTAAAGATACCTACCTTTTATCATGAAAAATTTAATATCATTGAAAATTGAAAAAAAATATGGACAATCATTTTTGGTCCCTTTTTGGTATGGAATTACTACAAAGTGCCCTGACAGAAGTAAAAAAAAATCTTTTGAAACATTCACCACACGCTTGTGTTCATGATCATTTACAAAACATTTATTACTTTTTATTCTTCATTTCAATACTCAGAGATCCTAAAACCATTTGATTGCTTTTAACTGTATGATTTCAAGTCGTTTTGTAACGTTTCCATTAGAAGTTGGAGATTTTTTCGAATTTCGAACAAAATAAATTTTCTACATCGTTATTCAAGTGAGAATTTTTCAAAAACTTTAAAAAAAACAATAAATTCCAAAAAAGTGTGTAAAATATATCTTAAACTATCAATGTTAGGGTGGCAATGGATATATGAGCAAAATTTCATAATCAAATTTTGAAAACGGACCACATACATTTTGTAGATTGGTCCAAAAAAATAGACCTTTATGAAATTTCATCCTTATCGGACTTGATTTATGGGTACATCAAAGCACTCGAAGTTTTTAATGATTTTATAATCACCTCTAACATCACCAAAATGCGTAAAACGTAGAGATCTGGTGTTATCTCGAAAAAACAAATTTTTGGCCAAAAATCAACAGCCATAAGTCGGATTCCAAAAAAGGGCTGGTTTTTGGGAAATTGAAATTTTAATGTTGATTGGTGGTTTTTTAGGGTAAAAAAACCGAAGCTTTGAGCGCTTCGAGGCATATCTAAATCAAGTCCTATTGAGCTGAAATTATGCACAGGTCAGTTTTTAGGCCAATTTTAATAATGTAAATGGTCGGTTTTCGAGATTCAACATAACCCATTTGACAACCACCCTAACCTACGTGTATGTTAATTTTTATGAGAAAATATTCAATGATTTTATTTTACTGCATTTTTTTAACTTGATGCCATTTGAATTGGAACAGGCTTTACCTCCTATCTAGAGGATATAATTCGATTATTTGAAGGAAAAATGAGTAACGATGCCAAACAACGTTGTTCAGCAGAAAATTTTCTTTTGAGAATTGGCACAACAACAACTACTTGGCTTGATTTTAGAGTTAGAAGAAAAATCATGTTCATTTTTTTCAAATCCAAATAATAAATTTTCTCATACAAATATTAGGGTAAAAATTCACTCATGAAACGTTACTTTCAAGTTCTTAAAAAAAAGGACAAGTTTTGAACCAAAACGAAACTTTTAAAACCTTGAGGTTTGAAAATTCAAAAACGTCCCAAAATTGAGTCATCTAATGTTTACATTTGAATTGAAACTATTCTACATGCCTTTAAACCACAGCAACAATTTATTGGCTAACCCTCAAAAAACAACAACATGTCTAATCGCTGTTGAATTGCATCAATGGAATGTTAGATGGGATAGATAAACTAATCAACCAAAACGTATGTACTATGACAAGTACCAAGCAAATATCACACACTTGATGACTTAAATCATTGATTATTATATGGTTATGCCGTTTGCATTTGGAGTTAAAATGTCAATCAGTTGATAATAACTCCTGTGTAGGAAATAATAAAATTGTTAATTTTAAAAGTTTCGAAAATCAAGTTTCAAATTATTTAATTTGAAGCATCATCAAAACCTCAAAAACAACAACAATAGATCTGAATGCTTAAGATTTCCTCGTTAAAAAATAATTTAAAACCAACCTACTTATCTTATGAAAAATTTTGACTTCTGGATTTTAAAAACTTATCTGAAAAAGTGGAAAACATTTATTCTTTGATGATTTTTCTCCTGGGAGTCGTCCGAATTTTTAACCAAATATTCTACAAACCTCTACTAATACTAACTCGTACTATCGTTTGCATCATGCTGTTAGCTTTGAATTAAAAGAATGAAATTTTTTGACATAAATTTGTGCTTTTTTTTAAACTTAAAAATAATATGAAGAGATCAATCACCGCAATTTATGTTTTTTTACTATATTTGAAAAAGGAAAAGGGAGGTTTTTTAGTAAGAACATCTTAAGAATAAGAATTTTTAAAGAAAATTATAGAAGAAATGAAAGATGAGGAAATGAACGGGTGTAATTTATTCAGAAGCATTAAATTTTAAATTTTTAAGATGTTTTGTTCTTACTAAAAAGGACATCACTTTTCACCGATAAGGCCGATAAATTAAGTAAATAGAACAAAATTTCAATGATTTTAAGCTTCTCTTACTGCTTATTTTTTAATAGATTAACCGAACCATGAGATGCAATTAAGCTTAATGGTAAATTCAACGCGTTTGTTTGTTCTTAAAAAAACGTTTGGAAATAATATTTTGAACACTGACAAGCATTTAATTGAGTAAGTACGTTGCCTTAACTTCAGGGATAAAAAGGTATTTTATTTCAATTACATCTAAATTTACTGTCGATAAATCTTAGGAAGAATTTGTTTAATCTATATATTTTCACTGAACCTACAATCAGATTCACTGGGGATAGCCTAAAAAAGATGAATTTAACGTATGCATTAAAAAATGGGCAAAATTTGGCGAGTTTTCCTGGGTTTACCTATCAACGCATCAATACAACTGCATTCTCTTCCACATGTCTCGGAGCTGCAGGAAAAATCGTAGAAGCAGCAGCTGAATAAAATGATCAAATTTATCGTAAAAATGGAGGAGGAATTGAAAAATTAAAGAAATGAAGAAAAAAACTCCAATGGAAGCTTAAATATTTTTGGTCGTCGTAAGAAAGGTTTCAATTGATTGAACATTTTGCAATTTGCTTCAAGAAAATTAAAGATGAATTAATGAACAAAACAAAGAAAGACCTCAAAAACATGTCAACACGATTATTTTTGTCTGCAGTTTTGAATTTTTCGATGAAATGCCGCAAGGATGTTTAAAAACTATTTTTTTAAGTAAGTTCACTTCAAACCTTCTGTAGAGGTTTATTTCTAATCGTGAATTGAAAAAAGTCTAGTTTATTATGCATTCGTTATCTTAATTTATATTGAGGAAAAAAGGATTCTGGATTCTCTTTTCAAAAAAAATTTAAGTAGATTTAATTTCAACGGATTTTTTTAAACTGTAGACTCTGGATTAAAGACGAACAGTGAACAGTCAAAAAGAGGTTCCTGAAGTTCTGGCTCTTTTTCAAACCACTCTTGAGCGGCCAATTGGCTTTAATGGCAGTTCTCGACATATTTTTAAACCGGAATTGGTCACCAGGAGACCCTGCGGAAGATCCGGAACAACCTTAGAATGAAACAATATCCAAAACAAATCATAGAGTTTTCCGATTCCGTCAAGATCACTACAGAATGGTCAACTTAGTTGGAAATGATCAATTTATAGTCTAAGTCTCCATTTTCTTGAATTAAACGAAGTTTCTTGCAAGCTATTCTCGATTTTTTCATCGATATTTTTTAAACCTTCACAAAAATCGTTAAAAAAAATCAGTTTTATTGGTGTAGCTGGTGAAAATTATAAGTTAATTTTAAAAAATCCACACCCCCTACATGATTAATGCTTTCTAAGATAGTTTTCTGCTTTATCACAATGCTGAATACGAATTTCATTCACAAACTGTTTTTATGGACACCAGCTTTTTCGATTTCATCACTGTTCGATTTTTTCAATACTCGCCAAATTCACGCACAATTTTATCTTTGTTATAGTTCCGATTTCATCACGTTTTTTTTTCGTTTTATTTGGAAATCATTCAGAAACCATTTGCATGACCTTAATATTCATTCAACAGCGTATAGCGTCTTTATTCATGGCATTTGTATGGTTTATGTTATGGTATAGAAGCATTCAATGATATGAAAATGTCATTGAACGGCTTACTTTAGCTGTAAAGTGCTCGTCATTTGGATTTTTAAAACGTTTGTAAAAATCAACATGATTAGTCGCTCTAAAATAGTATAGTTTGTAAGTTATGCGAATCATAAAAAGATGTGGGTTAATGTTAGTGTTCTTGAATAGAGATTAGTGTTATCTGTTTTTTTTTTTAATTGGTTCATTTGAGAGGGATTTATGTACAATCCCGATTGGGCTGCCTTTACTGCTGTTTGAATAGATATTTTTTATGAAAATGAAATTTTTCTAGCTTTGCCTTAAAATATGTAAAAGGGTTACAGATTTTTTTTTCTGCAAAATATAAAATAGAAAGGATTATCCGACCATGAAGTAAATTTCAAGAAACACACTTTAAAAGTCTAAGTTGTGAAAATTTCAAAATATTTTTCAAAAAGGTAAATTTTTCAGTCAGTCAAAGGTGTGAAGATCAAAATATTAAAATTTTAAATGCGATAATTTTTTGATGCATTTTTCTATAAAATCCATTTTAAAATCAACATAAGTGATAAAGACTGTTACGTTTCCATAAAAACTAAATCACTTTTATTGACTGAACACTGCAAACTGAAATTTCACTTGCTTTTTCGTCAAAAAAAAATCTAAAAATGGCTATAGAAAAGAATAATTTGAACATTAGACATTAGTATTAATCATTGAAGACGATAAAAATACATTTTTTCACTTTAATTTTAAGTTCTCCAAATTCACGGTTTCTTCATTATCACGGTGTATTTTTTTTTGTGAGCGTGTTAAATAAGAAAAATTTTTGTTTTAAACTTAATGATGTTTCCTAAAAAGTTAAGAGGGTGATTTAATTCACTCAGCAGATAAATTCGATTAAGACAAGCAAAATTACAAGACCTTTTCAATCAAAGGTTGTAGGATTCTTCATTCTGTAAGAAGGTGAAAAGAAGGCTGATTGAACGAAATGACTTTTTTCTTGATAATCGTGACCTCAATGCTCAGAACATTTTCCATACCTTACTTTTTTTTGTTTCAAACCAATCGTCACTGTCGTGCTAAAAAATGTAAATTTCATTTAGCACAACACAAACAAACAAAATTGGGGTTTCGCCAAATAAGCTGCACCAGGACCGAGGTGTCCGTTTAGTTTTGATTTATCCGTCGTGAAGCAAGTAACGAAAAGTTTCGTATCCAGCATCATGTTTAAGGTGAGATACAATTTGGCGTTTGTGCCATATATTTGATTGATTGAACATAAAGTGAAAAACAAAAGAGCATAAAGTTCGTTGTTAAGTTAAAAAAATTTCTTTGATCTACAGAAATAAAATGTATGTTAATGGTGCGTGTTAAGTGACCGTGATGAACTTAATTTTATAGTAAATTTACTGAGCCGCTAAAAAATAATTTTTTTTTCATACAATTAGCAAAAAACACTCAAATGTCCCGATCTGCGATTTGCTGAAAGTAGCTAGTCTATAATTAAAAAACATTTTAAGGAACACGGTTAAAATCCAACGTCATTGAATTCTAGCAAATTTAGTCTAAAACGACACCTAAGTAACCATGGGGCTGCAAGGGCTGAGTATCTGAATATACATACATCTGTTGGAAAATATAATATTTTTTAAATTTGTGATTTATTCATCAAGTATTTTCCACTTATCGCTACCTTTTGCTAATTTTTCCGTATCTCTTTGTGATCCTTATCTAATTAAATTTTTTAAGAAATTTCCTTTTTTTGTCAAAGAATATATAAGATTCAAGCTTAAACAAATCATTTTCAAACCCAATTATTTAAATTTTGTTCAAGCCACATAGGTATTTCCAATGTTTTTTTTAACATTTTTTCAAGGAATGCTCAATTGCTTTGAAGCATACCTTTCAAAAATAAATAGCTTTGAAATTTTTTTTTATATAATTTGTTAAAAGGAAATGTTTAAAAGATTTAAATTTTCAGTTGATTTCATGAGAAGCTTACTAAATTTAATGGAAAATTTCAAATGAAAACGTAGGTAGAAGTGATATGTTCAAATTCCAAAAGGAATGTGTTTATTCAGACAATCACTGGTGAATCTAACCAAATTTGTATTAAATTTTATCTTCCTAAACAAAAATCCGATGAGATGTACAAAATAACACTAGTTTTCTAAAATTTAAAAAAAATCGTAAACTTCATCAACGGACCGAAATTTTAATTTGAATCAGCGCTGAATCCGAAAATCATATTTAAAAATTTCAATAGAACAGCTTTTGAGAAATGCTCCACATATGAAATTTTGGAAAAATAAAAAATGTACTTGGACTTATATTCAAATATCTCGAACTGCCTAACATTGTATTTAAACCTCTTTTTTCAATTTGCTTTCGATCATTTGAACTTCATTTTTACGAAGGTATAATCAACAGTATTGTTGATATTAGTGAGGTTGTTATAGAAAAAAAAACAACTAACAAAATGCAATTTTTTCTAGAAAATTTGGTTTTTTCGACAGTTTCTGACTCGATGGTAACATTTTAGAAGTCGTATTGTGTTTAATTTACTCATTATGTGTAAAAATTACATTTTGCGGAAAAAATACAATCTTTGAACGACAATAACTTTTTTGTTTTAAGTCCAATCGTGTTGCAGTCTTCGAGTTAAATTTTTGTCTCAAAATAGACAATAAGAAAAATATTTATAAACTCAATCAGACAATGAAGAAAATAGTTATTGTTAAAAAATTAGTGTTTTTTGCTACTCTCTTGCAAAATACCTTAGAATCCCATTCACGCTTGGGTCTCATATGCAACCCCTCCCTATGGTCAGATTTTACTGAATAAGACATTATTTTCTGATACATCGATAGTGGAGTAAACTATGATTTTATGCTTAAAAATCATACTGAACTCATTAAAATATGCTTTTAATGGCTTTGTTCTATCACAGCCCATGATTTCGTTTTAACGCGCCAATCGGAATATGCTGAAAATAGCATTGATTTTTCAAACCGGATAATTATCAGTAATAGTTAACAAAGAGTTAAAAACCATTTTTGAGCGTTAATTTAGACCAAAAACACCCTTTTTTTTAATTATTATTAGTCCATAGTCCATGTAAAAAAAAAAGCTTAAATCTGAGAGATGTGCACCACACGGTTTGTATAACATTGCCGGAATCTGGCTTTCAGGTGTGTTCGGCTGCTAGCAGATCCCGGCAATGTTATACAAACCGTGCTCCACACATCTCTCAGATTTAAGCTTTTTATGACAGTTTTAAACTTTTTTCTTCAGATTTGAGCTTTAATCTTCTTTGCTCTCAAGGCAAAAAAAAAGCTTAAATCTGAGGAAAAAAAGCTTAAAAACGAAATTCACCAAGACTTATTTAAAAGATGTTGGTCACACGATACATAGACAAATCGTGTAACGTTGCCGGGATCTGGCAGCTAGGCGCGTACTTGCAACACAGTTTTACTCTGAGGCTTTGAATATGGTTTAAAAAATCAAGTTTTGAAAGCAACTGAATGAATTTCAATGATAAAAAATCATAGGAATTTGTAAAAACACTATTATTCAACGAGTATACTCGTTATTTAAACAAAATATACGTGGAATACATAGCAAATCAGCGATTCGATTGGGTGGGGTGGGGCATAATAGAACATATTCCCCTATTGAGATCGTGGAAGGGAATTTCAAGCAATCTTTAATTACCTTTTGTTTGATATTGTTGCCAAAGTTCCATTAGCTTGTTGTTCAAGTGGTTCGATTTGATTAATTAATGAACATGGTTACGGTTTCAATTTTTTTTTAAAGCATGAGAACTCTATTGGTATCCGGTATTTAGGTAATTCTTGAAAATCAGTCATTTTTATCCGAAAACTTCAGTCAAATTGGTGTAGAAAAAAGCTGAAAATCGATGGTGACTAGGCTTTGTATTTCCTCCTTATTTAAGAGAAATTTTGAAAATTTTATGAAAAACATTTAATAGCTATAGGATAGGTTAATAGCTGTCAATTATTTTCTTGTGTTATATCAATAATTACGACGCTTGTATAATCTGATCCAGCAATGTTGTTAAACTCTTTTCATGAGAAAAAAAAACTATTTATTTTTGGAAAACAAACTTTTTTTTTGTAAATTGATCAATTTGCGGTATTATTCAAACAAATTTGTTGGCAGAAAATTATTTGAAGTTGATTTATGGAAATTTCAATTGATTTACATGTAGATACAAAAACTTTTCAAGAAAACGAAATAAGAAACATTATCGGAACAACGTCAGTATGTTTTCCATACAAATCAAAGGCCAAGTTGCAACCCTCATCTCCAATTGAATATCTGGAATAATAAACATGTTCCTGTGGACCAAAAAGGTGTTAGTTTGTTCGAATAAAAATTAAAATGGACTCATCAATCTATCTCATAAAACGAAATGGTTTTATGTGATTTTTTTTAATTGATAATTGAATTTTTAGTGCATCAAAATTATTTAAATTTTTTCACTGTTCTGAATTATGCTTAACCCTAATCCGCTCTTGAGTATCAATAGGACACTATTCGAATTTTGTAACTTGTAATTTTATTCGGGTGCAACCAAAATATACAATTTCTTTGGAGACCCTCGATGAATTCTAGAAATCTTTAATTTTGCGTCATTTTTTTAAGAACGCACCCTTAAAACGCAGGAAAAAAATTCCCTAATCAGACCTTGAGTGTCAATTTGACACTCCTCACTTAAAACCGCTTTTTTCTCCTGTTTTTCAACCATTTTGTACAAAATTTTAATTTCGGAAACTTTTTAATGTAATTAAAATTTGTTTCCAAACATTATTCACCTACAAGGTATCAATTTTCCGTTATTCATAGTCTAAGAAAAAGTCCAAAAAACATGATTCGGAAAAAAGACTGTAGATAAGCTATGAAATGCTTAAAAACTCACTTGGTTTACTGGAAAGCTGAAATTAGAAGCTGTACGATGCAAAGAATATATTTTTTGAAATTTTTTAAGACCCTGACCACAACAAATGTAATTGAGTACTGTAAAAACCATACATTTCAATCAATGAACCGTCAAAATTGTTTTAGTCATAGCAGATAAATTTTGAACAGAGTATTGGAAAGTTGACGTAGTTTGGCACAATTTCGCATCTTTAGAATTTTAAATTACGGAACACAAAAATTTTGACGAAGTTTCAAAGGTAAATGTTTTCGAATTTTGTGCCAGATTATTTAAACTTTCCAACCCTGTCTTCAAAATTTATCTAGTGTGACTGAAACAATTTTTACGGTGCATTGATTGATAAGTCCGGGTTTCCCACCTCTTTTTACATTTGTTTTGTTCATGATCTTAAAAAAACAAAAAATTAAACTTATGTCAAACGTATGGGTTCTAAATTCAGCTTTCTCGGACACTTGTTTAAATTTTTTTAAGCATTCTGTAGCTTATCTACAGTCTTTTATTTAGAAGCATGTTTCTTGAGATTTTTTTCTACTTTGAATAACGGAATTTAATGTGTTGTAAGTTTATAATGTTTGAGAAACATTTTTGAGTTATATTACTAAGTTTACAAAACCATCTATTTCATGGTGAAAAGTTCCCAAATAAATTATAATAATACAGACCCCGTTCGTTTTTGGCAACACGCCCGTGAATTTTATGTTGCCAAAATCGAATGTTGCCAAAATCGAACGGTTTTTTTTTGTCACTTTTTTATTTCAAATTTTAATTTTAAATGATTCAAAATTGATGTAAAACCTTATAATAGCATGAAATTTTTCGATTTGGCTCAATTATATTAGTTTTAAGCAATAACACATGGAAAAAATCGTGTTTTTACAGTTTAAAACTATTATAAATAAGCCAAATTGCAAAAATTTCATGCTAATATTACGTTTTACATTAATTTTGATTAAAGTGAAATGAAAATAGAAAATGAAAAAGTTACAAAAAAAACCGTCGTTTTAGGATGTTGCCAAAATCGAACGGTTTTTGCTCGGATGTTGCCAAAATCGAATGTTGCCAAAATCGAACGGGGTCTGTACTAAATTTCTTTAGAAAATCATCTGAGAAACACAAGAGATATATTAGTTTTAGCCAGGAATTTCAAATTGACACTTCAGAGACTGTAACGGGTTAGAATTTCAGGAACGGATGAGGGTTAAAATGAGTACCTCTCATAGTTTTGAGATTATAGGGCCGTAGGAATAACCGCCGCATGGGTAGGGGGAGGGGTAAGGTGACATTCTATGATATTTTTATTCGAACTATGCACACAGCAAATTATATTTTGCTGGAATCCAGCAAAATTTTTCTGGTTTTTGTACCGCTGGTTTTCCAGCAAAATTTTCAGGAATAAAAATTACTGGAAACGATCAGCAATCTCAGTTGCTGGGAAATCAGCAATCTTAAAGTGCTGGAAATAAGCAAATCCTTTAAAAAAAAACCGGAAATTTTTTGATTCAAATTTTAGTTTAAATTTCAATGGTTCTCAAGCCAGGCATGTGTCGAAATTGTGTGTATTCATTGTTGTAATTTGATCTTTATTGACATACTAGCTGACCCGTTGTGCTTTGCTACACCTTCCAGAAATAAATGTAATTTGTAAAAATTTATTCAAATTTAGATTTTAGAGAGCATTTTTTTTAAATCAAACTTCATCATACTTCAGAACCAACAACTTTGAAATGAGAGCTGCAGCTGCAGTTCTGAATTGCAATTCAAAGATGGTATTTATTATTTTCTGAAACTTGATCTCTGAACTCGTTTTTCAAGATCTGAAATTTGTACTCTGTACCCAAAAAAACCTTTTTAAATATGGCCCTCCTTTGAAAAGATCTTTATCTTAAATTTACATGGGAGCTCTCCCATCTTTTTCAATTTTGTCCCCCACTGCTTGAAGAAGGTAGGCAAATTTAACCGGCTCGATACCCAAACAGCCCTTACCATGGTAATGAAAAATATATTAAATTAGTTATGTATTAAATACAGTGCAAATTTCTTTTTTTCTAAATAAATTTACTACGGTAAACATATTAATATATTAAAAATATCAGTTGCATCACTTAATAAGTTCTTAGCGTTTTTTTTATTTTCTCTTTGAAAGTCAAATATTCAAAAATGAAACAAATTTCTAAGTTTACATTTGTTCCGTTTATTGGGGCAAGTGTCAATGCAAAGCTTATTTACAGATGCGTCAGGCTTTAAAATGGATTTAATACGAATTCCTGTTTTTTGTTCTATCAAGTTTCACTGATATATCTGCAGTATTCCTGCAATATAAATTTAGGTTTGTTACTCCCCTTTTGGTCTTTCCAACATATTGAATCATTTTAAAGATGAATTTCTTAAAAGTTTGACGTTTGCCCTTGCCCCACCGTGTAAGTTGACAGAAGGGAATATTGTTTTTAACACTTTAAGGGTAAACTAAAAATTTTGCGTCCAGTTGAATATCAGTTCTAAAGTCTCCCTTTTCAAAAACGAAGCGGATCAAAGATCTCTTTTATGCAGCCATCCAACACAAAAACACTTTTCATGTTAAGTACGTACTTGAATTGGTATGTAAGCAAAAAGTACGATGGTTTTTCAGAATTATTTAAAATAAAAAGCTCCCATTTTCATTTCTAAATTCGTTTCAGTTGTGTTTTTGGGCCGAACTAACAATTTCTAGAAGAAAACATTATTTTTAATTTTTTTAACAGTAAAAGTTGAACGTTTGAACATGTTCTAATGTTCCTTGAATGAAAAGTCGAATTCTACTTACATTAACACGAACTAAATATGGAAGTATTTATGCAAATCTTTCAATTGGTTTTGATTCGATTGATAAAATTCCAATCCGTGTCACATCGAGGCGTCATTTATTACCACGTGCTGTGTACAAATCAAATAAGCAAGAAAAAACACATCTAGGTTGCATATCGCCCCACGTGTTTGAGAAACAGGCGCTTTATTGTTAAATTTTCCAGCAATCAATGAACAGTGCTTTGGTTACTATCCTCTTGCGACGACGTTTGCTCGCCCATGGAGACGAAAAACAAACCCCTCAAAGAAAATATGCTTGGTTGAGAAATACGCGCCAAAATATTCCTGCTGATCAGTATGCTATGCCTGGGTTACTTTCCTTTTGCGACGTCGGCTTGCGACGCCTCGACCATAGAGACGAAAAACAAACCGCCCAAAGGAAAAAAAAATCTCAAGAAAATGGATGTCATGACTTTAATTTGTTTCGAAAAACTACAAATTTTGTATGGAAGCCTCTCCTTCCTTAAGTCGGATAGAGTTTTGACTATAACAGAAACCATCCCCGGTCTCAAAAACCCTCAGATGCCAGTTTTGACGATGATCGGTTCAGTAGTTTCCGAGTCTATAGGGAACAGACAGACAGACAAACATTCATTTTTATATATATAGACTAGCAGACCCGGTAAACTTCGTCTTACCATGTCCATTTTCGCTCTTTCGTAAACATGTCCTAGTTTTTTTACATATCCTTCCTTTCCGTTTACTCGAATTGTCCCTCTTAATTCTATCGGAATCAAACCTAAGAATTTTAACTAAATTCTACGGGTCTTCACATAAATAATCAAAGAAATACATACTTTCAATCAATCTTACATGCATCTTACATCTATATGAATACTTTTCATTTACTTTTCTGGGATTCGGATGCTTTGAATATTGCCGAATGGTATCAGGTATCAGCTTTCCGTTGCAAAAAACATTTTTTCAACACTCAACGTAACCACTCTTTGTAAGTTGTTCCATAAATAACAACATATAAACTGATAATATCTCTGTTTCATTTATTGAATACCATTTAGTTGATTTACTCCGCTTTGCTCGAGTTTACTTTAAGGTTGAAATCGAATTCAAAAGTTTCTCATTAATTGGAATTAATTGCATTAAAAATTTATGGAAAAAGTATTTGCCCAATATTCTGTCTAACGCAGCACTTTCAGCTCCCGAGTAGCTTCGGATCGTATATTTTTTAGAACCGAAGAAATAAAAAACATTAGGGAAGGTTTTTTACTAACCATTTTCAAGCAGCTTTTTGTTCACTATCCTTACCCTTGGAAGAATTGGTTATTAAATAATATCCATATTTTCATCAAAATCATGTCCAAAATAAAAAGTTCGACGTTTTTTAATTTGTTCGAGCAAAACATGCAAATTAAATTCCATTGAACACTAACCCAATTAATCAAGAAAATGATTTGTTTAGAAAGGAGCAAAATATCAATCAATCTAAACAGTTTGTTATTCAACCGAATTGCAGCATTTTTATTTTCTTTTTTATCCTTAAGTACAATTCTGCCAATTTGAACCATTGGTTCTAAAGATTCTAACCGAAGCATTGGGGTGTTCTGAACAGTGTTGGAGGTGATCTGCGATTTTATTTAAGATTATGTAATGTTTTCAAAATTCAATAACATTTTAATTGCAATGCAAGAAAAATCAAATAGATCGAAAAGAACTAATCTGTTAAGGCTACGGCGATTTCATGAATTCATGTAAATATACCATAAAATCTCAAAAAACATTTAAGTGTCTTATTTTTATTTCAAATTGTAATATTCAATAAACAAACATCGGGGCAAGAGCGAACGGATATCATCACAGTTCAACTTTCATATTCTTTCAAAACAAAATATCTAAGTATAGATTTGTCTCATTTATTGATGGAAGTGAAATCACATTGCTCTTTTTCAGATGCGTCAGTGTGAAGACTTTAAAATGAGTTTAATACTTGTTCCTGTTTGTCTTTTTTATCAACTTTCAATGATACATCTGCAGTTTATCTCTAGAATAAAATAATGATTGGTACTTCAATTTCACTGAACACTGTTTTATCATAAGACCTACATTTACAAAGACATTGAACAATTATTAATATCCGCTTCGGGATACCCTTTCTGATCATTTTAAAGAAAAACAATCCTTAAAGGTATATGTTTCATGGCTTAAAGGCGCGTTGCCACTTGTTTCACCGTGTGAAATGACAGGAGTTTATATAATTCTCAACATTTTTAGGTCATAATTATAATATTGGTAAAGATAGTTTTAAGCATAGATTAAGAAAACAGTCTAAATCATATTAAGTTGTCGAAGACCGTAAACTATAAATAAAAATGAAATAATAAATACTTATCAAAAAATTCTGCTTCTGGAATATCAAAAACAAAAAAAAAGGTTTTTAAAGTCTTTTCTATGTAGCCGAAATATGTTAAACAAAAACACACTTTTATTTATCTTCAGTTGAGCACATTTGTACATGTTCGAAAAATGTTTCTAGGCGTATTGGATTATTCAATCGTACGTAAATACGTCCGCAAAGAGTCATACCATTTTTTCATATGCATCAGTATCAAATTCATGTTTCTTAGACAAACATTGCTGGTTCAATTAACATGAAATCAAAACAGTTTTAATATTTAAAATCGTTTTAATGGTTTTGATTTGATCTGTAAAATATCAATCTGAGTCACATCTAGGCTTCATTTATTCATATGTGCTGTACAAATAAGCTAGGAATCAAGTGGAAAATAAAACACATCTAGGCTTCATATCGCCGCCACGTGCGATGAAATTATGTTTGGTTGAGAAATAGGCGCCCAAATATTCCCACTAAGCAGTATGCTATGCCCTGGTTACTATCCTCTCACGACGTTTGCTGGCGACGCCTCTACCATAGAGACGAAAAACAAACAGCCCGCCTGGCGCCCAAAGTAAAGAAAATCTCGAAAAAATCGAAGGCCATGACTTTAATTTGATTCAATTTATTACAAATTTAATGATTACGGACAATTGATGCAACTTTTTGTTGTTTTTATTCGATATAAACCGATTCGCATGCCTACAGAATATTCTAAAAATAATTTCATTTGAATCGTTTGGGTAGTTTCGGAGGAGTAGTACTACAAACACCGTTACAAGAGAATTTTATATAATAGATTGAAGTTAAAATGAATCAATATTCTTCCTGCAGCGGAATGCGGCTGTGCGCCGAGGCTTAAATATACCAGCCTCCATATGATCCTTGGTTTCATCGCACCATCGCTGAAATGTGGAGGAAAACAATGGCAATCGTAAATTTATTGAAATTCATTTGTCAAATAAAATTTACCTTCCAACTCCGTCACCGTCATTGTTGAAACGACAAACAGTCGCAAACATGCAGCGAAAAAAAAACTGAAAAAAAATTCAAGTTTGACAGATCGATTGCTGGTTTTTCAGCTATGCAGATCAAGTGCTGGGAAGCAAAAATTTCAATTGTTGGACGTTTCCAGCAATTTTTTTTTGCTGGAAATCGAGGCAAAAATTTACTGTGAATGGTTGAAAAAAAAAAACCGTTAAAAACATTTGTTGCACTTGCATTTTATTTTAATCGTTCTTTTAATTTTATAATATTTCGTTTCAAGTAGTAGTAACTTTTAAAAATGCAAACTCAAAACTTCAAACTAGTATGCTTTATTTGTTTGATGAAATTTTTCAGGATTAAAATAGGGAAAATAGATAGTTTAAATCATTGAATTTACTTAAGAGTCTGGTAGATTTAACTTATTTCATTTGAGCAAAGAATATGTTCTCTTATGAAAACCTTCAATTTCTTTTAAAAAAAAACAAAAAAATAGAAAATAAATCGACTTTTAAAGGTAAAATTGAGAAAATACAAATTAGTGGTTTCAACCACTTTTTTACAAACCGAATTACAAACTCTATCCAAATTAAATTTTAAATTTAGAAATTGCGTCGTAAAAAACTGGAATATTCATACGCCATGTTTATATAGATTTTTTTTAATTATATTTTATGCTTGTGATTTTCAGTTCATTTGTGTAAAAAACTGACTTTGATCAATAATTTTAAATTTTTCAATTGAATTAACAACCAAAATTATAATTTTTTATATAAATGAAATTTGAATTCCTCAACAAAATATTATTTTTTCTTGATTTTAAAATTCATTTTAAAGCTTATCTTTTTGATTTTGAACCTGAATTCAAGATTCGAATTCTTCAATCATGAATAAAAATGCTAATGCTTTTGGAGCAAATCTTAATTCATTTTTCCATATATTAATTTTCAATCCGACTTGTTTGTCAAAAAGAAATCAATGTCGAGAGAAACAGAAAAAATATGATTTTTCTAATTCAAGAACTCATACCTAAAAGCGTTGAACATTCACCATTCAAAAATTATGAAAACTCGTGCATTTCGTGTAAAACTGTTTTAATATACTTTGAACTACACATAACTCTTGAATCTTTTTAAAATTTAATTCAGTAATGTTTTAAAAATCCAAAACGCACATTATGACAATCTACCCCAGCACTTATTCACTTAAGTTGTTTTTTATGTATGCCTACTACCAAAGTTTAGCCTCTATACCAATCGTGAGTAATCAATATCATAGCATCATATTTGAATATGGGTACAAGTACTTTTTTTTTTAGTTTTACAAAATATAATATTTGGAGCATTCTTCAAAACCTATTTTTCTGAGAATTTTTTTAAATTTCATTTTTGGACTAGCTGATCCCATACGAACTCCGTTTCGTTTTGAACTTGGAATATGTCATGAACAGTTTTTATGTAAGTCAATTGCCGAACATTTTTCAGATGCACTTCCGAATTGATTGTTAAGTAATAATTGCAAACATATTGGACGATTACTTTTTTTGTCGTCTGCTACTAAATTTAAAATCAGGAATCAGTTTACCGTGCCAAAAAACTCCCGTTTATAAATTTTGACTTAATCGTTGCATAACAACGCAATTATTGCCAAAAAGTTAAACCCCTTTCGGTGGCCTCTTATACACTCTCTGATACCTGAAATTGATTGCCCTTCTCTCAAAACTCCCGTGTGCAAATTTTCAAAGCAATCCATTGCATAATAACGTCAATATTGCTAAAAACATTGAAAAATTAATTAATATGGACGACCCCTTTCGTCGACCCCTGGCAAAACATTTGACAACTGAAATCGATTGCCCGTCCCAGAAAACTACCGTGTGCAAGTTTTCATTACAATCCGATGTCAAATAACGTCGATATTGCAAAAATATTGAAAGGGTCATATGGACGACCCCCTTTGCCGACCCCTTACACTGAATTTAATACCTGAAATCCATTGTTCGTCCTTCAAAACTCTCGTGTACCAATTTTCAATTGAATCCGATGTATAATAACGACAATACCGCATTTACAGTGAATAGTTAATATGGATGACCCCCTTGGCCGACCCCTGTTTTTAATTTGGATGAGTGAAATCAATTTTTTGTCCCTAATAACTCCCATATGCAAATTTTCATCCCAATCCGATGTATAAAAACGTCAATATCACTAAGATATTGAAAAGTTTATATGGACGACCCCTTTTGCCAGCCCCTTAAACTGAATTTGATGCCTCAAATCGATTGCACGTCACTCAAAACTACCGTGTATCAATTTTCAGCTGAATACGATGTATAATAACGTTAATATCGCAAAAACAGCGAACAGTTAATATGGACGACCCCTTTAGCTGACCCCTTACACACACTTTGACACCTGAAATCAATTACACGTTTTTCAAAACATTCATGTGCAAATTTTCAACACGATCCGACAAAAAAAACGTTAATATCGCGAAAACAAATTTTGTCTTGTATGGACGACCCCCTTCAGAAGGGGTCATCCGTAAATCTGAAACCATTTTTCATCCTTCCTGGTCCTAATGAGCATCCATGCCAAATTTCTGACCTCTAGCTCTTAAGACGGCTGAGTCTATAGAGGACAAACAAACAAACAAACAAACAAACAAACAAACAAACAAACAAACAAACAAACAAACATAGGGGAGAGTGGGGATACTTGATCCCCTTTTCTTATTTTCACCATATCTTTTTGGAAAAATTTAGCAACTCGTCGCCTTCGACATTTTCTGACAGCTTGTAACTTCAAATTTCTATGCTCCAAAAATTAGAACGATACTTGAACCCGTTGATGAACTGGAAGCATTTTCGTGGGAGTAAAAAAATTGCGATTTTTCTGAAGTTAGGGGAGACTTGATCCCTTATTGAAGGAGACTTGATCTTTTATTCAGGAAGCCCTAATCCTTGAATAAAAATCAAACAAAACCCCAAGATAGAATGTTAATTGACTATTTTGGTCATGTTTGTTCTCATTTCACAATTTATAGCAGACATAAGAAGAAAATTCTATAACTTTGTCTCAACGCTAATAACATTGCATACTTAAAGGCGCTATTTTCTATAATTAAGGGAAAATTAATTATTTTTGCTCTTTTCTTCAGACAATTGTTTGATAAATATTAGTTTTTGGATAAATATTAGTAATTTCGTAATCAGAAATCATAACGATCAATTCAGAAGAAGAATATGCCGTTTGGAAGGGGGATCAATTGTACCCAATTCTAGGGGATCAATTGTACCCATAATCAACATTTTAGAAAACTTTTTCTGAAAAAAGTTAAGAGTTTTCCATTGCTTTGAAAATATGGCATTATGAAGTTCATTTTACGCTTGAACGATTCATACATTGGAACAAATATTTTTTCCATAATTTTTCCATGTAAGAAACATTTTAAAGTGATGGAAAAAGATCTTCAAGTTACATTTTGTGAAATTTTTCAAACAAAGTTCAATTACTCAAACAATTATTTTGTTAAATTTTTTAAACTACAAGTATTGTTATTTTGCTCATTTTGGCACATTTTTCTTGAACATTTGATCTTTGTAAGACATTCCAGTTTCGAGATATAGCTAAGGAATCAAGTATCCCCAGGGATCAAGTATCCTCATTCTCCCCTACAGAAATTGCTTTTTATATATATAGGGGAGAGTGGGGATACTTGATCCCCTTTTCTTATTTTCACCATATCTTTTTGGAAAAATTTAGCAACTCGCCGTCTTTGAAATTTTCTGACAGCTTGTAACTTCAAGTTTCTATGCTTCAAAAATTAGAACGATACTTGAACCCGTTGATAAACTAGAAGCATTTTCGTGGGAGTAAAAAAATTGCGATTTTTCTGAAGTTAGGGGAGACTTGATCCCCTATTGAAGGTGACTTGATCTTTAATTCAGGAATCCCTAATCCTTGTATAAAAATCAAACAAAACCCCAAGATAGAATGTTAATTGACTATTTTGGTCATGTTTGTTCTCATTTCACAATTTATAGCAGACATAAGAAGAACATTCTAAAACTTCGTCTCAACGCTAATAACATTGCATACTTAAAGGCGCTATTTTTTTAATTAGGAGAAAATTAATTATTTTTGCTCTTTTCTTCAGACAATTGTTTGATAAATATTAGTTTTTGGATAAATATTAGTAATTTCGTAATCAGCAATCATAACGATCAATTCAGAAGAAGAATATGCCGTTTGGAAGGGGGATCAATTGTACCCAACTCTAGGGGATCAATTGTACCCATAATCAACATTTTAGAAAACTTTTTCTGAAAAAAGTTGAGAGTTTTCCATTGCTTTGAAAATATGGCATTATGAAGTTCATTTTACGCTCGAACGATTGATGCATTGGAACAAATATTTTTTTCATAATTTTCCCATGTAAGGAACATTTTAAAGTGACACAAAAAGATCTTCAAGTTACATTTTTTGAAATTTTTCAAACAAAGTTCAATTACTCAAACAATTATTTTGTTAAAAATTTTTAAACTACAAGCATTGTTATTTTGCCCATTTTGGCACATTTTTCTAGAACATTTGATCTTTGTAAGACATTCCAGTTTCGAGATATAGCTAAGGAATCAAGTATCCCCAGGGATCAAGTATCCTCATTCTCCCCTATAGATTCAACGCCCGATTTCACATCAGAAGTGATCTTCAACTTTCTTAGTTCATAAATGCTGTACACTAGTGTTATTAATGAAAATCGCATCAACGATATCATCTTTGGGTTGACATTTTAATTCCAAGTTGTTCTGCAATTTGAGATATGTCATTTCTAATATCTATGTTTTATTTTCGTAACAAAAATAATTTAAATCCGACCTCAAAGACCCCCTGAATCCTTTCGACGCCCTCTAACATTCCAAAATTTGAGACGGAAGGAATCACTTAGGTAGATATTGGTTCAGATAGTTGCTTATAAAACCTTTAGCTTAAGAATTTTCAAAAAAGTGAAAATAATACATACAATTATTTTGCAATCAACTTATATGATCATTCACTTACTATGTATTTTTATTCTTCTGTCGATCCTGCTTTTTGTTTTGTTTTTTGGTTTAGATTTCCTTTTTCTTGTTGGGTCAATTTCTTTCATGAAAAAATCGTTTAACCATTAGGTACTGATTTTTTCCCTAACTTATAAATATTTCCAGATAGCGGCTATCGTTACTCTACTGGTGACGACAGTGGTGGCCAAACCCCTCCTCGAAACCTTGGTGGATATCGGAGGGTTGAGTTCCGAGGAGCTGGAGGGAGCGGAGAGTGCCCATCACGGCTATGGAGGAGGCTATGGAGGGTATGGCTACGGAGGAGGATTCCCTGGGATTGGAATCGGCATCGGTGTTCCAGTCGTTGGAGTCGGATACGGTGGATATGGTGGAGGACTCGGCTATGGAGGGTATGGCGGATACGGGGGCTATGGAGGTTACGGAGGGTATGGAGGTTATGGAGGATATCATCATCACCACGGATAATTGGAAGGTGAGATTTTTTAAAAGTTTTGAGTGATGGGGTTTTTTTTGAGTGAAAATAAAACTTTGGAAAATATTTGTATGTTTTTTTTACTGCTTGTAAACTAAAAATGTTCATGTAAAAGAACTTCTAGGGAAAAAAAATATTTTTGCTTATAAGAAGGGTGTGACAAAAATGAATTTTCTCAGTTTCATTCATGAAAGTCTTACAATTGCAAATACGTTTAGAGATTTAAAAGAAGACTCAAAATTTAAGAAGCGTTCGAGACTTTAAGCATGTTAGTTGAGTAATTTAGGTTAAGCTGAAAGTACTTGATTTTTAAGGAGGTGGTTTCGGATCAAATGTTTAATCCAAAATCTATTATTTTAAAATTTATTCAGAATGCTTTATGACTAATATTGTACTTTGATATTTACATTAAACGTTCTTCCGATTCAACATTTTCCGATATTCAGCATGACCAATGTTCAAAAAGCACATTTATAATGCGCCTTCAAGTATACTCTAGATTTTTTGTCAATCATTTTGTTTGAAGCAACGCTTTGCGCAAACGCTTCCAGAAAAGCTCACGTGCAAGCATCGTCTCTCTATCGTCCGTACCCTGCTGACTCGGCCACTTGATGTACGTTTTCGTCTTCATCAGATAACTAAGCGTTTTGGGACATTTGCGCCGGGGGATGTCTTCCAGTAGTACTAGAATCAGCTCGTCACGGCGCGTTTCCAGAAGGCTGAAAGAACATATCTGTTCAATAAAAATTTACAATAAAAACAGCACAGATGATAGCATACCGATGCTGTGCCAAATGCATCTCAAACTGACACCATCTACTTAGGAGGAAGCTTTCAGAAACAATCAACATCAAACATCTCGAACGGTCCATGCATGAAATAATATTTTCCAGAATACCGTATCCAACCTTAGTTTAAAATAAAGAAATAATAAAATCAGTGTTCCATAGAATTGATGTTTGTACCTCATCAAGTACCTCAAAATCCCTTTCATGTAAACAAACCGTGATAAGATCTTGCTGTTCCAGGTTCGGCAACATGTTATCCAGCACCCAATTGCGGTCGTTGTCACAATAACTGACAAAAACGTCGTAAGTGTAGCAGTTCTCATCCTCCAGATAGCTTTTTTCCAGATAAACTTTGTCATCGTTGAAAAAACTCAAAATAGCCGAGTTCTTCAAGAGCACAAAGAAGTACTTGATATAGAACCACTTCCAGTAGATGAAAAATATCACAGCCAGAATTAGTAAAACCATAATGCTCGAAACTATGTACAGTACGGTATATTCCTGGATAATTTCTTCCAAAGTGTCCGCATCATAATCTTTATCGTCATTCACATTTGTGTAAATCCCTTCATCTTCTCGGTTGCACAGTGGGATTGTGCGAACACTAACTCTCCGTCTACTGGTGAAATTCATACAAAGATAATCATTCTCGTTGTAGTCAAATAAGTTCAAATGTTCCACCGAAAAGTTTTTAAGAAAAGAAACTTCAAGAGCTGATTTGTTAGCTTCTTCCTCTGCCAGTAGATCGTCACCAAGCGCCATTCGCATAAGAAACACAAAATTGCAACTACACTGAATGTTGTTGTCTCCCAACGCCAAGTATTGCATGTTCTCAAAGTCTCTTAGCATCGAATTGGTTACAAGCTGCAAGTTGTTACTCCTTAAGTTGATCAGCTTCATGTTTGTACTATTGGTGAACAAGCTATGCGACCAGGATTGAACAAAATTATTGCTGATATCCAATATCTCCAAACTCACCAGATCACCAACCGCCGGAACGTCTAGCTTTCCGATGAAATTATTCTTCAGTACCAACGTCTTCAACTTTCCCAACCCGCTTAGCCATTCCAATCCATGGATACTTGCATCCTTGAAGTACAACACTTCCAAACTTCTTCTCAGCAAGTGGAAACTTTCCGAATGTAAAGCCCGTGCACAACCCGGATTCCCTGACAAATCCAGCATCTTGATGCTCTTCATAAGAAACAGATAGTCCATCAACCCCGGTAGATCCGTGTAGCAGTAGCTAACATACTCCAGCCTAGTACCGAGTGAACTCAACGCTATGAAAGCCTTCAACTCAAGCTTACTAAACGATAGATCCAGGAACCTCAACTTTACCAACGGCTCAAAAACGTTACTGTCCAAATCCATCCCGGCGCTAAACTTCATAAAAGGATTTTCCGCACGAACCTCAGCCTCCCGTTGGCTACTATCCATATGGGACAAATCCAGATGGACCAAGTTCTTCGTTGCATAGAACAGCTGACCTGGAAGTTTGGAGATGTAATTTTGTGATAGAAACAGATACTGCAAGTTCGGCGCGTCATGGAAAAAGTCGGGCCGAAGTACCCGAATCCGGCAGTCTCGCATATCCAGTGCTTCCAGGGCACCCATCGGTGGTAGTTTTGGTCTGACGGCTTGAAAAACAAAAAATAGTTATTTACCACTAACTTAAAATTTTAATTTTCTCTAATCTACCTGATTCCGCAGCAAAATCATCAAACGGATTAAGGTACATCGATAGATACCTCACACTGGAAACACTGGATAAAAACTCTAGTGGTAAGTCGTACAGTTGATTGTTGGCAATTGAAACGTGTGTCATTACCTGGAACATAATTTGATTTAAAAATTTGGGTTAGCTAAAGTTGAAGGTATTTTATGGAGTCATGTGGCTTGTTTAAATTAAAGCAAAATTCAATACTTTGAATTCGTTTTAACGTCTGAGCTTCCAAACAACAATCTAGTCATTTTATTTTCTGAAGTTGCTGAGTTAGACTTCCTGAGTTCGAAGTCCTAGAATGAGAACCTACACACTAAGATTGCATTTATTGCGCTCGGGATAATGACTCTTTGAATCACAGGGAAGTTGGTTAATTTCGAATGAAAACTCTCCCGAATCTCGTGACACTTCACGATTCCTTAAATACGGGATGAAATTCCTACGAGTGCACAGGAAATCGAACAATCGTCCAGAAATCGGGACAGCAACCGCCTGTATCACGTAAGACCCATCTGTCATCGCGCTTTTTCTTTTGTGTTGAATCTTTCTGTCCTTTTCTATCGTGTGCTGAGTTATACAACAATGATAATTTTCGACAGTCAGTTGGGAAAATTTCAAGTGCTGGTAATTTTCATTCATTCCGTGTACCCGGCACTGTGTGACCTCAAAATTTGAGGAATTCCTCCAAACCGGAAAGTTCCGGTATTCAAAAGAAACATGCTAATCGTGAAACCGATACAAGGTCAGCGTATGTGGTTTAAATTCCGATCACCAGTTGATTTAAACGGCAGACACTCCCGCAGCGGCACCTTCCATCAACACCATCCCCAGTCGCGCCCCAGCGGCAGAAAAAAAATGAGTGTAGTGAAGTTATACATACACTTTTGGAAAATAAATTAATTATTTTTCGGAAAATAAAAATATCGCTAGAATCAGCAGCATGTTATGGTACAGGAGCAGGTTAGTATTTTGAATCAATTTATAATTGAATTAAAACTGAGATCTGACTGTTCTTTGTTTTCAGGTGAACCCAACCAAAAGGAACTTAACACCAGCAAACTGCAATAAAATGTGTCAATTATGAATTAGGAATATTTCATATTATTGTTTGTTAATAAATTTACATAATTATTTTTTTTGGTATTTTTGGGGTTAAAAAATATCAGAATTCCATGTAAATATGGGACGAAAGCCATTCCGAGCCTACAGGGATACTTCGGAACTCCCTGAAAATCACAGGAGAAACATGTTACGAACCTACGGGTGCATTTACAGTTGTTTTCCTGTAGTGTTTCTCTGTCCTGAAATCGTCCTGTAATTTCAGCTGTTGAAAATACAGGATGAAATCGTCCCGACCACAGGAGAAAAGATTAAGTGTGTACTTGATATGGGTATCTTGAAAAAAAACTAACAATTTTATCATACACATCAAACTAAAATGGGCTGGTAAACGGTGGATAATGTGCAACACGAGACCCCATAGTGGTCATCAGTGTTCCGAAAATCACTCATTTTCAATGAATGTTTCTGATTGCACTTCGCACCAGAACGTACAGCGGTCGGGTTTCGTTATTGATTGCTACTGGACCTACCCGATCATCGATCGTTCAATCCATCGCTAAAATACAGATCACCTCGCACGATGCTTGCTGTCAAAACAGTGCAGCACCATCATCAAATTGGAATCTCACCAATGCGCAATGCATATGGCGAATCATGTTGGTCTTCGATCAAGAGTGAATGTATCAGGCAGTGAGTGAGTGATACATGAAGCCGATCATTAGCGTATTTTGTTTGATTTGATACATAGCAAATTCATAAATTTATTTGTTGTTATAACGTTTTTAAACATCAGTATGATCAAAATCAAATTGTAGTAGTGTTTGTGAGGAAAAGATGTTCACTTTCGCCGGGTTTTTAATTTTTACAATTTCTCTTATTAAACTATCGTCCGTCACGTTAAAACTACTGAGAATTTATGGTGTCCCGCACAACTTGATTTTTCTCGTCCTGCAAAAAATAATTTTGAATTTCATATAATTCAGGCAGATACTGAGTGAGCTACATTCAGCATGGATCAGTTTGTATCTCACTAATCTCCGATACGCGATGTTTGCTAAACCGATGATTCTGAATGATGCGACTCAGTTTGCATAGCTGATAGAAGCGCTGATCGAGATTGCATACCAGCCAGGCGAAGCAGTTGCGAGAGGCGCTTTCCCTTTATACAATCAGAATGTTTCCAACAGGGAACGCATCCTGAGTGTTTGTTTTGATTGATTTTCGGAACACTGGTGGTCATATCACCTCTTATACACAACTCCTATCTCTACCTCCCGCGGTGCCGGCTGGGATGCGAGTAACCTAAGCGGAGATCGGGTTCCCAACCCCGATGGATGCTTTGGTCGCATGCATACTGAGAAGGTGGCCGCATGCGTCTGTTCTCCAGGTCAGGGGCGGCGTGCAACAACAACCGAGCGACTGTTCTCCAAATCAAGGGCGGCTCAAGCAGCGTCTGTCTCGCAGTGAGCGGCTGAATTTATGAAATGCGGGTCCCGCCAACTAAGTCTAAGATGGCAGCTCCAGCGCGGGATAGGGACATTAGGCTAACAACCTACTGCTCCTGATATCTTGTATTGTTACGGAAACTGAGAGAAGAAATAACCGAATTGGAACTTTGGCAACGACTTTTAGCATGAAAACACGTACTAGAATTGGAACTTGGAATGATTTGATCCTTGCCCAGTCAGGTAAGCTGGCTCAACATGCTAGAGAAGCTAGCTGCCTCAAGCTAGAGATATTGGGACTGAGCGAAGTCCGTTGGCCTAACACTGGAGAACACAAGACATAGTCTGGGCAAGTACTGCTTTACTCTGGAATACGAGGAGAACACGCTACTCGGGAACGAGGAGTTGGTTTCCTATTAGGCCCGCAGGCCCATGCGACCCTTATAAGATGGGAACCGATCAACGAAAGAATAATCGTAGCCAGATTCAGAACACGGGTTAGAAACCTTAAAATGGTCTAGTGTTATACGCCAACTGACGTTGCCGATTTGCAGGGAAAAGAGCAGTTTTACAGTCAATTGAACAGCGTAATTGAGAGAATTCCGAAGGGTGACATACAAATCCACTTAGGCGACTTCAACGCAAAGATTGGCTCCGATAATCAGGACTTTGAGCGCATCATGGGGCGCCATGGTTAAGGACAGATGAGCGAAAACGGAGAGCTGTTTGTAGAATTTTGTGGCAGCAACAACATGGTGATCGGAGGATCGCTCTTCCCTCATCGACCAGCACATAAGGTCACTTGGGTATCCCGAGATAGCCGAACAGAAAATCAAATTGACCACATCTGCATCAGCCGAAAATGGAGAAGGAGCCTCCTTGATGTCCGCAACAATCGAAGCGCAGACATTACATCTGACCATCACTTCGTCCTTGGCGAGATACGACTGAGAGTTGCGCGTGTCCAACGGCACGAGGAGAAAGTCGGGTGTCGATACGACGTCTGCCGGTTGGAGAATCCAGAGGTGAAAAGGGCATACGTTGAACAGCTAGAATCCCGAACCTCGGAGTTGCCGACAGACGGAACAGTCGAAGAACAGTGGTGTGGAATCAAGAATGCCTTTATCACGACGAGCCATGGTACTCTCGATAAAGTTTGTGGAAGACGAAGTGAATGGATGTCGGATGAAACCTGGAGGATGATCGATGATCGGAGAAAGGCGAAAGTCGGAGTTGAGCGGGCATGTAACGGGTCAGCCGCCCGCTTACGATATGCGGAGCTGGAAAAGGCAGTTAAATGAGCTTGTAGACGAGACAAGAGAGCCTGGACAAACTTCCTAGCCAAAGAGGGAGAAAGAGCCGCCGCCATTGGAGATATCCGATTATTATATGATATATCTCACCGCCTTAGTGGTGCAAGGACTAATGCTAGAATGCCGCTGAAAGACCGAGCAGGTCAGCTGCTGACAGATCGAACAGATCAGCTCAAGCGTTGGACTGAGAATTTTGAACAACTCGTTCGAGTTACAAATAGCAATGGCCAACAGAACCCGCAGCTCGAGGCGCCCACAGTAAGTCGCTTTAATGGCGTATACTCGGAAGAGCCCTCGCTGGCTGAAATAGAAGGCTGATTGCCGAATCAAGAACATGAAATCCAACAAAGCGCCTGGAATCGATTGCATTCCTGCTGAAATGCTCAAAGCCGACCCTGCCTTGTCAGCACAAATGTTGCACCGTCTTTTCGCTGACATTTGGGATACTGCAACATTCCCGGCCGACTGGATGCAGGGTATCCTCGTAAAGGTCCCGAAGAAAGGGAACCTGACAGAGTGCGGTAACTGGCGTGGCATAACTTTGATCTGTACAACCCTCAAAGTACTCTGCAAAGTGATCCTGAACAGGATCCAGGAGAAAATCGACGCTACACTCCGACGGCAACAAGCTGGATTCCGATCCAGACGATCATGTGTGGACCCCATCACAACGTTACGAATCATACGGCAACAAATCAATGAATTCCAGGACTCTCTTCTGCTGGTGTTCGTTGATTTCGAAAAAGCATTCGACCGACTTAACCATGAAAACATCTGGGCGGCTCTAAGGCGACGAGGGGTCCCAGAGAAACTAGTCCATCTCATCGAAGCACAATACGAGGCATTTTCGTGCAAGGTCTTGCACGATGGTGTCTTGTCCGAACCAATCCCGGTAACTGCTGGAGTGAGACAGGGATGTATCTTGTCACCGCTACTTTTTCTCATCGTAATGGATGAGATTCTGACTGGATCGATCGACTGTGCACCGAACCGAGGATTGCCGTGGAATCCTTCAACAATGGAGCAACTGAACGACCTTGACCTGGCTGACGATATTGTTTTGCTCGCCCAAACACAACCGGACATGCAGAGCAAACTCGACGACCTCACCGGAAGTTCTCAGGGCAGCAGGTCTCAATGTCAATGTCGGAAAGACCAAGTCGATGGAGATCAACACAGGAAATCCCTCCAGTTTCATGGTAGCTGGGCAACAAGTTGAGGAAGTGGAGTGCTTCCAGTATCTTGGTAGCCAGATAACGCCTGATGGTGGTACCAGAAAAGACATCGAAACCAGGATCAGAAAGGCACGGTTTGCGTTTACGAGTCTCCGAAACATCTGGCGGTCACGCCAGATCTCTCTTCGAACGAAAATCCGAATCTTCAACTCAAACGTCAAATCCGTCAAATCCGTATTGTTGTACGGGTGCGAAACTTGGTGCCTGCGGAATATTATCCGTGCTTGGTGGCCTGGCAACTGGATCTCGAATGTGGAACTACATCGCCGGTGTCATCAAAAGGCGCTAGAAACCGAGATTCGGGAACGTAAGTGGAGATGGATTGGGCACACGCTGCGAAGAGATGAAAACGAGATTTGCAGAGAGGCGCTAGATTGGAATCCAGAAGGTCATCGAAGAAGAGGCAGACCCAGAAACTCGTGGCGGCGAAGCCTAGCCGCTGAAATCCGAACTGTCGACGAGAATCTTGACTGGGACCAAGTGAAGACGCTGGCTCCAGATCGCCAGCAGTGGAGGTCTTTTACCACGGCCCTATGCACCGGAGGATCGGCGCGGGATCATTAAGTAAGTAAGTAAGTGAGAATTGAACATCAATTAATGCTTAGAAGAGGCTTCTATCTCTCAGGCCTATTATGTTTGACCATATTTTTTAAGAAACTAAGGTAGATGGTGCAGTGCGGCTTATAGGGGAAAAGTTCATATAACGCCCCATGTGGCTAATACGCTCCACCCTTGTTTTGAAGAATCTGAAACATTTTAAGCCTGCAAAATATTACCAATTTGTTTCAAATGTTGTGATTGGTCATGGCAAGTATGAATTTTTCCTTAAAATGCCCCTGTGTCGTGATAATTTCACAATTTAGGTTTTTCTTCATTTTGATCTAAATTTTAAAACACTTTCAATAAGGTGTCACCGAGTAGAGAACAACGAATAAGACGATATTTTCTGACGCATCTATAGAGTAGAATCTAAACTTTGATTTTATGCTAAAAAACATACTGAACTCGCTAAGGTATGCTTTTTATGGGTATGTTCTATCACGGCCCATGCGCTCGTTATAACGCGCCAATCGTAGTAGGCTGAAAATAACATTAATTTTTCAAAAAGCCCAATTTTCAATAAAAATGAACCAAAAGTCTAAAAACATATTTTGAGCGTTAATTCAGCCCAAAAAATCTGCTTGTTATTTTTTTTAAATTTTGATTAGTCCATTTTGATTTTCTTTTCAGTCAAAGTGTCTGTAAGTATTGGTGTGTTTTCGGTCTTCGGCTGCTCTCGGGTGTGTTCGGCTGCTATTTAAGCGCGTATTGAATAGAAAGCAGAAAGCCCATAAAAATTATAAAAAAGATGCAAATGATATGAACCTCACAATATATTTGACTATCTGTGATCAACTAAATATAGAAATGAAAATCGCACACGAGGAGTATAATAGAGGAATAGAAAGTAATATCAAATCAGACCCAAAATCATTTTTCAGCCTAGTTAAAGATATACAGAAGTCTAGCAATTTTCCGACAAAAATGCAGTTCAACGACAAAATCGGCAAAAATCCTGCGGAAATCAGTAACTTATTTGCTAATTTTTTTCAAGATGTTTACACAACCCGTAATGAAGAGGATCGAGATTATGATTATTTCTCGTATCTCCCTGAATCTTCATTAAATATCACTGTTGATAATGTATCACCCAATGAAATTTTGAATTCTTTAAACACCTTAGACGCCTCTAAAGGGGCAGGTCCTGATGGATTGCCGCCAGTATTTTTGAAATCATTATCAAATGAGTTAGTGAAACCCTTGTTTTGGTTGTTCAATTCATCTTTAAAAAGCGGCATACTACCCCCCATTTGGAAAGAATCGTATTTGGTTCCAATTTTCAAAACCGGCAAAAAGTCAGATGTTAAAAATTATCGTGGAATTGCTATATTATCTTGCATCCCTAAGTTATTTGAATCAATAATTAATCAACACATTTTTTCTCAAGTTAAAAATGCAATCACTACTAAACAACATGGTTTTATTAGAGGACGTTCTACTTCCACCAATTTACTAAATTTTGTAAATTTCTCGATAAATGCCATAGATGAAGGGAATTATGTTGAAACATTATATACTGATTTTAGCAAAGCATTTGATAGAGTTGATATTCCTTTATTGCTTTTCAAATTATCTAAAATAGGTTTCAATCATAAATTATTAAAGTGGGTTCAGTCATACCTGCACGGAAGAACGCAACTAGTAAGATTTGAAGGAAATTTGTCGTCTGTTGTGCATGTTACATCAGGAGTGCCACAGGGATCCCATCTGGGTCCTTTACTATTTATTTTATTTGTCAATGATGTCGAACACATTTTAAATCATTTAAATGTTTTAATATATGCAGACGACATGAAACTTTTCATGAAAATACGTAAACCATCTGATATTGAATCCTTCCAAAGAGAAGTTGATAATTTTTATGTATGGTGTACAAAAAGCTTGCTAGAGATAAACGTAAAAAAATGCATCTCAATCTCATTTACTAAAAAGCGAAATGTAAGACAGGACACCATCACCATTGGTCAAAAATCTGTTGAAAGATGCAATCAAGTCAGAGACTTAGGAGTCATACTTGATTCTGAACTGACCTTTGTAGAACACTACAATAACATAATTTACAAGGCAAGTAATATGCTCGGGTTTATAAAAAGGTTTAGTTTTCAATTCAATGATCCCTATACCATCAAAACACTGTATGTAACATATGTTAGGCCCCTTCTTGAGTACTGCAGTGTTGTCTGGGCTCCATATCAAGGTACACATAAAGACCGCATTGAGTCAGTACAAAAACAGTTTTTATTATATGCTTTACGCAGGTTAGGTTGGAGCTCGTATCAGCTACCTTCGTATGAATCTCGATGTATGTTAATTAAAATAGATAGTCTTGATAAACGACGTGAGTTTGCAATGTTAGCTTTTATAAATGATGTTATTGGGCAAAGAGTAAATGATGCAAACATTTTAGAAAAACTTAACTTTTATTCTCCCACTCGGTATTTAAGAAACAGGAATCTATTCTACATAAATAAACAAAGAACAAACTATGCCCAAAATGGACCTATAAATAAGATCATGATCTGCTATAACAAATACTGCACCATAATTGATATAACAATGAACAAAAATGAACTGAAGAGAGTGCTTCTATCATAACATTATACTTATATAGATTTAAGGCAAACATGTAAAACGGTCTACGCAAATGATTGACGTCAAATAAATAAATACACAGCGGCGCGTATTTGCAACACAGTTTTGTTCTGTGGCTTTGAATATGGTTTTTAAAAATCAAGTTTTTGAATCCACTATAGCAATTTGAGTAATAAAAAATCATAGGCATTTGTAGAAAACACTTTTCTTCAACGATTATACCCATTTTTAACACAATTTGTATGTGGAATACATAGAAAATCAGCGATTCGCTTAGATGGCGCATAATAGGGCATGTTCCCCTATATGGAGTTTCGGCCATCGCAAATTCTGAAGTGGTGGTTACAAGAACCCCACTCGCTCCCAGGGGCTTAAGCGAGGGACTGTCTGTGTCTCAACCATTCGATGGCCAATGCAGATGGACCAAAACCAGTCGAGACTGGTACAAACGCTGTGGAAAGCATCCGGATGCAGGATTCCAAGCTGTTTGCCTAGGGATACACTAGCATACACTACACTGGCACTCACACATATTTAAGGTATTATTTTAATGATTAATGGCATTTCGGAAAAGTATACATTCTAATAGGAAGAATATCAAATGAAAGTAATGAAAATTATTGACGGATAGATTAGATTAGGAAGCATGAAAGGTGTTGAAAATGAGCCAAGAGCGTGTTTTGAGAAATCTTCTTGCCGTACAAGACCATTTGTCCCGCATCGTTTATTTTATTTTTTAATTTATTTACATAGTATTCCGTCTCACAACATAACTTGACGAACATAATTCCTAAAAATCACTCGGTCCATGGCAACCGTTCTCCAATTTCTCGGGTACCCCACGTTCGCCCGATCACGCTCCACTTGGTCTAACCATCTCGCTCGTTGCGCCCCCGCTCGTCTTGTTCCCACCGGATTCGTAGCGAACACCCGTTTTGCAGGACAGTTGTCCGGCATTCTCTCTCTTTTTTTTGTCCCGCATTGTATCATTGTCTAAAAGAAGCAAAGTCGATAGGCAGACTTTGCATTGATCTATACAATGATACTTGGATGGATCGAAACACGTGTTTTTTGTACCCCGATCGTGGTAACTTAAGTTCAACATGTTTTTGGAGAGTCGTGCGAATCTTTTCGCCTGAGCTGCTCCATCTGCTGTTCTTCAGTTGGAGACAATAGTGGTGCTTTCCCAGTTCTTGAGTTTCATATTTAAGGCACTCCACGATACTCCGCAGAAAGGATCAGGTACAATCAACAGGCCCTAAGATCCTTCCCTAGCTAGCTGGTCTGCTTCTTCGTTCCTTATAATACCGCAGTGGCCTGGAACCCAGAATAAAAATACTCTGTTCCGTATGGCCAGGTTTCATAGTACAACAATACACTCCCATACTAGCTTAGAGTAACATGTGAAATTACTTAGTGCTCGGAGAGCGGCCTGGCTGTCAGAAAATATATAGATACTTGTGAACCTGTATCCTCTTTTCAAACAGGCTAAAGTGCATTCTAGAATTGCTTAAACTTCTGCTTGGAATACTGTTGGCCAGTTTCGCATAGGAATTGAGATCCTGAGTCTAGGTCCGAACACCCCTGCCCCAGTTCTATTATCCATTTTTGACCCATCAGTAAATAATTTAATCGATCCGGGGGAACCGCATGACCACCTGACTCCCACACGTCCCTATCGTTGATTGTTACATTGTATGGTATGTCTAGGTTGAAAACGGGCTCCATCTAGTCATCATTTTTTACAATTAGTGAGTTGATTTTAAATTTATTCAGAATTTTTAATGTCCTGTAAGATCCCCCTCATAGAGAGTTTTGATTTTTGAGAGTCTCAAGGCACTACGTTCTGCCTCTAACTCAATAAATTGATGTAGAGGCAGAATATTTAGAAGTGCATTCAGAGCCTCGCTTGATGTGCGCCAGTTATAGATAGCGTTGCTATTCTTTGAAGCTTCGCTAGTTTCTTCCGGGCCGTAGCTTGCACAGTTTTGATCCACCATACTAAGGAGGTATAGGAGAATTTGGGTCTTATTATAGCTGTGAATATCCAATCGATGATTTTCGGCCTTAGCCCCCATTTTTTCCCCTACTCCTTTGAGGCAGACCCATAGAGCTGTTTAGCCTTGGCTATTACATGCTCTAATTGTGGGTTCCATGTTAGTTTTGAGTTTAGTATGATTCCTAGATATTTCACCTGTGATTCGAAGTTTAGCACTTCCCTATCTAGTGTTAGAGATTTTAGTGCAGTTTTTCGTCTCGTAGTGAATGCTATAACAGTAGTTTTGGAAGGGTTAATGTTCAGTCCCTCTTCCCTGCACCAGAATAGTGCGTAGTTAAGTGCAGATTGCATCTGCTTTCGAGTTGACTTACCCCTCGCACGAAGTGTGACCTGTTTATGATGCTCATTAGACCAGTTGTTCTCCACGGGCACGAGACATGTATGTTGCTCGAGAAGGACCTGCGTACACTCGAAGTATTCGAGCGACCAGTGCAGTGTTAAGAACCATCTTTGGCAGTGTGCTGGAAAACGAAGTGTGGAGGTGAAGGATAAACCACGAGCTCGCGCGAAGGGAATTGTTGTCTGTCAGCTTACTCGTTTTCATTAGCGTCGGAAGACGAGTAGTAGACCACTCTGGACGTCTTGCGAACCCACGCACTAGAAATGCAATTCCGAGCATCGGGAGCGGGGAGGTAAGTGCATATTGATTTCTCCATCGAAATATATATTAATTTTATCTAATATTTGTGTTGTTTCCAGCTTCAGAGTAAACCATTTTGGGCCGTGTCCGTCCATTGATGGCAAAAGGAATCGATCCACTAATTATTCCACTGATTTCCCTACTTAACACATTTCAAGGTTTCATTTAGTCAATAAGTAACTTCATCAAAATTATTTGAATTTAAGACCTATAATGACTTCCTCATTTTCGTGTGCAATTTGGTTTTAAAGGGCCTTTTGCGATGCGCTGTATTGCCGTGTATGCAAAATGACGCTAAATAACAGTCCGGGGAATAGGTTTTTCGGTCCTGAGTGCCGGAAGCTACCCTGGATTAAATTTGTTGCTGGGTAAGTAGAATAGGTATTAAATTTTACTAGCCGAGACATTTAGTTTTTTTTTGACTACTACAGAAGAATCCCGAACATTTATCTGCGTTGGACAAGTTTACGCTGTACTTCATCGATCAACGGAGTAGTAGCTATTAGTGTTCGTCCAATAGAAACTTCTTGACGACTGACAGTTCCGCTTAACATCGATTCAAGTAACCATTGAGCGAACAATTCCATGTCATATTTGTGTGCTTCCGATTGTTTAAAGCTACACTTCTTACAACTTTAAGCGGAAAAGCGAAGTTTTGTGCAGATGCAATCAAAGAACGAAATTAAATTTGTCACATTGCAAAAGGACGTTTGCGCCAAACAATCAAAGCAAAAGGTTGTAAGTATTCATTGACTAGTAAGAACAATTTAATGTCCATGTCGAATACACAGACATATTCTTTGTCTATTTTTTAAATGAATACAAAGATTTCAGACATTCCTAACAATATTTCTAAAACTAGAATTGAAAAGGTGTCTTGAATCTCCACGGCGATTTTCTCGGAACTCGTCAAGTGGCTCATATGACGTAATCAAAACAAAATCTAGAGTTGTTCTTTGAGTTGGAAATAGAATGTGCCGAATTCACATAATGAAGGATCTAGGGAAGGATTTCACGAGTTAACCAGGCACTGATTTTCACTGCTAAATTCGTTGACTACAACACTTGAAATGCACGGCAGCTTCACAAAGTAATCTAACACTGATGTTGTTTCTAGCCACCTGGATGCAACGTTATAGAAGCCGTATGTACACACTATTAATTTTTTGGTGTAAATTTATGTCAAATTGGATGCACAAAATTGAAGCATCACTTTTGACATAAAATTACACTTCAAAAGACAGAAACGCTTGGAGACATAAATTCTCAAACATAAAATTAGGGACCCTACACTATAATATTATATCATTGATGATGTAAATTCCTGCATTTAACTGCATTTAAATTAACAGCAAGGGGATGTCATCGTTCGATTGTTTAAATACATTTATCTTTACTTTCTGTTATTTCTTTTATTTTAGATTTTGATAATGTTTCAATGCGTAAATGTCCTACTAAAGTAAATCTAAAACTACTTTTTAACAAACCTTTGTAAAGTAGTTATAAAGCATTAGATTAAATATAAAAATCTAGAATTCATAATTGTACAATCAATATTTTTTTCAGCTTAAATTTATGTTTTCTTATCATAGCATCGTCAACCCTCTTTTAAAATAAAATACAAAAAATAAAAAGCCATCGGGTGATAATTTGGATCCAAATTGTTTGTTGATGAGGTTTACCGTCAGTCAGAAATTGATGAAAAAAGGGAATATCAAACTCTCATTCGAATAAAAAAAATCAAATTTGAATGAGAATTCCAGATATAAAAGAATGTTATGCAAGTTAATATAATTTAAACTCACCGTTCTTGAACAAATATCGTGGAAGCACTTAGCACGATCATTAAAGCTTAGTTCTTTTAGAAATGGGACACTTTCATTTGCTTATAGCTCGTTTACTAGTAATCGGATATTCAAAATTTTGGCTGCATTTTGCTACCTATGAAAAGCACTACCCGCCCTATTTTTTTCAAAATTTAAAATTTACACGTTTTTGAGATATTTACGATGGAATAGATAAAGACAAAAATAATTTTGCACAGTTTCCTTTTAAATCCATCATTATCAAAATGATAGCAGACAAAACCGTCGATTATTCAAAGAATTAATATGTGTGAGAGGTGGAAAAGCATGCAAATACTGTCAAGAGTATCTACAAAGTTCATAACAAGCATTGGAGTGAAGCACATGATCGGCAACTACGGTTAAGGGTCATCAGGGAGGTCAAGTCCCATACCAGCATTTTTAATTTTCAATAAGCGAAAAACTAAGGGTAGATCGCTGGAATGTCCGGAAAATTTAAAGCGGTAAGCTAAAAGTGTTGCCTAGTAATGGGTCATTCATACCAAACCTCAAACAACAATTTTTTGCTAGTTCCAGAGCTTGTAAGCTGTATAGCCGGTACCGAGGCAATGGTACAGATGATTTCTGATGAAAGACAAAAATTATGAAATACCCCATTTCAAACCAATTTCAGCCTTTGAATCCCATACCATCTCTGCTCGTGGCAAGGTCCTGAGCATATTAAAGTATGATTCTACTGGATGTTTTGTATAAAATAATGATTTGCCAAGATTCTGCTCCAGTGAAAAAAAAACAACAAATTTCAAAACGAAAACTTTGGTTTTCGTTGTTTTTTAAAGCCTAAAAAGAGTAATCTTGTATGTACCTTTTGCAACCTACGATCTATACTAACCGATTATACTTTAAGTTTAATCTAGGGATGGTTTTACTTCGTTATTGTCAGATTTTGCCACCAGAAATTCCATTCAAAACGCTTGAAAATGGCTCAAAAATAATCAAGTTTTGTTAATTTTGAAACAGCTGTATCCACTAAATGGCCCTCAGTTTCTTTTAAAATAAAATTATTAGACCCAAAAGTATCAGAAATTGAAGATAGAGGATGTAGCTACCTGAAATACAGATTTGACGAAGTGTAGCTTTGAAAAACTGATCAATATCATGACTGGAAACAGTGTGCGCTGGGCGATAGGAGGTACCAAAAATAAAGCAAAATTTTTTCTTACAAAAAACGATAAATTTTTTTTTTTAAATTTTTTCATGAATTATCATAAAATTACCTTCATTTCCTTCATATAAAGTATTTAGATCAAACGAATGGTTTTTGAGATACACGCATTCGTAACTGTCCCATTTCTAAAAGAACTAAGCTTTAGAATATTGATACCCTTTAAGATCTTCTAATTGAGCATACTCTCGCTATCCGGGGGAAGAAATCCTTTATAAGAATTGCATTACGTCGTGCAGCATGGCTCTTGCATATGAATGGTGTTCACTGAAAAAGAAGGATTTTAAAATTTCTATTTTCATGCAGTTATTTGAAATTAATTTTACCTCTCTCACACTCTTGCCAACCCGAGCGTTGATTCGGTTCTGTTTGGAATTTCTAAATAAACTGGTGATTCCACAATGCTGTCATTTTCTTCATCGCACCAGTCAGTTAGAGCTGATTCCACAGTGAATGGTGTGTGAAATATCAGCTGGTACCCAAGTGATCATGATTGTCTTTTTGCCAGTAAATTATTTCAAAATATTCCAATCTGCTCCGATGTGGTCGGCGAATAATTCTCGATAACGTGCTTTGAAGCGAATCTATTCGTCCTTTGGATGCTACATTCAATTCAGGGGCAGTCAGTCAAGTTCGACAGTCTGGGAAATTTAAACCAAGTTCACATGCTTCCGAATGCCCTGCTGAGGAAGTCCGGCATTGTTTCTAGTGGAGTCTCAACTGTCCCCAGATGTCAATAGACTGACTAAGCTACCTTAACCTTAGAACTCCTTAGCCACAAACTCCGGCTCCACCACCTTTTCCTACACTGGCTGTGCTTCTTACCCTTAATACTGTCACCGGATTTAGAACCAGGTTCAATGATACTTTAATTCGATGGATTCAACATATTGGTTCACTGATTCAAGTGACGTGTGGTGTAGGGAAGAATTATCCCAGAGGATGAAAATCCCGTACAAAAAAAAATCCAGTGACGTATACATTGAGGTGATCAGTGGTTGCTATCGACTTCGTGTTTGTAGTTATACGTTGTTAACCGTCCACTGTAATCGGAAAAGCCAAGTTGTGTTTCAACTGTAAACCTCCACTTATGGATAATATTCAGGTCTAGAATTAACAATAAATTAAACAGTAAATTAATTAATGCAATCTAGAATTGTGATGAATAGTTACCAAAAACTGAATGACTCCAGTGAACAGCTTCTCGCACAGCATTCCTCAATTCCCGATCTGTTGGTAAATTTCAAACTCCCTAAACACTGCATGTACCTGACCGGATCTATCGGATACATTGTATGGAAAATTCTTCATAGAAATTATAATTTCCAAAGATGTATTTGTAACTCATCTCGGCCAGAAATAAGTTTTGTTTTTCAGATAAGTCTTCCTTCAATTAAAATAGTAGGACATTGTTTTTTAGGTATCTGAGTTACCCACTAATTGAACATGCTTCGTTGTTTTTACCAGTTAACTGATTTCCTTATCGTCAGCTGTTTTCAAGGGACCTAAAAGAAAAAGACAATAAACAATTTGTTACACAAATCCCATGTTTAGAAATCAAAACGGTGTTCAGGCCCGGCTTGAAAATCAAAACACTCCCTCCTTCGACGTTAATGATCAAAGTAGAAAACGTCCCTTCGGGTGGGCTTCAATAGATTATCGAGGTTTACCCAAAATTACGTTTTTCGTTTGGAGTTCTTACCGAAGTCGGGCAATGTGAGTGCTTTGAGAAATTTTGCCTTGTTCGTTGCAGCGGGAAAGTACCGTGAACGGCCCTAATTCTGCGCAGTTAAGGATTTTTCAAATGTTTTAGGTTATAAAAAAATTACCTTTCAACGAATTTCCTCAAAATTTCGTGTACAGTTGGGTTAACTAACAAATTTAACGGCAAAAATAATGAGAGCTCAATTTCGGAGCAAAAATGTGGATTATTTACAACATTTGGAAAAAATGCAAGTGGCCCTTATTCTGCGCACTATTTTCTCTTTGTTCCTAATTCTGCGCATATGTCCCATATTCTGCGCACCCAAATAAAACCAATATACCATTTCGTACTTGTCAGCCAAACATTGAATTTAATTAAAAAGTCTTAAAAACATGTTTTACGCTTAGTAAAGTATTGCAAATTATGAAAAAGGGCCAATTCAAGCCTTGGATCTTTGAACCTTATGTGACACTTTCTTTCACTATTTCATACACTTGCTATATTTTACTTGCAGATGCTTTTTCCTGCAGCTCGCTTACCCAATATTTGTTGACCGATCACGTTCTTCGCCAGATTTGGTCAAATTAACTTGTTTCGTTGGTGTGCAGTGCACACTATTCCGACATACAGAAGAAGTTCCGGCGGGCCACAAAATCGCCCCAGCTGGGGGAACTACGCGCTGCTTCATTTGGTTCAATATCATTCAGTATCAGTTGGTCAACGAGTGCGAGTGAGCGGGTGAACCGAGAGAAGCTTCGCGTAGTTCCCCCAGCTGGGGCGATTTTATGGCTTGCCGGAACTGCTTCTATACGTCGGAACAGTCTGTACAGTTGGGACTGAACGATTAACACGCGAACACGATAGAAAACGCAAATCAAGGTTTTCTTTTTTTTTTTGTCAACAAAAGATATAGTTTCGAAGAGATTCCTAAAAAAAACTCCCAACAACTTTACGGATACACAATCTTCTTAAAACTTATTAGAAAACTGTAATTGAAAGTCTCCCTGCATTCAATTCCTTGCAGCTTTAACATCAGTTCACGCCGGTGCTTTTCATTCTGCGCATTAGGAACATAAGTAAACAAATGGTGTCAAATTCTGCGCATTGGTAAAATCATTGTTTTGATTTGAAAAACCATTTTTTTTCTCAAATTTTTTAGCAGTCATGTTCAGCATGATTTTATCGTCCCCGTAGAGGCATTTCCAATGAGAAAATTCTGTTGAACACTGTTTCATTTGATCTTTTTGTTTTCCTAACACTTAAGCTGGACTACTAACGGCGGCCATTTTTCAACGTTTGCTTCCTACATTTATTTTGATTTTTTCCATTTCTCGCGAACAATTCATCAGATTTCAAAATAATTGGAAGCATTTTGAAGATAAACAGTAACTGAAGAGTTTAAGCTGGTTTCATGGATATTTTGATCATCACATCTAGAAATATTTCTGTTTGAATTTGAAAATGCGCAGAGTTTGGGACTGCGCAGAATTAGGGCCGGTCACGGTATATTCTCTTCCTACTCACCACACAAACGGTCATCGGAACGAAACGCAATGTCCAAATCCTAAAGATTGCATCCTCGACTGCAAAATGCCTTCTCCACTTGTCTCGTTCCAAAACACATAAGCATGCAAAGCTTTTTTCTTCCAGGGCATCACACTGATTCACCGGTACTCAAGGAGTTGACGCGTTGGATCTGGATCTAATCTCCAATAGAGAGTTCTTCCGCAATCTGCTTTCAAAGGAAGGCGGTAAAATAAGAACACACGCACTGCAAAATTGTTTACTTTTCAAATTGTAAACATTCACACGCTCAGTTCAACTTCACCCAAATTGCGTTCTGATGCGCATAATTTTACATCATGCGAGATGTAAATTTGAGTTTGAGGTATAATTTTAACTTTCTTCACCTAGCATTTTGCTACGCGCTTCTAAAATAGATGTCAAGTGATTTAAAATCAGGTCATTTTCAATTTAGATGAAATAAAAATTAGGTCTTCAAGCGTTTCTGGCACGTTTAATTTTATAAAATTTTTGGTGTGTAGAACATCTCTTCAAGCTTTTTATTTCAGATTTGAGCTTTCATCTCCAATGCTCTCAAGGCAAAAAAAAGCTTAAAAACGAGATTCACAGACACTTAGCAAACAGATGTTGGTCACACGATGCATAGAGAAATCGTGTAACGTTTCTAGGTCCCGGAAACGACATTTGTACAATCCGTGTGAAGAACATCTCTCAGATTTAAGCTTTTATCCTCAGATTTAAGCTCTTTTCTTCAGATTTAAGATCTGAACGTTTCATACTCCTGTTTGTAGCACAGTTTTTAACTGAGTGAGATCCGGAGTCCAGAGTGGATTCCAGACCCCTGCAATGATCAGGGGGCGGCAACGATATACAATCCGTGTGGAGCTTAAATCTGACGAAAAAAGCTTTAATCTGAGAGATGTGCTCCACACGGATTGTATATCATTGGAGCCTTGTGGTAAAATCTCACTGTAGGTCAGGGGCGGCAACGTTACAGGATTTGTCTATGTATCGTGTGACCAACATCTTTCAAATAAGTGCTGGTGAATCTCGTTTTAAGCTTTTTTTTCCTCAGATTTAAGCTTTTGCCTTGAGAGCATAGGAGATGAAAGCTTAAATCTGAGGAAAAAAAACTTAAATCTGACAAAAAAAAAGCTTAAATCTGAGAGATGTGCACCACACGGATTGTATATCATTGCCGCAACCTGCTGTAGGTATACACGCAGATTTATTCACTAAACAATTCCCTGTTACAACATGTGCCTCAAGAGAGTCACGGAGAACAATTTCAAACGTTGAACGGCACGGAGTTAATTTTAACTTCAGGCCCCTTTCGATTTTGGAAACGCGCCCAAGTGTTGTTAAAATCTAACCGTGCCAGAATCTAGAGGGATGAATATGTACCTGATTATAATATTTTAATGGTATTGTGACCTTCAAAATACTTCAACTATGCGCTGTCAAAGGGATGTCTGCAGTTTCACATGCCTCATGACCAAACACTTTAAATTTGTACACAGCTTTGCTACAGTTCTGTTCATTCTGTCCTGAAGTATCGGTTCATCGGATTTTGTCCCTACTTGCGAAATGGGGCCAAGTCGAGATTATCCAACCACTATTTGCGCTAAGCTTTGCTGGCTCTAGCAAAACACATTTCATCGTCGAAGCTTATCGTGTTACCGTCAGCAAGAATTCACAGTTCATGGCTACTTATTATTATAGCACATGATCCCTATGGCCAAGTAAATTAATTATTCCCCTTACCAGGTCTTTAAAAAACAATATTACGGTTTAAAGCACCATTAGTAATAACAGTAAGTTTTTATTAAATCACATTCGACACAAAAAACTCGCATCTCTTCTCAAGCAAATACTTCCGATGTCAAGCTCTTTTCATTGTTGTTGTTGTTGTTTACCTAATTGACTGCATTAGCGTTAAACGTCCAATACGCTGCCAATCGACCGAGATAGAGGACATTGGCTTCCAATCAAACCGCTTAATCACCCATAATTGATGAGTTGACAGTTGACGTTCATTTGACGGTGGTAACAAAAATAGTGCAACCTTCAATATTCATCCGATGGGAAAAATTCTGTAACCGAATTGTTAATATCTTAGCATAGAAAAATGTTCTTCTCTGAAATTTTAACTTTTGTCAATGAACTAAAGGCGTGGGTTTTCCAATCACAAAACTGAATTAGATGTGAATAACAGATGACGTCAACTCGAAATCGTTTTTTTTTTGTTTTCGTTTTGAACTTTTCATGTCAGGTGTTATCAGTACATAACTGTCCTCCATTTGTTTTTTTTTCTTCTTTTGAATTTTATCGATTAACATTCATTCTCTAAGTTGTTGTTTGATCATCAATGAATTAAACCATACTAACACTTAGACCGGTTTTCATATTCGATATGAGCGTCACGAGAGCATTGTTGGTAAGCCGAAGGTTGGCCAAATCCAGCGGCCTAGCTTCGTATCCGAAGAGCACCAGCGATCCGTTTGGAAACAGCCATGGCATGTAGTTGAGTGCATTCCCGAGCATACACTCTGAATCATCGCTGGATTTGTACTGGTACTTGTTCAGCCGAATGTTATAACTTGCTTCCGCTTCTATCGGCAGAAAGCTCTCGAACCCATTGCAGTTCACGCGCTTCGACTGATCACAACTCTCCGGCACATTGTTGCAGGTCACTTGCAAAACCAACCTCAGACAGAAAATCACTGTCCAATACTTTGGCAGTTCCATCCGACCGACAAACAGCGTTCAGACATCGCGGTACAAACTTCCGCCCGAAACTGACCCGAGCTGTGCAAACTTCCAGGCGATTCGGCCCATTCCGAGAGTCCACCCACGACTTAAATCTATCTGTTTTTGATAATTATTATTGATAACACCGGTCGGTGGACTAGTGGACACTCTCTTATCAATTCCTGTTCCCATTATTTTTACTCGACACATCTTAGTGAGTAAGAGTCTTGGTACAAGAACTAGCTTTACCCGTTTCTGGTTGACGATCTCTCTTATCGCTTTTCTACTACTCACCGTAAAGAGTTCGGACACCCAATACGTCACACTTCGTCATTATCACCTGCTTCAGATTCGAGAGGCCGAATATTACCGAACGCTTCGCGAACATAAACAAATACCTCAATCGGGAAAAGTCGGTAGGTAGGTACCTATCTACATCTTATCTTTACGACATGCCGGTCGCTTCAAACGCTACGAATCACGAAGCTAATAAATTAATTACCTACTGATTTGAGTTCTATTTTTCCTACCTCAGGTACGCTTACTTATCACACTTGTTTGCTTTTATCTATAGATGATGTCGCGATTATCGTTGACTTCCGATTAATCTTTTATTTTGAATACCGAAGCTTTAGCATTAAGTAAGCTTTCGACAATGGGAACGATCGAAAGTCAACTGGATATTTGTTATGTTTGAAAGTGCAAGGCAGTTTGCAGTATTTATGTTTACTAAACCGGTGGCTCTGGTAAGCGTGGGGGGAGGGGGGTAGGGTGGTGTGGGTGCATGCTGGTTATGGCTTTGATTGCTTTTGAATTTATAATCATCAAAAACATACATCTATAACGCTTTTCCGGCGATTTAGCTCAACAAAATTGTTTTACCATTTGATCGGCTTGAAACTGATGTATTAATGTATCTTATTCGATAGATTTATATTGATTTCTACATTCAATTTTGAAAGTCTGTAAAATCTGTGCCCTTTTAGCAAAAATCAGAGCGAAATATGGATCTGAGCAATATCTGGACGAGTGGTCCAAAGTCTTTGTTTAACAGACAAATCAGGGCACCTGGAAACCCAGAGCGCAATATTATCATAATGACAGTCAGGGATGTCAGGTGTTAGGACGAAAAATCTGGGCAATTTGGGAAAAAAATGTGTATGTCTGTGCACAAGGAAGACCAAAAATGTAGTACCAAAAAAAAATTTATGATACGTGTGAGCGGGGGGCGGAAGAGGGGTGTTGGTTGTGTATGCGTGGTTACATAATCGGGTTACTTTCGAGTTGAGAACAACATGTAATGTTGATTTGGCTGTAGAGGATTTCTCAACTGCTTATCGCTAAATAGTTCAACAGCTGGATTTGGCTAGTCTATAGACATACATTATACAATCTGATAGTTAGTTCTCAAATATCACTGATGCTTGACTAGACCTCGAATTTTGTATTAACAAGCAAGAAAATTATCTGACTTTGAGGAAAAATAAGCCAGTAGTTATTCCTTATAGAAGAAGTCGACTAGCAAAAAGCGGAGAGGTAGATATAAATTTTTGTCAGTTGATTTTTTTTCAAAAACAATATTTAATGTTTTCAGAGGACGAACTTTGAACTCCGAGGGGCGACCCGGGAGGTCCCCGTCAGCGAGAGCAGAGCGAAGAGTGCCCTACGCAATTGCGAGGTCTGCCCTCTGCAGGGCAGTCAAGGCGAACAAAAAGACACGTTTCAGGCAACTCTGCAAGGACAACTCTGACAGGATTTTCATGACCAAGACGCGAAGTGAGGGTGTACCACAGGAAACGTGTCCGAACAAACTGCTCGAAATCGTCAACGAGCTGTTCCGACAGCACGAGGAAGTTTCGTGGCCGAGGGTCCCATACGACTGGGACACGTGTGAAGAAGAGCAGATTTCGCTGGAGGAACTACGGGACATTGCTAAGTCCCTTTAGCTGAAGCTCTGGGTCCGGATGGCATCCCTCACGTTGCAGTGAAGGTCGCGCTCATGGAACATGGAACATGGAAAATGTTCCGGTTATCACTGCAACAGTACGTGGATGGTAGGGTCTTCCCAGACGTGCGGAAGCGGCAGCGATTGGTGCTCCTGCCAAAACCGGGTTAGACCCGCCCGATATGTCTCCTGGATACTGCTGGAAAGGTGCTAAAGAAGGTGATTCAGAGGATGCCATTCGACGTGTCATCGAAAGGGCAAACGAAGCCATGCTTAAGAAGAGGAGAGGAGACCTTTTTTTCGCAGTGGTCACCCTTGACGCGGAGAACGCCTTCAACAGCGTCAGTTGGGCAGCGATTGCGTCGTCGCTAATTCGTATGAGGATTCCAGCATATATCTGTAGGATGGTGGAGTGTTACTTCCGTAATCGCCAACAACAGTATATGAACGGTGAGGGACTGGAAACGGTGAGTGTCTCGGCAGGGGCTCCACAAGGATCGATACTTGGCCCGGTATTGTGGAACATCGTTTACGACGAACTGCTGAGACTGCGTCTCCCCACGGGAGTGGGACTTGTGGGATTTGCAGACGACGTGGTTCTCCTGGCATCGGGCCCAACAACCGGTGAGGTCCAGCTACTCGCCACAGTAGCGATTGAGAAGGTGGAAAGTTGGATGCACTTCGTCTGGCTCACCACAAAACCGATATGGTGCTGATCACCAACCTGATTTCAACACAATCAGGGACGATTGCAACTGGACCGTGCGCAATCGAATCCAAGCGTGCGATCAAGTTCCTGGGGATGATGATCGACGACCGGCTGAGCTTCACGACCCACGTTGACTACGCCTGTAAAAGATCCGCTGCAGCAGAAGGAGCGTCCTGGCGAGTATGGCCTCGTCCATTTTGCGGTACGGAGCGGAAGCATTAAGCAGGCAGTGTAACCTGCAAAAGCTCTGCAGTGTGCAGCAGCTGATGAACCTGCAAGTAATCAGCGCACACTGAATGGTGTCCTTGGTAGCTGCTGATGTTGTTGCGGGGGTCATGCCCATCTCGGTCTTGGTAGTGGAAGATATCTTCTGCTACGAGCACAGGCACATGCCCGATGTGCGGAAACATGCCTGAGAAGCCTCGATGTCCAACTGGCAGCACCAGAGGGACAGCTCGGAACGTGGCCGGTGGACCCATCGCTTGATCCCTAAAGTTGGATTCTGGATGGATTGGAGAAATGGAGACGCGGATTTCTGCATGACACAATTCTTGACTGGTCACGGATGCTTCATGTAGTTTGGACACGTGGCCTCGCCATTCTGCCCAACCTTTGGTGACATAGTAGAGACACCAGAGCAGCTAACATGAAATCGTAATAGAAATAATAATCCAAATCGAATATTAAGACATTTTCAATAACCATCGTAAACACGTTGGTATTGAGTGATTTTCTATCATTCATATACGACAAGCTTTGCCCAAGAAAAGTTGAATCGGATAGTTGTTTAGTCAACTCGTAAATATGTCTCAAAAAAGTTGAGAATATGCTTATTCGACATTTATGATTTGAGTGAACTGATTTACGATAAATGGGCGGTCCTTCTATTGACACTCTATCCGGTCTCTTCCTTTGACCGGTTCGTAAAAAGAAAATCTCACCTATAGAGCTATAGCGTGGACCATATCAACTGATGAGTTGACATCGTGGTAAGATACCGTACTGCGAACTCGGAGGACTGGGGTTCAAATCTCGGTCGAGGAAATTTATTTTCGTATATTTTGCTTTTTGTGGGAAAATCGAATCGTTGGAATCCTGTCATTGTAGATATATCGCCTCCACTTTTGTAGCTATATGCTATTTTGGTAAGTTTAATACAATCTTTTTATCTGGTATATTTGTTTGAATAATTCTGTTGTTTTTGCGTTATACCTTCATGAATGTTTGCTGGGCGTAGTGTTCAACTGTCCGAGGTTCGAAGGAGTACGCGTTAACATGCTTGTCGCATGCGGACCAGACACGACAGCCGACAACATCGTGCGGAGGATGTGTGAGGATGCCAATACTTGACGCGTGGTCAGTGAAGGGTTTACCCGGATTAGACTGCTCTGCTGAGGAGTTGGAACCAGCACCAGTCCGCGACCGGTGTAGGATGACTTCTTTGTCGGGGAGCATCTGAGTAGTGTGCGTCCGAACCTGGCAGTAAAGCATATAAAGATAAGACTTTATCTTCTACGTACGCCGAGCTGTTAGGTACATTGAGAACGTTGTGTAGGATACCTCCACCGCCGCGGAGTATCTGAGTAGAACGCGCTCTTTACGACGGAAGTTGCGGGGATAAGACTTGACCTTCTCCGCAGTCGAGCTCGTAGGGGGAAGAGTATTTACGCCGCGAAATACTCTCGGGTAAAGTGACTTCAAATCGTCGGCGGGTGAGTCACTCGAGTCGGTGTAGGATGACGTCTTCGCCGGAAAAAAAATCCGAGTAGTTTCCCAAAGCCCCGGACGTGTACTATGACAGACGCGTGTCCAGCATAAGCTGCTCTCGATTCCGCACACGGCGAGCAAAAAGCCTAGGATTGCCAGCCAAAAGGGATGAGGAAGACCGGATCACAGTCGGAGTAGAATGCCCTTTCGGCGAGGGGCATTCGAGTAGTTACTTTTAGAGGTCTACAGAGGAAGAAGTAAAACACCTAAAATTGTTGAGGAAAATCCAACGGTGGAGTGTAGAGTGTCCATTTCCCGGCCATTTCAGCGATCCCGGGAATCGGGAAATCTGACTATCCTTTTCCCGGGAATTCCCGGGATCCCGGGAAAAATTGAAAATGAATATTTCAACATGAAGATCTTAACCCTCGAATTCTTACCAATATGGTATTTTTTAATTTAAGATAGTACCTAGTATTGCAAAACTTTTTCTTATGCCTAAAAAATTCAATAAGCAAACCAAAGACCCAAAAACAAAGTAGGTACCTACTTTAACCAAAAAACTGGTCTGATTCTAGCTGCAAAAATTTGAAATTATTGAGAAAAATTTCGCACTATCGATAGATGCGTTAGCTAGACTTCAGGTTATTCATCAAATATTGTAAATTTTCAGATAACTATCCATTTGTTTAACAATATGTAATTTTTTGCTGATGAATTTGCTATTGCCAACAGTATCCGAAACGGAAGTTCTAATTGATGAGTGTTGCAAAATAGAACATTTAGATTCTTTCCGTAGCGTTAATTATTGGAATTTTTATGTTTTAGATTCTTTTTGTCGTTTTTCACTTTTACACTAAGTTTTCGATTGGAAAAACATTTTTTTATCGAATTCAATGTATTAACCATATTTAAGACAAAAAAATATTTTAGACTAAGCCATCAAGGTAGAACCACTAGCAGAACTATCATTTTTCTAGATCAATCTGATTATTTTTTTCCAATTGAGATCGTGTAAATTTGTAGTAATTTAGCACATTTGACTGGCTTCGGGAATTCCCGGGATTTTTTACGCGTTTCCCGGGATTCGGGAATTCCCGAATTTTTCTAATTCCCGGGAATTCCCGACCGGGAAATCCCGGGTAGGACACTCTAGTGGAGTGGCAACGAGTTTGGCGGAATATTCGACACCGACATCTATCATTAACTGAAAAATCTCTGTACTATCTTCTGGTGAATCGAAGGATACCGCATGCAGCGTTGTTGTATCGACAAAATAGAACAGACAGTGAATTTTGTGAGCATTGTCCAACAGTGATCGAAGATCTTGAACATAAATTCTCAAATTGTAGTAGAATTTTACATCTCTGGTCTTTTATAAAACCAAAACTAGAATCAATTTTGAATAGGAGAATAGTTTATAGAGATTTAGCAATTCCTGAATTGAAGCGAACAAGAGCAACAAACAAGAGAAAAGCGCTGAAAATGTTTATAGTTTATGTAAACTTTATCTTAGAAGCTAGTAATGATTTAACGGTAGGTGCTCTTGATTTTGTGTTGCACTGTGAAAATTTGTAAGATGAATGCTTTGTAGAGAAGAAAATCTAAATAAATCTGTTTGCAAAAAAAGTAGCGTGCGTCCGATCCTCCTTTCCTACCTTCTGCGTACGCCGAGCTGTTAGGTACGTCGCGAACGTTGTGTAGGATACCTCCACCGCAGTGGAGTCACAGGTGGAGTATCCGAGTCGAACACGCCCTCTGCGATGAAGGCTGAGGGGATAAGACATGACCTTCTCCGCAGTCGAACTCGTAGGGGGAAGAGTATTTACGTCGCGAAATACTCTAGGGTAGAGTGAATTCACGTCGTCAGTGTGTGAGTCACTCGAGTCGGTATTCGGACGTGGGCTGTGACAGGCGCGCTTCCAGGATAAGCTGCTCTTGATTCGACATACGGATGGGCAAAGAGGGGAGGGCCTCGAGCCAAACAAAGCGGAACCAAGATCTCGAGTCGTTAGAGGAGTGGTCTCGAACAGAGGCAGAGCGCACAATAGTCGTGCAAACCAAGCGGGCCTCGAGCACACGTCCGGGGCTTTACGAAAAACTACTCGGAAAACTACACAACGATCGCGACGTACCTAAACAGCTCGGCATACGCAGAAGGTATTGTCTTATCTTTGTATGCTTTACTGCTAGGATCGGACGCACACTACTCGAATCCCCCCGCCGAAAGGGCATTCTACTCCGACCGTGGTCCGGTCTTCCTCCTCCCTTTTTGGCTGGCAACCCTAGGGTTTTTGCTCGCCGTGTGCCGAATCGAGAGCAGCTTATCCTAGACTCGCGCCTGTCACAGCACACGTACGGGTCTTAGACGCTTGTGACTCAGATGAATCCCGACGGTGATGTCATCCTACCCGACTCGAGTGGCTCATCCGACGGCGACGTGAGACCACTCTACCCGAGAGTATTCCGCGACGTGAATACTCTTCCCCCTACGATTTCCATTGCGGAGAAGGTATTGTCTTATCCCCACAGCTTCTGTCGCAGAGGGCGCGTTCGACTCGGATACTCCGCGACGGTTACGTTGGAGATATCATACACACAGACGCGCGACGTACCTAGCAGCTCGGCATACGCAGAAGGTATTGTCTTATCTTTGTATGCTTTACTGCCAGGGTCGGACGCACACTACTCAGGTGCTCCCCGACGAAGGAGTCACCCTACACCGATCGCGGACTGGTGCTGGTGCCCTTGGAGTTGGAGTTTTGACTTGAATTGAGTAAGCCGATGAGCGCTTAAGCGCGGACTGGGTCTTCTATCTCAGGTACAGCCTTCGATGCAGGTCCGAATGGGAATTATGGCCAGAGGCCCCAGGTGGACTTTATGGCGTAGGGGTACATAGTATCATGAGTCGTCCAATTGCACCCGTGGACCCAGAGTAGCATACTGGGGGGACTCGGTCGCTCGTAGTGCCTTGGAATGCAATCCGCAAAAAGGATTTATAACCTGGGTGATCAACTAATAAAAAAACACCAATTTACGGTACATAAAATTTGTTTATCATTTTCCGGAGTTTACATCCACGATTAAGATCCGAGATCAGCACGAAAATCTGGTTTAAGTCCCCAGAATCCGTGATCAGGATCTGGATCAGAATCTGGACTCACGATCAATACCGGTTATACAAAAATTACGATATATTGAGGGATCAGGATTCAAGAATCAGAAGCAAGAGCCAGAATTAAAGATTGTGATCCAGAATTAAGTATTGTGATCAATTATTGAATTTCATATGATTTTTTATCACCGTAATTTTTAAGATTATAATTTTAATGGTATGAGAGAATTTTATTTTTTTTAGAAATTTGAAAAAAGATGGATAGACAGGCATTAGTGCGCCAATAGGAGAAAGCTTGATAGGTGTTGAAGTTTTAGGCTCATCAACATGCCCTCTGGCCTAAAATTTCAACACCTATCAAGCTTTCTCCTATTGACGCACTAATGCCTGTCTATCTACCGTTCTTTCAAATTTCTATAGAATATTAAAATTCTCTCTAGTTTTCATTCCACCAAACATGCCATTAAAATTATAATCAATTATTGAATGTCCGGTATCAGTACCTTGATCGGATTCCAAGAGGAAAGTCGAAAATCGTATTTCATCGTATTTTAGAATATCGTATAAGGATTTAGGATCACAAAGAGGCCGAGATCAGAGTTCGGGATTCTGGATAAGGGATATGGGATTCAAGATCAGAGGTCGGGATCAGAATCCGAAGTCAAGATCTACGATCAGAATTCAATATAATTTATTTTTATGATTTAAGGTCTGGATTCTCAACCTCGATTCAAGATCAGGATCAAATATTCAGAATCCAGGAACTGGATCCATGATCAGGATACAAGATCAGGATCAGAATTCTGGATGATGGCAGGATATGGATCAAAATGCTTAGTCAGGGTGAATGATACGGATTGTGAGGCAGAATGAGGATCTGCCAATATGATCAACTATTGAATGTTCGGTATTAGAATCATGATCGAAGTTCAAGATCTAGTTCCAGGGTCAATTTAAGAATATCGTATCAGGATTCAGGATCAGCCAGAGTCCGAGATCTAAGTTTGAGATTCTGGATAAGGATCTAAATCCGTAATCAGGATAAGGGATCTAAGAGTAGAGCTTGTGATTAGAATCCAAAGTCAATATCTATGATCGGAATTCGGTATCATTTATCGGACCTGATGATTTAAGATCTGGAGTCTCGACCTCGATTCATGATCAGGATCTGGATTAAGGGATCTAAAAGCAGAGCAGTATCCAGGAAGGATATGGGTAAAAATCCGCATTCAGATAAGCGTCTATGATAAGAATTGTGATGCAGAACTAGGATCTACCATCAGGATCCGAATTATAATCTCCAGATCATGATCATGATCCAATATCCGGAAATATCAGCTCAGGATCAGGATGCAGGATCAGAGTCAGATCAGGATCTGTTACTCAGGATCCAAGTTAAGAATCGGAATCATGGTCCAGGCTCTTTATGCAGGATCTTTATGCAAATCGGATTTCAGGTCAAGGGGCCTTAATCCAAATTTGGGATCAGGATATAGTAAGTTATAACAAATAAAGAATTTACAAAATACAAGTTGTCGTATTGGTTGTCTAGATGTAGAATGACCCTAACGGGTTAAACTCCTACCAAAATTGAAAAAAAATTTGTTGTAGCTGTTGGCCAAGATTTTTTTGTAATTCAAAATTTGAATTTCTTTATTAGGAAGACATAGCTTTTGGTTGTTTTAGAGCTGCTAATTTCAAATGAGAAAAAATATTTAAGACTTTCGTTGTGTATCAAATTGGGAGGAAGCTCAAAGTAGTTCCAGAAAGTTAAATTTAAAAAAATTATGGTTGGCGTTTTTTTTTTTGTTTACCGTTTAATTCTTTCCTAAATTGTTGCTCCGTTTATCAATACGAATTCTACATAGCTACTCAAGATTTTTTTTTATTTAAGCAAAAGATAATCAATTAATCATTTTAGCTCAGCTGCAAATATCTTCATCGCCAAACAAAGTTCGGCATTAAAGCGCTAATCGCTAATTTGTCTATTCCGCTTTTGTTTAATAAATATCGTTTTAATTCAGTTTTTTACCAAACGTTTGTACTAACAGATAGACAAACTCCACTACAAGAAATCAGTCAAGGAAGAATGCTGATATATGATTTTTTCTTGTGTCTGGCGTTAAATCGCTAATCGCTAATTAGTCCGCTACTTTTTTGCTGGCAAATTTATTTTATTACGGGATTTCTGTTGCAATGACGGATAAACAAACACCACTAGGTGCCATTTTTCAAACCAGAATGCTGATAAATGTTATTTTCTGCAAGGTGATGGAGTTTTTTCAGCCGTAGTTTTTCTAAAAATAAAGTTATAAAATAAATATATAAACAAAAATGTAGCGGACTAACTAGCGAATAGCGTTTTAATGCCGACCTCTGCCTAACATAGAAGTTATTATCAAATCTACTGCAAGTTAATGGTCAAATGAAAAATGTTGAATTCTGACCTTCAAATACATTCTTTTTGGTCAAATTGAAATGTTCATAAATAATTAATCGATAAGGTAACAAGATGAATGCCAATTCTCGCCAAGCTATGTACAAATTTGGTCAACTGAAACTGTAATCATGCAAGCTATTGCGAACTCAAATTATGAACCAATAATGGTACGGTTGTTACTTTGCTAGCTTGCGAGGTGCCAAAGTCACTGAATAAATCCAATTACGTGCTTTCCATCGTACGTGATCGAATGAATACCAAATTTAACGGATGCTCCATTCGAACTTTACTGCGAACAATTTATCCTACCAAGAGCAAAAACAAAGCAAATATGGACACCTACCTGCCTAAATCCCTACAATAAATTTTGTTGCACAAAAAGCCGCGGGGTCAACAAAAGTTACGGAATCAATTATGGAACAATTGTCAAACGCAATCCACGCAAGTTCAAGTGCAGTTCCATTCAAGTACCTACCTTCTATCACTGTGCCGTTTGGATTGTTCTCTTATATTTTCTATGAATGAATGCGAGGCTCTGTTATGTTGTTTTTATTTTTTTTTATTTTACTTCATATCACACGTCGACTTTATAGCTAATTTATTCATCTCGATTACCGCTGCTAGGGGTATATTTACACACGCTAAGTATTCCGATATGTACAAAACGTTCAATTAAAAAGCAACTAACGTAACACAACACGAATCATTTAGTATCTGCTGATTGCATGGAGCTGTCAAACAGCAGCCCGGAGTGATCAAATTTATCGTGCCACAGCAAGTGCCACTTTTTTGTGGTCAGTTTATTTTCGTTCCAACATACGTCTTCGTACCTAATACTAGTAAATCTAACTTAGGAAGAAATGTTTCGATCACAGTTAGTTTTATTTTTCTTTCGCCGACTTGGAAGCGTTGAAGCTTAAAAACGAAACCGATAAGCTAACCGAATCAAGGGGGAGATCCACAAATAGCTTAGAATTGCGTACTTTTTGTTTATCTTTCATTGGCACGTGAGGCTTTGAAGTTTTTGTTGCATCTTGAGTCAAGCTGAAAACAGCTGTTGTTACAAGGTTAAACTTCGTAGATCGATGATTGTTATTTTCATTGGCAGCAACAAAAACGGCGGCATTGAAACTTTTCACTCGTTAATCAAAATAACGACAGGAAAAAAACGACACGATTTTTAGATTAATTTTTGTGATTTGTGGGGCTGAATTCATACTGAATATTGGATTTTCTTTAACAGCTATACTTTTTGTTATTCAAGAATTTACTTTTGGAAATATAAAATCCTTTCAAAAAAATTAAATTTTTTGGGATCTTTGAAAACATTACTAGATGAACATAAATAACTGATCGTTTCTAAGTGAAGAATAAATTTTAACGAGAATCATATTGTTATCGCGAATACTGTGAAAAGGTTAAAGAAGCACTTTTTTCTTTTTTTTAAACCGGGAGTTGGAAGGATGTAATCAATCAAAAAAGTATCAATTGTATTAACTCGAATGCGGCATATTCAATTCCAAAATGTCAAAACTTCAACTTTCAATTACAGATGAAATTTCATGTTGATCAGACATTCATCAAACAACTTTCAAGTGTCGGAACCAAACAAAATAAAGTGTTGCCGATTGCCGAGGTGTTTGCTTAATTGATACATATGTCTTTTCACCATCGCTGGTTGGCAAGGTTGCCAATCACCAGCACGAAAACATCGGATTTCAACAACATTGACAATACATATTTCGGGAACAAAGCTCAGTAACAATGATTCACTTACGAAATTAACCATCTCGTTAAAAAAAAATTTAGCTCTTAAATCAATTCTTAGCGTCATTAAAAAAAAGTTCCTCGATTATGAACAAGGATGATTACATAATGCAAAAAAAATCACATTTTTCTTATGTGTCTAAAATTTTAGGAATTGATTTTATCAAATATGAATCCAAATATGCCGAAAATTGCCCTTGTTTTTTAAACCTTTTTTGAAGTTTTTGTACTTTTTTGACCAAACCGAATACTCCAAATTAAAAATCATCTTTTTTTCTCCAAAACCCGCGAGTGAATTCAGCGTCTAGTAAGAATATTACAAAATTTTCCTTACATTCATTTTTCTCAATTATTTAAAATGCGGAAGTTTGGACGAAAAAATGTATCGTAGATATTAATCCAACACTATTCAAAACGTTTGGAAACCTTCAATAATGCTGTTAAATGAATCGAAATCTTGAATGTCAACCCTAAGACCTTCTTTTTTAATATCAGAAAAAGATTCAACGATATTTGAAAAAAAAAAAATGAAATTTATAATATTGTATATTGAAAAAGTGGTGGAAAATCAGATTTAGTTTTTATGTGGCATTTTTTGTAGGAGAAATGTATTTATCAATGATTGATTCCGAGAAAAAATTAAAAAAAATCTAACGCCAAATTGCCAAAACAAGAGGTATTAAATAGACAATGACTCGATTTCAGGTTGCCAAAATCTTTCAGTTATTAAAACATAGGCAGCAAAAATGCTGTTTCTTATGAGTTTTTCAACAAATTGAAAAGTTGAGTTTTCCTTTAAATTTCATTATTCAGAATTCAATCAATTTGTAACGTTAATTTTTTTTTTTTTTATAAACTTTGTAAACAATTCGAAGTTGCTTTTTCAATAACTCTTGTTATTAAAATGTAGATACGTACTTAAATTTCAAATTCATGGTTAGAATTCAGAAATGTTTTCAATAAAATAGTTTAAATTTTTTATTTTTTTTTAATTTGTTACTTGTTCCAGCCAAACAACGGATTGTAATACATATTTAAGAAAAGCGTTGATAACACAAGAAAACGACATTTATGGTGCCATTGGTTTATTAATTGTTTTTGAACTATTTGGATTTCCTAAATTTAACTAATTCTTTAGATTTTGATCATCACCTATTCTGATCTTTGGTAACTGACAAACTAATGAAAATACATGAAAACTAAAACAGATTTTTATACAATTGAATATTCTTTCTTTCCTACACGTTTTAGCTTAAGAAATACATCGCTTTGAAAAAATCAATTTTTCGACATTTGGATAGTTAAAATCACAACTATTGCTGACATGATTGAAGAAAGATCAAGAGAGAATGTTGTAGGTTAAATCCCACTTAACCCCTTTGTTGAAGACTGCAAATCGATTTGAAATATGCCTTCAGAAATATCAAAGATTACATTTGGTAAAAATCTTCTTCAATTTCATCAATATTCTCGAATTTTGCAAAATTGGGAAAAATAGGCAAAAGGGCTATAACTTTTTTTCCTCAGAAGTGAAAATTTCACGCAACCTTTGGGGGAGTTGATCATTGAATTGAAACCTTTATTTTCAAATCATTGAAATGTTCTGAGGTTTAACCATTGACGTGCACAAATTTATGTTATGAATTTTCACCTATTTGAAAAGTTATTACAGATGAAAAGTTATCTAGAAAATATGAGATGAAAAAAAAAAGGAACCCAAATTATTCTAAAATTGCACTTAAATTCTTTGCACCTCGGAAAATGGGAATCATGTTGCCTTGTTTTGTTTTGTTTCGATTATAGTCGTTTTAAATCTTTATGGCATTTCCGACTTTATCAACGTTGCAGTTGGCGGATCGTTATTGAAAAACTTATCCGGTACAACTGTGTTCTATGTATACTCTTGGGCTCGAACTCGCGGACATCGGCTCAGGAGACAACAGACTTGCCAACTGAGCTATATCACAAGCTCATTTTGTTGCCTTGTGTAATTTGAGTAACGTTATAAAATTTAAAACTAAGCTCTGAGTTTTACAAATGGAAATCTTTCAAAACAAATTAACTCCTAAAATCAAAAAAAAAATATATTGATAATGTTTGTAACCTCAGCAAACAAAACAAAAATAAACTGTTTTTATGAGTTCCACCGAAAAAAATTGAAATATTTGTAAACGTTGAAGAATTTACGTTTTGTTGTAACGGTTTTAACCTTTTTTCAATTAGGTATAGTTTTTTTTTTAATTTGAGTAACCTATCAAACGTGAGCTTTATAATACAAATTTCATCAGTAAAACTTCGTTACTAAATGTTTTAATAGTTATTTTGCATCAGCAGGAGTTGTTCATTTATTCAACGAGGCTTACCGAAATATTTGATTTCTAACTGCGGACCACAGACGTTCGATTAAAAAAAAGAATTCCAAAGAAACAACAATTTTTATTAAATGTGTGTTTTCAAATTTAGGCCTTGCGTGGAAAACGTTTTGAAACTAGTGATCAAGCCTCACATTTTAATTACTCTTTTATAATAAAGAAAAAAGCACCCCTTTTGTTATCGAAAATTATATGGGGTTTCAGGCTGCGTCAATTTGAGACCAATTTTGTGCTTCTCAAACCCTGGGGTCTTAAAGGCTTCGTTTTTGTTCAAAACTCATCCGTGATTTTTTGCAGAATTTTTCAGTATCGTTTATATGAGCAAATGATGAGTACAATGAGAACTCATGGTTATGAGCTGTTTAACAGCGGTATGTCTTTGGCTTTGCAAAATAATAAACTCAAAAGACATGACTACTTTTCATGCAATACTTCGTGAGGCACCGGCAGTGATGTCAATTTAATTTATTGTTTATCTATCCCAGAAGACATACCCCTGTAATACTTTTTTGCCTCATAAGATACGAAGATAAGGCCTTAGACAAAGTTGTTCAGCGAAAAATTAGCTTTAGAGAATTCATAAATTGGCACAAAACCCATGAGTAGGCTTGGTTTTCCAGAACAAACAACAATGAAACAAAAAATCTCCAAAAAAGTGTGTAAAATTTAAAATGCTGACATCCGAAAAATACGTTAAAAATTGACTTGAAACAGTGCCATCTATTGCGCCGTTCAAAAGTTACTAATCAAATTTTCAAGTGCCCAGTTTTCGAAAAGACTTAATCGTACATTAACTCATTAATAATTAAACTAATGCCGCTTTTAAATAGATCCCGAGCAGACTTTGATGCCCAAATTGATAGCAAACTTAAACCATAATGAGGTGTCAACAGCAAATTGATAGTATCTTTTGCTGTTCAATTTTGTACGAGAGCAAAATAAGGCATAATTAAGCTTTCAATTATTTTCATTTGACAGCAAGCTGAGACCACATTTAGGTATTAACAGCAAACAGTAAGCAAAACTAGATATAAATTGCATTTGATAGCAAAACTAGGCATAATTAAAGTGTCCATTTTTCTTATAAAATACAAAACCCGAGACAGCATCATTTTTTGTTTGGGATTTAAACTAATTGGTTTATTCATCCCCGAGACAGCATCATTTTCGGTACAGCTAACCCAAGAGCAAAATTGAGAATCATTGAGGCATCCTTTGTTTTTCAAAATATAAATAATCTGAATTGTAAAATAACCTGATATAAAAGTATTAATTTATATATTTTTCCATGAAATAAAAATCAGGCAGCTAATCACATTCAATTAGAATACAGGAAAATCTAGTACTAGGTTTCATTTGCAATATGATAAGTCAAATAATTTTTTTAAATTTCAATAATGAAATGACACCAACACCATTGCATAGTTTAGGTGTTATTAAGCTATTTCTAACGATCCTTAATCACTACAAACAAAAACTGTTTTATTTAACAAACGTACATTGTTATTAACTTTAAAAAAAATAGCAAAACTAAGGTTTGGGTTGTGAATAGATTTCTAAATTGATGTTTTTTAAAAAAAAACATAAAATGTTCAAAGTTTTAAATGTAAATTTTCATAAATAGAAAAGGCAAATCCTTTTTAAATTGGTTTTAAACTGTCATTATAACTTGTTTGCATGTACATGTGTTCTGGATGAATAGATTCATCGTTTAGTGAGAAACAATGCAAAAATGATTTAATAATTAATTTTCGATTTCGATTTATTAATTAATTTTGTTTATTCACATTTGTTTTCCGTGATTAGTTTTTCTCTCAAAAATTTAAATTTATAGTATAAATTTTAAAAAATGTTCGTATTATTTGAGTTTCTGAATATATATTTCTAGCCTCATTTGGCATACGCTTGAAAAAGAAAACTGTTTTTTTTTTGCATGTTCGAAAATTGTTGTATTTCGAGAAAATCCTTTAAAATGAATCTAGTGGATTTCAAATTGCTGGATTATTCAAAATACGCTTTCAAATGAACTTACAATTTCATTATCATGAAAATTGAAGCATCTGATCTTTTTTTTCAATTTTTCTTTACAAAAAAAATTGAAAATATTGTAGCTTCTTCAAATAATTATAATTGAACCAGGTATCTATTCACGAATTAAAAGAAAACAAACTGTTTAGACGACCTAGACTTTATTAATTAAATTTTAATTTAACGTGCCAGATCTTAACATCCTTAATTAGATGAGAATTTGTCTACTACATTTATCGTCTGTTTACGTAACCACTTGATCACCAAAACATAAAACAGATACTTATTTTGTGTATTTTTTTACGTCTTTTAGACTTATTGGATAGTTTATGCCCGTACTCCTCACAATAAATATAACATGCACACTATACCACTAAAATAATCTATAACATGAATTGCATCCACGATACAAAACATTAAATTACAAGCCGATTTTCAATCCAAATTTTTATAAACGTATAGCTTTGGCACATTACAAAAAAAGTGTGTTACATATTTACTTTTCCGAGCAATATGAACGAACCGCTAGACATATGCTTGATGTCACTGATTCTTCTGGGAGTCTAAACATAAACAACAACAACAAAAAATGAGCAAACAAATTTTGAAATTTTCGTGCTTGGTTAGCAACGTGATACCATGTTTTGCTAAAAATGATTCCTTAACTACACCTACCATTTCGAAAGATTTGAAAGCATAACGATTTCAAATTTTGCTATCATTGAAAAGTACGTGATGCTTTATATTGGCATTATTGTGCTCTCCGAGCTCTCATAAAATGAGGTGTAGTTGGGGTCTCATTTTTAGCAAAACTTGGTATCACTTTGCTAACCAAGTATGAAAAATTGTGCTCTCATTTTTGCTGTGTACCATCTTATGTCAAGCAAAATGAGAGCAAGTTAGGCTCTCAGGGCGTGATAGCAAAATTTGCTATAATTTTGCCATAAAAGTCTACTCGGGATGGGTTCAATTTATTGCTAGATAAATGCAATAAGAGTTACTTTCGGCTGAAACAGAATTTCAATTCCTCCTGAGGCAGCCAAAAAAACTAACAGTTTTGGAATAAGTTTTTTGCACTTTTTGGACAGTTATCGTCAGAGGACGAATCAGCTATATCCTGTCAATTTGGAATATTCTTGACGATCAGTTTTACCCATCAGAATTGATTCTAGACATCTCAAAGCGGGTTACTTTCGAGTATCGCTTTTGCACTCCACTGTTCAAAACTAAGCATTTCTTGCTTGAAGAAAATAGCGATTCACTTTTCATTAAGTCTATTATGCAACGTCCCAGCAAACATTTTTGTAGGTATATTTCTCAACAACTTTGTTATACGTTTCATATACATTATAGAATGATCGTATGAAACGCGAAAAAAACAGCATTTACCTACCAAAGTGGAGGCAATATACATACATATTTTCAATTTCTGGCTAAAGCGATAAGAGTATACGATTCGGGCGATATCCGACACCTTATAGATACATACTGAAAGAATGCAAGAGAGCACAAGTTTTTTCTCTCAATGCAAGTGAACCGTTGCCAGCGAAAATATTTACTGCCTCTGTCATTGGGCAATTCTTGCAAATACACCATCTGATTTTTTGCAATCTGGTTGCACCGATGGTCGCAGAGAGAGCAACAAAGCTGTTCTCTCACTTGACCCACGCGGGAGAAAAAAAGGAATGAAATTGACTTCAAAATCTGCAAACATGGCGAACTTTTGATCATATCCGATTTAAACCATTTAATCCGACTTCAAGTAACGATTTTTACGACTTTTTATTTGCGTTAGTTGGAATTACGATTCGCAGTAACCAGTGTTCGGCACAAAAACGCTAATCCGCTAATCGCTAGTTAGTCCGATAACTTTTTGTTAGCGGTTTAATTTTGCCGCTAAATTTTGATTGAGCTAGCGAATTTAAAAGTTCCGCTATTTTTTGGTTCCGCTAAATGAAGAACGCTAACTTCCATTTACTTGTATCAAATTCACAAATTATTACTGATAGAAGTAGACATTTTGTCATTTGACAAGTAAAGGAGACATCGGACATCATTCTTACACCAATATGCGCTCCAAGTGAAAATGGTCTCAGGGCAGAAGTGCCTCATTCTTTTTTTCTCTTTAAGTACTTCTTTTCTCAACATTCTCAGACAAACAATTCAATAAATATTGTTAAACAGTATTAAACTATTTTAAACATCATTTATATAATTCAAAGCTAGAAGGTCAATTTTTAGATACTGTTTTTTTTTTTTGCAAAAGTACAGTAAACGGCCTACTTGATCAATATTTTACATGACTTTCATGGTCGTCCACATGCGGTGATTTGTTGAAATGCGCTTTTTAGGTTAATCGATGGATTTTCAAAAGCTTATCCAAATTTCAAAGTTTTTTTTAGATTTCACATTACTATCTCACACGACAAGTCTCGAATAATGAATGCTGGAAAAAATCCGCTTTTTACAACTTGTTTTAAGTGGATGAGATATTTACTTTTCACAAAGCAGTTTTGACAAGTATTTCAAATCAGTTAAAATAAAAATAAGAAAGAATTTGCATATTTATTTCATTTAGTTTTTTTTTTCAGATACACGTTTGGCAATGCTCCTATCATAAGAATTTTGCATTACTATTTTGAAAGTTTAAAAAAAAAAGTGAAACCTCGTTAGAGATTTTTCAACAGACTGGGCACAATAAACAATCTGCACTATATTTGTAAAGTATTTGAGTAAACGAATTGAGATGCAACCATAATCCATGCTGTTGCCATCCTGTTTACGTTATTGTTTATCAACAGTTAGCGATTAGCGCTTTAAGCTTGAAGCGATAACTTTTTCCGCTCATTTAGCGGTTTTAATTAGCGATCGCTAAATTTGAATGAGTTAGCGATTTAATTAGCGCCGCTATTTTTTCAATTAGCGATGCCGAACACTGGCAGTAACATTTTTAATGACTTGAGTTATCATTTTCAATACGATTTCATGTTTGCTTGGGTGATGAAAGTGTCACAAAACTTCAACAGCGGTTTTCTTGAAACATGCCAAAGAGTTCATACGACCTGTTCAAAACTGACCAAAATTTTGATTTTTTCTCAGTTTCATTTTGACTGTTTTCTTTGGTGTGTTTGGAGGCCCAGCTAAAAAACAAAAATCGGTTAAAAATAGTCGTTGGAAATTTTACACAAGTTTCGTAGGCTAGCTTGTACGTCTGTAATTGTCCGTACAGCACTTATATCGACACCGAAACGTTCGTTCAAAGCACTTTTTCTATCAATTGTGGAACTAAAATATCTTCATATAGTGTGAAGAAGCTCTCTTTTTAGATTTATAATCATCTAACTCATAAACATACTGAATCTTCAGAAATATTGAATAAACAACACAATACTACAATAAGTATGCCAAAAATAGCAGGTACACTGAAGTTTGAAGTGTCCTAATTTTCTCGGATCACAATCAAAGTTTCTGAAATTGTTATTCATGCAGTTTGTAATATTGTTGCCAATTGTGAGCTGATTTGAATATTTTTTGGACAAACTATCATCAGTTTATGAATATAAAGCTCTGTTTTCTGAATTTTTGCATTAGCCGTCTACTGAATCCCAAGCAACATTTTTAACGCCTGATGGTTTTATAGAAAAAAAGGCAGTTTTATAACGATATTACAAAAGTCTTGATAGCCGTGAAGCGTATTTCAACAAGACCATAACAAAAACTTTCTCCAGGGTATCTACACGACGTTTATAAAACCTGTTTCGAAAACCTCAATCAATTTCAAGAATATCTCATCCTCCGTGTATATAGCGGGTTTAAAGGCCGCTATAAAGCAATTTCAAAACCACGCTATATAAAACCCTGTTAAAATGTCATAAAACGTCAAGTGCCAAACATACCGACAGCTGATCGGACTGATTTGAAAACAGAAAAGAAGAAGAAGAAAAAATGAAAATTTTGCGTTTGATTTCTACAAGAAGGTAAATTTTCCATCGGTATCCTTATCTCGTAGCTAAAATATTTTTTTTGACTGCTATAGGTAATATTTACCCGGAAATATGCCCTGACTGGCCTGGCCATTTGTCGGAACTGGATGGGTTTTCTCACCAGCAACAGCAACACATCCAGAAAAGAGGCGACCTTGCCATCACATTTGCCGTCGGAATTGCTTCGCAACTTTTCGATATGTGGCTGGAAAAACATCCGGAAAACAACCTAGTGCTACGGCTGGATCCGGATTAAAGGTAGTGTAACACAAATTGAATTCGAATAAAATTTGAATAAAAGTTAATAGCATTCTAGTGTTTTTTTGTTATTATTTCATGAAATAACGAAACGCCATTTTCTGTAGGATTATTGAAAACTTTGAGAAAATAAATTTCATGAAATTTGAAATAATGTAGCAAAATGTGGGAACTAACAAGTCTTATTCGCACAAATATGGACTAAAGTAAAGATAGATACATAAAAAAAATCTCTTGATAGACATTCAAAAGTATGTTTTATGTTCAGAAATATATATATTTATGTATGTACTGTACTCCGCAAAACTATTATGGGCACGTTTTTTTCTCATTTATTTCGAAAAAACCAATAGATAAATTTTGAAGCGCATCAGTTTTGTGCATGAGATAACGATTATCATCATACAATTAAATTGATCAATTTTCGACTCTGTCAGAATATTTTTTCATCAATTCAATTTCAAAGCCGCTGGCAAGAAACTAAATTTTCACTCAAAATTTTTTTCACTCAAACTAAAATTCGATGATTTCAATTAACTCTTGACGAAACCTCTGTGGTTGTATAAGGTACTTGTAATGTGTTCTTCAGAACCCCTTGTAGGTGGGCCCTTTTACACTAGTAAGCGTTTTAAAAATGTTTGAATGGGGTTTATAAAACTAAACGTTGTTTTATAGCGAAGTTTCGAAGTACCCTTTCAGTTTCTTATAAAACTAAAATTGTTACTTGGGAATCACTTAATTTGAAAAATGTTTTGGTTGGTATTGCTTTCATTCCATTAATTTTTGATTATTTTATGCATAGCGATCATTTAAACAAAACCTAAAATTACTGACTTGTACTGGAAATAACGTATAAGTCAAAAGTTACTAAAATTTTGTTTTTGGAAATTTTATTTCTTGATTTAAGTCGGTCATTCCAAACCTTCCTTTTAATGTGTAAAACATAAAAATTTAATGATTACAGCCAAAATATTTTTTGACAAATGCAACGACTTCTATATCACATATGTTATCTATGTCCATAGTTATCTGTCACATTTTCCACAATCATTTCCCAACTGGTAGTATTTATGCTGTTCAAATGACACCAAGTGTTTCTGAGCGTATTTTGACTAAATTTTCAGGTTTAAGCTTAAATAAATCGATAAAACATAAATTTGGCTACATACTCATAAGACGTTTTATAATTCACGTTTCATTTGTGGCCTGAAAATTAATTCTTTCAATGTACAATTAAATTGTTGCAACTGTTAAACAAAAATTTTCCTGTGATCTTTCAGTGCTATACATCACCCAAAGAAACCCAAAACATCATTCATTTAATGAATCAGTAGATCGCTACCATTCGTAAAAAAAATCATCACTCAATTAAAATCGTGCTGCAATTTTTGCAATTTAATCATCAACCCGAGTTGCTTAACAAAAATGCCAAATCTCCAATCGGGTTTTGATGCTTCGAAAATCATTCCAATGATCACGCGGCTGCACAGTCGAATAAATCTTAATGTTACGGTCCAATTAGATTTATAATAGCAAGGATAGTAAAAAAGCCAGTTTCTGCAGATGCAACAGAGTTCATAAATCGCTGACCTAACGATGCATCATCGATCACAACTGTCTAAATCGGTTAATGTTTTTTTTTTGCCAACACGCTTCAATGCCAAATTTTCATTTCCCTTTCCAAAATCAGCTGAGGCTTCAGAGTATTAAATTTTGATAATTTTTTTAATCTGTATTTAGTTTATGAATACAAAGTAAAAATATGTTAAAACTATTCTTATCCAGATTTTGTTTGACATAAAAAATATATTTAGTAATTGTTCTGACGATTCCAAACATATTTCAAGCACATTACTTTCTTAATCACAGAAAAAATTTTTCCCAAATTTGGTAGAATTAAAAACTTTGTATGGACTATTATCACTAGATCGATAACCTTATTTGGCTTCTAATAAATATCTTTTTTATATCAGTTGTTTTCCAGTTTTGGAAAGTCTACTATTATTTTTCAAAGTTAAGGTTAAGGTTGAGATAAGAAAAAAAGCTCGCCTCGGTTTAAAAGCAAAACGCTTCAAAAAAATACTCCAACGATCACATCGTTTGAATTCCTATTACTGGTCACCTATTTTCAGCACAAAAAAGCTCGTTCCATTCAAGAGTCGGGCTCTACGATACGATCTTTCTAATTCACCAATCACACACTAATCGGTCCGAAACCCCAATCAAATTCATAGTTGGAATGGCCGTTGATGGTCGCTTGAAGCATTATTTTTTTTTTCGTTTATCTAACCTTCTTTTTTCGGCATGCGAGTTGCTGCTTTCCGATTGCCATCGAATGGCGACGCGCGGTGACAAGCGCAGGGGCTTAAGCTGAGAAGCGGGAGTGCGGGGGTGGAACAACCATCAGACAGGCAGGCAGGCAGGCTCTAATTTTAACTGGAGGCCAGCAGCAGCAGCGCTCTAACCGCCATCATGATCAGCCGCTTCAGCCGCCTCGCTTGTTCCGTTTCCACCAGCCGGATGCGCAGCGGAATTGTCAAAAATCGCACCACCTGAAGCAGGTAGATGAAGGCGATCGCGATCAAGAACTGTCGAATGGAGAGGCAGAAAATTAGACAAAATTATTCGTTGTGTTATTAGAATATAGCGATTTTATCTTTCGATGTGTTGGATAATTTGTTCTAAAAAGATTCAGTATCAAGTTTGAAGCATAGACCACTGTTTTACATGGCTATAACTACGTACCTATTAAAAGGCAAATTTGACGTCGATACACATGGAAGTTTTTATGTTTGGAGTTCTGTATCAAACTGGCTTTTAACGAATTTCAACATGATTTTTTGTATTGGTCGACAAGTTTTGAATCAATAAAATTAGACCTTTTTTGGTAATAGCCTACTTCCATATTTATGTAGAGGATTCTAATAGCAATTTTTTCCGAGTTGTTAGATTTGAACTACCTACATGAACTATTTCTGTTTAATTTTCATTAAGATTAGTTTACAGGTTGTTTAATATGTTCGGTTACATTTTTTATCCAATTGTTGTGGTGCACAATTAAATGCACATTAAATTTTTTTAATGATCATTTTGTGTTTTCATCAGACAAGCTATTTCTGGTTTTGAAAAGTTAATTTTCATTAAGTGTTCATGCCTTCTCACACACAAGTACCGTTACTGACGAAATCCCGATTTTTTTTTTACCAAAATAAATGGTTTCTAGTTCTCCTAATATGTCTCCTTTGGCTCAATTCTCAGCTGTGTGCCTGCTGGTTTTCATCAGAAAGCTCTTCAAAGTGGTGGAAGATAGAATTATTTCACATCATAAATAGACGAAAAATATCAAATATGTGCTTTTGTAACATTATTTTCAGATTACATTAGCCATTTATGGTTCCTTGGGCTTCTTTTTCATGTATTGTTTATTTGTATATTTAGGCAATTTTAATAAAAAAAAATACGGGTTTTTGGAAATTTTGGCTCAAAATTAGAGGTACCTTGCCCTCCAAAACTAACTTTCCCGGGTTGGTTAGTTATATCATACATGTTATCGATAATAAGCAATTACAGGACACCTATTTTGACTATTAATTTTGACTATATATTAAATCGTTACCATTCCTATGTGGAACGAGATGTCAATGATAGAGGGGCGTGTCGCGTATGGTGGACTTGAGAAATCTTTGAAGATAATAATATTGCATTTAAGTTTTTAAAAAATCAATACAAAAGGTGTGATTGATCATTTTTGTATGTCTTACAATTTGAGTAAAAAAAATTGTATTCTGAACGATTGGTTTTAAATTATATTGATTTTAACTTGTATTAGAACTTATTGAACACATGCCAGAACCAAGAGGTATATTTTCAATAATGATAGATTATTTGAAAAAAATGCCAAACGATTCTTAATTTTTCAAGCAATATTTGGTGATTTTTCTAAATCATTATAATGTTATTTAAAGTATTTACCTTCGAAAGAACAAAAGAAATTTTCGGATAATATATGGAAAATGCAACAACTTAAATCGTGTTTTCTCGAAATCAGTTTTTATGCACTGACACTCCTCCGGCATCAAACACCTCAGTATGGTAACGAGATTATCCAATTTATTGAAAATCTCCTTGCACTTTCCAAAATTATCGAAGGTGATTTAATTTCATGAGACATGCGACCAAAATATATTTTTTGAACCGCCATAACTTTTTTGTTTAAGTCCAATCGAGTTGCAGTCTTCGGTGAAATGTCAATCTTAATTAAAATTTTAATAAAATCAACATAAACAAGTAATCGATTGGTAAAGAAAAAATATTTGATGAAAAACAAGTTTTTATGCTTCTTCAGAACACAATATCTTAGAATTCCTTTCACACTTGAGATTCAGTGCAACCCCTTTCCGTTATCAGATTGAGCTCAAATTTGACAAATGGTCTTCTGGTGATTCCTTTAGTTCATTCAAGTCTTTTCGGAAGTGATTGGTTTTTCTTGTAGGTATTTATTAAGACGAATTGTATAAATTAAATTAAAAATATCCTAAATTGTGATTTTAAATCAGCATTAAACCGCAAACGGCTCTTCATACAATGATACAAACAACATGCTTTATTCAGCAAAGTATAAGTGCAAAAAAAAACTTTTAATGGTTTACATATTAACAAAATCAACGCTAGTTACACATTTTGGTCAGTTGAATACAAAAGTTTTGAATCAAAAAATTTTTGTTCTTGAAAATAGCTTGGTGATTTTAAATTTTGATAGAAGTTTGGTTCATTTTTTGCGTGTAGTATTTGACCCAAACAAAATTTAAAAAAATATAAAAACATATATATTTTGTGAACAATTTTTTATCCAGAATTTATTTAAAATCATATCTTTTGAAAGTGGACTTTTATAAAGATCGCCCTTGTGGAACCTCTGAACATGATTTTTTTTAGTTAGCCCTATAAAAAAGTTTGTTCTCCACATCCCAGATATCATGCAATTTTGGGACACCCAAGCGATAATTTTGGGTTATATCCAAACGATTTTTTTTGTTCAGCAGATAGATCTTAGCTCTCAATCCAATTCTTTGTGTAATTGTGAAAATTTCAAATAAATACCATCTTAAAAAAAATTCAAGTTAAAAAAACTATTTTTTTACGTTAGAAAAACTTAACTTTTCAAAGTTTTTCGAAAAATATCCGTTAAAATTTATATCTTACTTCAACAAATATATCCAATCTTAACTTCGATTTGTTGTATCTTATGATGAAAGAATCGATTCTCTAAACTCGAATTTTAGATTTGTTTGCACATACACTCAGTTTTTTAGTATATTTGAATGTGCGTTTGAGGTCATTTACCCGATCAACTTTTGAAGGCAACGGGAAAGTCAGCAATACAAAAATATGCTTTAACTTACAAATTTTGAAGGTGAAGGTAGAGGTTCAAAAATGCAAAGTGAATTGTTTTTGCTAAACATAAAATTTAAAATTTCTTATTAAATTTTGATGACCAACTAAAATGATTCAAGAATAACAATAATGTAACAATCTCGACAGCAAAATCTCAAAATCTCATTCCAGCACCACATTTCTACAAGATTTATTAAAAAAATTTCTCACTTGTTGAAACTAATTGAGTTCCAAATTTAGAATCCCAATAGAATTAGACTAAGTTTACCAGATTGTCCGGATTTTGACCAAATTTTCTCACATTACACTCAGGTTTTTTTTTTACGCGGTATTTCGTCCCGCGTAAAAAAAAACCAGCGTAAAAAAAAACCGCGTTAATTCGAAAATCCGCGTAAAAAAAACCGCGTTAATTCGAAAATCCGCGTAAAAAAAACCGCGTTAATTCGAAAATCCGCGTAAAAAAAAACCTCGTTAATTCGAAAATCCGCGTAAAAAAACCATTTTAATTAAAAAATTCGCGCGTCGCAGGTCTCATGTTCCATGACTCAGGTCTCATGTTTCATGTCTTAGGTCTCATATCCTAGGTCTCATGTCTCATGTCTCAGGTCTCATGTCTCAGGCCTCATGTCTCATGTCTCAGGTCTCATACCTCAGGTCTCATGTCTCATGTCTCAGGTCTCATGTCTCATGTCTCAGGTCTCATGTCTTTTGTCTCATGTCTTAGGTCTCATGTCTCAGGTCTCAGGTCTCATGTCTCAGGTCTCATGTCTCATGTCTCATGTCTCATGTCTCAGGTCTCAGGTCTCATGTCTCATGTCTCAGGTCTCAGGTCTCAGGTCTCAGGTCTCAGGTCTCATGTCTCATGTCTCATGTTTCATGTCTCAGGTCTCAGGTCTCAGGTCTCATGTCTCATGTCTCATGTCTCATGTCTCATGTCTCATATCTCAGGCCTCATGTCTCATGTCTCATATCTCAGGTCTCAGGTCTCAGGTCTCAGGTCTCAGGTCTCAGGTCTCATGTTTCATGTCTCATGTCTCATGTCTCATGTCTCATGTCTCATGTCTCATGTCTCAGGTCTCATGTCTCAGGTCTCATGTCTCATGTCACAGGTCTCATATCTCAGGTCTCATGTCTCATGTCTCAGGTCTCATGTTTCATGTCTCTGGTCTCAGGTGTCAGATCTCAGGTCTCAGGTCTCAAGTCTCAGGTCTCAGATATCATGTATCACGTTCTTAGTATCAGAGCTAAGATATTCCCAACTACAAAAAGATTCTAAGTGTTTTCCTTTGAAAAAGTCTTAGAATATTTTCTGTCAAAAACCGCGTTAATTCGAAAATCCGCGTAAAATAAACCGCGTTAATTCGAAAATCCGCGTAAAAAAAGCCGCGTAAAAAAAACCGTGTAAAAAAACCGCGTAAAAAAAACCTCAGTGTATTTGCAAAATCAAACGAAAACTTCATACTTCAACTATATGTATCTTGCGCCCAAATATTTTTTTTAAAACAAATTTTATAAAAATAAACATAAACGATTTTTAAAACGGTTCTGAATATAGGGTGAATGTACCCAATCTTGGCCCCTAAGGCATGGTTGACTAGATTTCCCATGATTTATTTCGTAGTCATTTGAATTCAATTGTGAACAAATGCTATGCAGAATGTTGCAATATGCGATTTTCTGTTATGTTTGATTTTTTTTTCATTTTTTGGCGTATGTTTGACATCAAAAACACCAAAATGCATTTTGGCAGGCCAAGATAAGGAGCATGCCAAATTAAGGCTCACTTACCCTACTGATGTGTTTGGATAAAATAAAAACAGTTTTAAACGTATTTTTTTTTTATTTTAATGGAATAATTCCAAAATTTTGGCCGGATTTTTGGGAAAATTTTGAAAAATATGCCTTTACTTCCCAAAATTTTAGGATAAATTTGCCTGAATTTTCCCAGCCGGATTATTGCTTGAAATAATATCTCGGATAGTTTTCTCGAATATTAGCTAAAGGGGTCCATAAAGGGAGTATTGCAGATTTTTTTTCCGAAATTATGAAAGCTGAGCAAATTAAGCCAATTTTGTTCCAAAACATGGTAAAATCTGATCAAATGATTTGAATTTATTTTAAAACAAAATCAGAAAAAAAAACCTTGGTAGAAACATTCGAAAAAAGAAATATCAAGAATGTTTTGAAGAAAAAGTGAAGAATAAAACTAAAAATGTAATTATTTTTATCGAAAAACGTCAGAAACTTTAAAATTGTTTTCCAAACTTCCAAAAAAAGATAAATTCAGGTAAAGGTAGGACAAAAATGCTGCTTAACACGAGTTTCCTTTTTTTCCTGTGTACAAATTCAGTAAAATATGGACAATATTATGGAAATCAGCCAGACCGTAGTTTAGTTAACTTGTTCAGTTTCCTTCAAAAATCCGTTTATTCCATGTTAATTCAGTTCGAATGTCGTGCACACGCTATGTATATTTCTTTAAATTTAAACTTTACCATTATTTGTGAGGAATTTATTATTAATTTTTATCAAAATTTATTGAAAGACTTTAAAAAAAATATTCCTGAATCGTAAACTGAACTACATCAGAGCAAAGGCCGAGAATTATTGAAATTTGAAAAAAAAAGTATGAATAACTTGAAGAGAAACATGCGAATTAAATTTATAAAAAAAAGTCTCAATTAAAATTTAAAAAAATTATAAAACCGTGCAATCTAGAATTCTCACTTTATAAGCATTAGTATGAGTATGAATAATGCAAAATTATTGTTAGCTTTTTGATCGTTATTGAAATTTGCGAAAATAAATTTTAAGAAAATCCGTAGTTGCCTCAATTGGTTCAATCTGCCATACTGAGGTTCTTAAGTAAATTTTTTGAACGGATTTCATTAGAAAAGCTCGGATTTGCCCGAATCTATTTTCACTCTAATTCTCAATCTCATTCTCATACTCAAATCAAACTTAAAAAAAAAAACAAATTGTGTTGTTTTTTTTTATTTATGCGTCCAAAACGAAATGTTTTGAGCAGGTTTCATAAAAATAATCATGAAAGGTTTCTGGAAAGCCCAAAATACGATTTATAATCGACCAATAAATTTAGCTGAATACATTTTTTTAAACTTTTTTTTCTTGATTCCTAGGTCTTGACCAAACTTGAAACTTTGCCAGGTTTTTAAATAAAATCTCTGGCCCGAATACATCTTGCAATAAAATCTGACAACATCATTCTAAACTCATCTAATTTTTTAAAGGTTCCCTGATTATGTGTAAAGATGCACCGTATGTTGATCTTATCAACTATTCGGTCGAATATTCGGTCCGATATTCTGTTCGGTTTTTCATAAAATTACAAAAGCGATTATTCCAATTTCCTTCTATTTCTTCCATCTTAATGCACCTCATGAAAGGACATCAGAAAACTTGTCGCTCCTAGGCTCTTTATCACTAAATAGAGTGGGTTCCTGTGAAAACAAGAAAACAACACGTCGAAATAGGTGCTAAGCAATTCTAAATTGTTTATTTGATATCGAATTATTGGAAACTCGATTATTCTTCAAACTTGTTGTTATAAAGAACGAAGATCTTTCAAAGCTTTCATTTCTGTCTAATAATTCTTATTTGAATTACAAAACTCGTTAAAACGCCAAAAATTAAATAAGGTTTTTTAACTCTAAATGATACAGAAATGTCTAAAACCTTGAGATCAGATGTTATTTTGCAAAAAAAAACTGGCAATAATCGATCTTAAGGTACTTGTAATGTAATTGGCTTTTAAATGAATCACTAGTTGCTCCAAGCCTCATATAACTCAAATAAATATTTAAAATGAAAAGACATAAATTTTTCACTAGGATGGTCCTAGAATTATTAAAAAAACATGACAAAAATGACAAAAATGACAAAAATGACAAAAATGACAAAAATGACAAAAATGACAAAAATGACAAAAATGACAAAAATGACAAAAATGACAAAAATGACAAAAATGACAAAAATGACAAAAATGACAAAAATGACAAAAATGACAAAAATGACAAAAATGACAAAAATTACAAAAATGACAAAAATTACAAAAATGACAAAAATGACAAAAATGACAAAAATGACAAAAATGACAAAAATGACAAAAATGACAAAAATGACAAAAATGACAAAAATGACAAAAATGACAAAAATGACAAAAATGACAAAAATGACAAAAATGACAAAAATGACAAAAATGACAAAAAATGACAAAAATTACAAAAATTACAAAAATTACAAAAATTACAAAAATTACAAAAATGACAAAAATGACAAAAATGACAAAAATTACAAAAATTACAAAAATTACAAAAATTACAAAAATTACAAAAATTACAAAAATTACAAAAATTACAAAAATTACAAAAATTACAAAAATTACAAAAATTACAAAAATTACAAAAATTACAAAAATTACAAAAATTACAAAAATTACAAAAATTACAAAAATTACAAAATTCACAAAAATGACAAAAATTACAAAAATGATAAAAATTACAAAAAAGACAAAAATGGTTGGATGTGGTTTGTAACGACTGGTGTTTAATTTTACAAGCCAATTCTTAAACACTTGATAGAAATCTATCTGATTAAAAAAGTCGACAGAGTCTTAAACAATCGTTTTGTAGCAAAATTTTTGTTTGAAATAAAATCACACCTCAACGTTTAAGACATTTTGAAGTCAAAAAAGTTTTAGGGTAAAAAATCGTAACGTCGATCCCTTTATAGCACCGCTAAAGCAAATCTGTTTTTGAACCAATCTACAAAATTTATATGGTCGGTTTTTGAAATTTGATGGTGAATTTTGTCCATATATCCATTACCACCCTTATGTTTAACTACTCAATTTAACGTTTGTTGTTTGATGTACGTATTGAGTGCAAAGTACAAAGAACGTAAGTAAGAGCTTCAATTTTAAAAATTTTACTTTAATCAAAACTTTTCGGTAAACAATATATCCTTTTTTCCTGTTTGAGTTAAAATTTGACATTTTAAACAAATATGTAAGGTCTGTGAATTTTGAAAATCTTATTCTTTATTGCGATTCATCGAGTACTAAGACTTAACACGTTTATTGCTTGGTTTCTTCTGATTCATGAAGCATCGAAGATTAAAGAATGTTTTGTAATTCCCTTAATTCTCCATAAAATCAAATCTGTACGCCCATCGCAAATATTGATAAATGCATGTACTTACAAAACTTCTTCACAGTCAGTTCCACGGCATCGTAACCCTCGACATGCGCCGTACTGCCGACGACATCTGACAAGACAATCGATCCACTTCCGGTTGAACCGACATCGAGATGCTGATACTGTTGTTGTTCGGCGGTGAGAATCATATGAGTCGCGGCCGAGGTGCCCAGAATTACCGCCATTAGTGTTGCCATTTGTCAAATTCTGCGTTAAGGTTGGGCCTGGGAGCTACACCCGGTTTGTTTTTTTTCTTCTTTGTGTATGGGTTAGGTAGGTGGGTACAGAACTCAGCCAGAGAATATTTCCGGACAAGTGTCAATTGGAAATAATACCAAAGAGGTTCGTCGCTTTCGTTGCAAATCACTAGCACACTCACTAACGGGGATGTATGTAGAAGGTACATTAATTGTTCAAACAAGCGGCACTTTTGGGGAACTTGACTGGGCCACACACTTCAGAATATAGCATGTATAGTTACACTGGGCCACACCTTGAACGAGAGCATAATGCCGTGAACAAAAATAATGAAACCAATAACAGTTAACTTCTAACTCGATGTACACTTATAGACACTTTAGGATGTAAGTTCAGCGCTGCGTAAACAAATTGCTCGATACAGGTTTTTAAGTTCCAAAAGATTAATTCGCACCTAGAGCACGAAAGCAAATAAAGCCGGCAATGAACTGGAAGCCAACTGGAAACAACTTTGGCGCAGAACTTCGGATCGGATTGCCTGCCCTATAGCGTAGCTTTGTTTGCACTGAACTGCACTAATCGGTTCTTCAGCGCAGTAGTGGCATAGCATAGTCGATCAATGGCTGAGCCAGCCACTACCACTCCACATATTATTTGACCAAAATGCATGGCGGCCGAACGCTCTAAACGTAGGACGACGCTCCACTCTCAAATGCTGTGCGCCATCGACACGGCTTTCATTCTTTTGGCTGACGATTTGGGGAAGAGATCCATAGGCATCGGTAGTGAGTGAGGAAGATTGAGGTCTCGGCTGCAAGGCGACCTTGAACCACGCATCGTGCCGTCCGTCGTCGACTTCATTCGACATCGTTGTGCTGCGCCGATCATTTAATATTAGGTATCTACCAGTGCGAAAGTGAAACTTGTTGCATTCGTCCGATGCTAAGCTATTAGGCCTGTTCAGAATTGGAGAGAAGGATTAAAACAAGAGTTAGGCCGTGAACATAGAGTAGAGGCAATCTAACGTTGCTACGTATTTTTTTTTTTATATTTCAAATTCTAAACTTGAACCACTTTTTCATGCAAAGTTTAGCCAGAAAAGTTATGAACCAGAGATAGACTATTTTTCACGGAAATAAATAACGTATAGTGAAAACTCTTTCGAATAAAATCAAATTTTACCAAAATACAAAAAAAAATTTGAAAAATTATTTCAAAAATTTAGATGTGAAGCTTAAAACCTATTTAAACGAGAAAATGGTTCATTTTACCAAAAATCATCATTTTCTCATCCAAAAATATTAAAACAGAGAGAGCTTGTTAATGGCTGGACACTGCCTCTGCACAGTGGTCAAATTGAATAGAACATGATCGTTCCTTATAATTTTTATGTTTTACATTTTATCTTCAAGGTGTCTTCGAAAAAGACTTTTTTTGAGCTTTGGATGAACTTGAAAGAGAATGAAGTTCCATGGACCTCGAAATAGTATTTTGAAAAGCAAAAAAGATCCACAGAACTTTTGTACAGCTCTATGTGAACTTATGAGTTCGTTCTTTAAGTGATATCCGAACTTTTGGTTGCTTGTGGAGAGTCCCGAGACACGATTTAGTGTCACACCTTTGACTTCCAGTCCTGACATGATGCGAGCTCCTCCATGATCCGACAGTGCAAACAAGACGTCCCGAGCAACCAAAAGTCCCATGAAACAAAAATGGTACAAAAAAGTTGCTCAATTGCTTATTTCCTACAATTCCTACATATATCGCATCAGAATGGTCACTCAAGTATCAAATTGCTCTTTGAAAAAAAACTTGTCCGGCTTGGGGATCGTACCCCAACCTTCATGGTGAGAATTGAACACGCTATACCACTAGACAAGGCCTAGATGTTGTTCTTACTGAAACTAAAACTCGAAGTGGCGATGGCGCACCCGCGCAATAAGACAGCAAGCCAGTCAGTCAGGAAGAAAGCACTTTTTGTCACATAGTAAATCCCGTTTTCAGCACTTTTGTACCCTTTATGTGACTTGAGTTCCTTACAACGTACGTATAAATCACCTTTGCAACTTTCAAATTCATTAATGAGTACATACTAGACCTCTGCAAGCTTTGTATGAAAATTTCAAATTCTTAAATTTTTACACCTCCCATAACTTTTTTTTGGTTGTTTTTGCTACCAGAAATAGCAATAAAATTTTTGGAAGATCCATCCAGTCCTGAATTAGCGCCACGAGTTTTAATTTTGTATGGAAATTTATATGGGAAAACAAAAATTTTCATTTAAAAATCTCCAGAGATGTACTGAATGTTCCTAAAAATATAACTTTGGATGAAAAACATTTCTTGATTCTTGAAGTACAATTCATGTGAAAAAAGCACAAACCTTACTTGTACCCCGGTAAAGATATTCAATGTTATAATTTTTTTTTTCAAAATTATTTTATTTGATTTTAGCCTTTTTGATTGCTTAATTGAAAGCTGTGTAACCGTAGGATGAGAATAAAAATTCTCAAGAATTTTATTTGCATAGCCAGAATTTTTATTGATTTTTATAACCTTTGCAAAAACATTTCATGAAATCATGAAAAGCTCTAGCAAGCAAAGTTTGCTCTTTTTAAATTTTTTTCAATGGATTCAGAGTTTTTATTTTGAAATGGTTATAACTTTTTTCATGAAATGCTTAGCTGCTTGTCATGTTAGCAAAAAATGAAGCTTAAGAATAGTCAAAACCAAAAATCAAAGACCGACTTCATTTCAAGCTTATTTGAATTTTTTGGACGCTTTGCGCCAATTCAGGAATCAACCAAATCATTTCAAATTTTGCACTGATGCTTGGTGGCCAAAAAGGCATTGAAAAAACGTATGGGAGCAAAAACTCATTTTTTGCAGCGGTCTAGTACATACAGTTCACTTATGAGAATTGAGCGAAATAAGTAACATAAAACGTACATATTAATGTCTTTTGCAATTTTCAAGTTCATTATAGAGCACATAAAATTCACTCTAGGATATTGGGCAGTTGATTCTCTTTGTCAGCCAATATGTAACTTTCAAAGCCTTTATTCAAGTAAATACGTGTCTTTGGGTTTCTTGGGGTTATTTCGTGTCTTTGGTCACCCTATATCTACTCCTACCATTCGAACTCGACAGCCAGGCGAAAAGCGGCCGAAAAAGTGGAGAGTAGGACGAAACAAAGCAGAACGACGATAGTTTGACAGTGAATCAGGCATTCAGTCCAGAACGCTCAAACAGGGGAAACGTGTTTCTTGTAGTTCCCCCAGAGAAGAAGCCTTACCTGACCGTGGTTCGAGGAATTACCAAAGCAACATCCGAAAGGGAGAGCGCGTTTGCCATTACCGAACCCACGGCCATCGAAATGGTGACCACGTGGCATGGAAAACTCTACCTGGGAATCCTTCAGGCCCTCAAGGTTCGTTCCGAAGACACACGGGCATCTGACCAACACGGGGTTCGGCTGTACCAGGAATCCGGCAACATTCAGAATCATCTGTCAAGATACCAGGCTTGGGATGACCGAGAACGGACCAGACACCTGGCCTTGCAAGAGCACAGCCATCCTTTCAGGGCGTATTAACCATGGGATGCAGCTCAGGACCAGGACATCAACGGCCGCAACGGTTTCCCTTTTTCCCCCTTGTCTGTCCAATAAACGTTTGAAATGAAAATAAAACTGTTCAAAATCATGCCCGAGAGCCCATACTATCAGAGAGAATTCTGCTGCTGCTTCTTTATCTCAGTCCATCCCTTTTTTTGTTTCTCTGATAGCCAGTGGAAGCCAACCCTGAGGTAAGTAACCGCCTGAGCTAGCCGATACTAATTATTTTCAAAAAATTTAAAAATATTGTTCAAATGAACATAATACAAATTTTTGTTGAACATTACTTTTATTTTTAAGAAGAGAAATCACCGTGAATTTTTGTTTTATTTATTTTGCGGCTTTATCGGAGTTGGTTTCCTGTTAAGCCCGCAGGCCCTTGCGGCCCTCATAAGATGGGAACCGATAAACGAAAGAATAATCGTAGCCAGATTCAGAACACGGGTTAGAAACCTTACAATGGTCCAGTGTTATGCGCCAACTGACGTTGCCGATTTGCAGGAGAAAGAGCAGTTTTACAGTCAATTGAACAGCGTGGTTGAGATAATTCCAAAGGGTGACATTCAAATCCACTTAGGCGACTTCAACGCAAAGATTGGCTCCGATAATCAGGACTTTGAGCGCATCATGGGGCGCCATGGCCTAGAACAGATGAGCGAAAACGGAGAGCTGTTTGTAGAATTTTGTGGCAACAACAACATGGTGATCGATGGATCGCTCTTCCCCTATCGACCAGCATCTAAGGTCACTTGGGTATCACGAGATGGCCGAACAGAAAATCAAATTGACCACATCTGCATCAGCCGAAAATGGAGAAGGAGCCTTCTTGATGTCCGCAACAAACGAAGCGCAGACATTGCATCTGACCATCACCTCGTCCTTGGCGAGATACGACTGAGAGTTGCGCGTGTCCAACGGCGCGAGGAGAAAGTCGGGTGTCGATACGACGTCCGCCGGTTGGAGAATCCAGAGGTGAAAAGGGCATACGTTGAACAGCTAGAATCCCGAGCCTCGGAGCTGCCGACAGACGGAACAGTCGAAGAACAGTGGTGTGGAATCAAGAATGCCTTTATCACGACGAGCCATGGTACTCTTGGTAAAGTTTGTGGAAGACGAAGTGAATGGATGTCGGATGAAACCTGGAGGATGATCGATGATCGGAGAAAGGCGAAAGTCGGAATTGAGCAGGCATGTACCGGGTCAGCCAAAGCAGCCGCCCGCTTACGATATGCGGAGCTGGAAAAGGCAGTTAAACGAGCTTGTAGACGAGACAAGAGAGCCTGGACAAACTCCCTAGCCGAAGAGGGAGAAAGAGCCACCGCCATTGGAGATATCCGATTATTATATGATATTTCTCGCCGCCTTAGTGGTGCAAGGACTAATGCAAGAATGCCGCTGAAAAACCGAGCAGGTCAGCTGCTGACAGATCGAACAGATCAGCTCAAGCGTTGGACTGAGCATTTTGATCAACTTTTCCGAGTTACAAATAGCAATGGCCAACAGAACCCGCAGCTCGAGGCGCCCACAGTAAGTCGCATTAATGGCGTCAACTCGGATGCGCCCTCGCTGCCTGAAATAGAAGCGGCAATCAAGGACATGAAATCCAACAAAGCGCCTGGAATCGATTGCATTCCTGCTGAAATGCTCAAAGCCGACCCTGCCTTGTCAGCACAAATGTTGCACCGTCTTTTCGCTGACACCTGGGATACTGCAACATTCCCGGCCGACTGGATGCAGGGTATCCTCGTGAAGGTCCCGAAGAAAGGAGACCTGACAGAGTGCGGTAACTGGCGTGGCATAACTTTGATCTGTACAACCCTTAAAGTACTCTGCAAAGTGATCCTGAACAGGATCCAGGAGAAAATCGACGCTACACTCCGACGGCAACAAGCTGGATTCCGATCCGGACGATCATGTGTGGACCACATCACAACGCTACGAATAATACTGGAACAAATCAACGAATTCCAGGACTCTCTTCTGCTGGTGTTCGTTGATTTCGAAAAAGCATTTGACCGACTGAACCACGAAAACATCTGGGCTGCTCTTAGACGACGAGGGGTCCCAGAGAAACTAGTCCATCTCATCGAAGCACAATACGAGGCATTTTCGTGCAAGGTCTTGCACGACGGTGTCTTGTCCGAACCAATCCCGGTGACTGCTGGAGTGAGACAAGGATGTATTTTGTCACCGCTGCTTTTTCTCATCGTAATGGATGAGATCTTGACTGGATCGATTGACTGTAGACCAAACCGAGGATTGCCGTGGAATCCTTCAACAATGGAGCAACTGAACGACCTTGACCTGGCTGACGATATTGTTTTGCTCGCCCAAACACAACCGTTCCAATTTCGTGGTACTGTTATCTTATTTTAATCGCCGCTGGGATATATTCTTATTTAATTTTTGGCATTTCGGCGAGTTGTGAAAATTCAAGGTAGAATATTTAGAAAGAATATGAAAGTATTATAGGTGGAAAGATCAAAGCTAGAGCGCTTTGGGTAGAAGAAATTGAATAGCTGGTGAAAATGTGAGCAGGGCTTTTGTTTTTGTGAACAGCTTTTGAACTACTTGCGTGATTTTTTGCCCGGTCGGACACAATCTCATGTGGTCGACCCGTCCGTGTTTCAATGTGGGTAGGAATGCGATGGGTTTCTTCATCGCTTCCTATCAACATTGAAACGGCGCGCGACAAAGAATCACGCAAGTAGTTCAAAAGCTGTTCACCACCTTCTACCCAAAGCGCTCTAGCTTTGATCTTTCCACCTATAATACTTTCATATTCTTTCTAAATATTCTACCTTGAATTTTCACAACTCGCCGAAATGCCAAAAATTAAATAAGAATTTCGTGGTAGCTGGACAACAGGTTGAGACAGTGGAGTGCTTCCAGTATCTTGGTAGCCAGATTACGCCTGATGGTGGTACCAAGAAGGACATCGAAACCCGGATCAGAAAAGCCCGATTTGCGTTTGCGAGTCTCCGAAACATCTGGCGGTCACGCCAGATCTCTCTACGAACTAAGATCCGAATCTTCAACTCAAACGTCAAATCCGTATTGCTGTACGGGTGTGAAACATGATGCACATATGCGGTGACGACGCGAAAACTGCAAGTTTTTGTGAATCGCTGCCTGCGGAACATCATCCGCGCTTGGTGGCCTGGCAACTGGATCTCAAACGTTGAACTTCATCGCCGTTGTCATCAAAAGGCACTAGAAATCGAGATTCGGGAACGTAAGTGGAGATGGATTGGGCACACGCTGCGAAGAGATGAAAACGAGATTTGCAGAGAGGCGCTTGACTGGAATCCAGATGGGCATCGAAGAAGAGGCAGGCCCAAAAGCTCGTGGCGGCGAAGTCTAGCCGCTGAAATCCGCACAGTTGACGAGAACCTTGGCTGGCAGCAAGTGAAGACGCTGGCTCCGGATCGCCAGCAGTGGAGATCTTTTATCTCAGCCCTATGCGCCGGTTAATCGGCGCTGGACCCTTAGGTAGGTAGGTTTATCGGTGAGGGTTAAGAAGTTGAAATGAAATACGGATAAAAATTCTAAGGTGGTGAAAAGAGCGAAGAGCGTTTGGAATAAACGCTTGACCGCATACTAAATTCTTTGTCCCACACCAATTTGCTGTATTGCAGAAGTAATACCCTATGATTTCAAAGTAGTCAATGATTCCTTTGAATTCAGCCACAGTATTTGAAAGATCCAAATAATAGTATTTCACTAGCTACTTGCTAGCATCCTCAGTGGGTTATCGAGGATGCCAGGCAGCTCCACTACTGGCGCGAAGCTATACTTTTTCTGAATAAACAAACAAAATCGTCACCCGGGACGATGAAAATTTATGGTTGCTATACTCACCATTATGCTTACCCCCAATACTGACAACTTCTACGGGTTGCAACCGCCTGCTTGAGGTTCAAACCTCGGGCATAACTGGTGGACATCTGAATTGATAAACGAACACAATGACAGCAGTTAGGGCAAAACTCGTGGATTACTAGGTTGCCACTGCTTCTAAACGGAAATACTTTTAGTATGTGGTAAAGCTCTTCACTCTTTTCACCACTCAAGAATTTTCTTTTGATTTTCTATCCTTCTTTTTTTCAACTCTTTAACCCCTACCGATAAGGCCGCAAAATAATTACAAAAAAAACATACCAAGCATGTAAAATGAAAGCTTTTAGAGTTATGTTGGGAAAATGCATAAATTTAAGAATTTACGGCAACTTTCGGCAGCTCGCACTATATTCAAATTGATTATCAAGGTTTCATCTATAAATCACTGTAGAAATCATTTGTATCAAAGAATATCAAAGCGAGATGCATCAATTTTAGTTTGCCATTTTTGTAAGTGTTTCTGTGTAACACAGCTAATTTTAAATAACAAAGAAAAAAAAGCACTCAGCAAATATGAAAGAAGTAAAGTAAATTGAGTAAAACGATACAAAAATCTTCGACCGAGAATTGAACTCCTGTCCCCCGTGTTCGCTGTCCGACATCTTACCACAGTGCCAACTCATCAGTTGATATGATCCATCTAGACTGAGTCGATTTGGAGTCATTATTAAATTTCTGAAACCATGGGGTCTAAAAAGCTTCGTTTGGTTCAAAACTCATCCATGATTTATCGCAGAATTTTAAAGTAACGTTTACTTGAGTAAATTTGTAATTTTTTGTATAGGAATATTGAATATTTTGTACTGAAAAATAAACATCATTTTTGCTTCTTCTGTGGAAGCGAGCCTGATAGTGGTAGTTATGTCAATTTATAAATTATCAAGGAAATTTACCGCTGAACAACTTTATCGATGACCGTAACTTCGTATCTTACCATCTTACCGGATACTATTCGCCTGAAGACGGTCAATGCCTTCGCCTAAACCGAGGATGGACTTGTGTTTGCTGGTAATAGAAAACTCAAGAGAGGGGATCCAAAGAAAAGAGCCCAGAATCCGTCGTCTGGCGGGACTCTGCGGCCAGCGCTTAAAAGAGGGAAGAAAGCTCTGCAGGGAATCTGCATATGAGTATACGAGTGCGAATATCGGATGGCAGAAGGTATCGAGTAAAAAGGGACGAGGAGACGGAAAAAGCCAAACCCCGACCTCAACGACGCAAACGCCATCTGTCTTAAGACAGATGCGTACCCGATCTTGGCGATAACGTCCGGAGAATCCGTCGGACCCGCACCGGCGAGATGATCCTGGAACTTAAGCGTGAAAGGCCAAACATACCACAACACAGGAATTCACTACCAAGCTCAACAAAAAATGTTTTCAATTTATGCACCTTCAAGAAGCAATGTTCAAATTTAATCAATTAGATGAAATGAGAATAGGAAAAACAGTCTGAATAATTCAACGATAGAAAGAAACAAATCAATGTAAATTGTTAAGTGCATTTCATAAATACTGTAACGCCACTGTGGCATTAAAAAAACACAATTATCTTACGCCTCTTTTCATAAATAAACTAAACTAAACTAAATATAGAGACCTGGCGAGCGTAGGTTACACTAAAACTTACCAAACGGGAACGGGAGCGAGTCACCCATAAATATCACCTTCGTTAGCCTGGGGTTGGTGTGCGATTGGATGGAAAGCGAGCCCTACACGCATAGCGATCACTTCGCGATTCGCTATCGGTTGGGCTCAAGTACGCGGACAGTTAGACGCCTCTGGAGGACTACACAATTCGACCAGAACGTCTTCGTCAAGGTGTTGCATTGGAAGAGGAACCTGGACAAACTGTCCGCTGAGGAACTGACAAGGGTGCTTGCTCGCACTTGCGATGACAGGAAGGGCTTCGCCGTGCATGAACTTCGCGAAAGCACCAAGTCGCTCCAACTAAGGAAGGCCCCTGGACCGGACGGCATTCCGAACGTCGCAGTGAAGGCCGCCATCAGGGAGTTTCCCGAAATGTTCCGGTCACCATAGCAAAAAAAAACGTGACGGAACGTGTGTTCCCTGATACTAGAAAGCGGCAGAAATTAGTCATTCTGCCAAAACCGGGCAAGCCTCCAGGAGACCCATCGGCGTACCGGCCGATCTGTTTACTGGAAAGGTCCTGGAGAAGATGATTTAGAACCGACTTCATCGGTACACTGAAAGGGAGGGCGGACTCTCGGAGATACAGTTTGGTTTCCGTAGAGGACGCAGCACCGTAGGCGCCAAACGATCTGTCATTGAGATAGGGGATAGAGCCAGACTAACGAAAAGGAGACGGCTCCGCTTTTGCGCCGTGGTAACTCTGGACTTGAAGAACGCCTTCAACATCGTCAGTTGGACAGCGATTGCGTCGCCGCTTATCCAAATGAGGGTCCCAGCTTATCTGTATAGGCTCGTGGAATGTTATTTCTACAATCGCCAAATACAGTACAGTAGTTTTTCGATTTTATCACTGTTCGATTTTTCAATACTCGCTAAGTTCACGCTCGATTTGATCACGGTTTTGATTTTATCACGTTGTTTTTGGAAATCAATCGAAAATCATTTGCCATTTTTCCCTTTTTATTTCAAGTTTCGCCAAATTCACGGTTTTGCCATTATCACGGTGAATTAAGCGTGATAAAATCGAAAAACTACTGTTTATGACCGGTGAGGGCAACCGGACACAAGAGGTTTCGGCGGGTGTGCCACAGGGGTCAATACTTGGCCCGGCCCTATGGAACATCACATACGACGAGCTCCTTCGAATGAGCCTTCCATTATGAGCTAAACTCGTAGGATTTGCATAGAGTAAGGTGGGGTAAAAGTACGAGTCGGGTAAAAGTACGTTTTGTGATTATCCCAAACCGAGAACAGTAAAATTCAAAACTCTAACGTGGATTGATTAAGATTTGGACTGCCTACATCCAGACATAATTTTTATTCGTAGAAGTTGATAATACTCCGTAAAATGAGGTAAAGTAGCTTTTTTATAAAAATGATGTAATATTCAAAATTACGGCAAACCTGTTTGAGCAATCAAGATTCTGATATTCGATGAAAGTTTTAATGTGTCTGTTTAGTTGTTTTCAACCACTTTCAAATGCCGAAGAAAGAATTTAATTTATATGTCTCTATTTTTCACAATCAACTGTGAATTACAAGAAACCTTGAAGGGGTAAAAGTACGAACTGCAAATGGGGCAAAAGTACGATTGATATACAGGGTCCACTGAAATAAATCTGAAAGGAAAGTGTCAACTTTATTTTTAAATGCACTGGAAACATCAGCGCATATTTTTGTTTCTAGAAAGACTTGTTCGCACGAAAAATTGCTCAAATACGATGAGAACTCAATTTCGAAAACCTGTTAAATAAGGACAATAAGTAGAAAACTGTAAATTCGCGCAGGTTGTTCGCCCATGTATAGGATTTGTATCAGAAGCGAACACAGAAGCTGCTGCTGTAAGCAAAGATTGATACAAAATAATATTCCTCTTACCTTCATGCAGAATTGTGGAACTCGTACTTTTACCCCACATCATTCGAACTTTTGCCCCAGAGGTGGGGTAAAAGTACGTTTCAAAAGCAGTTAGGCATTTTTACTACTGCTATCAAATGCGTCGATAGATTATCTTCGTAATTTTTTAGAAGAGAGATTAAAGTCTAAGGAATCAAATGCTGTTCTCGGTTTTTTGGAATAACAACTACAAAATTTTCTAAAAATAGGATAGCACTAAGGTCGTACTTTTACCCCACCATACTCTATGATGTAGTACTCTTGGCGAGTGGCTCCTCGAAAGCAGAGGTACAAATACTTGCCACAGTAGCTATCCAGGCAGTGGAAAGTTGGATGCACTCTTAGTGCCTGCGTCTAGCCCATCAGGAAAACCGAGATGGTGCTGATCACCAACCTGATCTCACCCCAAACAGGTAACATTGCAGTTGGACTGTGTGATATGGTACCCAAATGCGCAAATTTGTACGTAGGAGTGATGATCGACGACAGACTAAGCTTCTCAAATCATGTGGACTACGTGTGTTAGAGAACGGCAATGACCACGGCCGCACTCACACGGTTGATGTCGAACTCCACGGCAATCGATTCTTATTCAAAATTTAAGAAAATCTCCCCAAAATTTGCACTATTCCAAATTTAATAATATGAAATCAAATACTTGTTTTATTGAATCAGTCTAACCCCTCCATTTCCTACTAGAACGAAGAAGTTGAACCGCGAGTGATGTGAATAAATAATCATCTCTTGCTGGCGCTGCAACTAATTCGCAGTCTCTCCTTCTACGATCTTCAACGATTGCCATCATCATCATCATCATCATCGCCATCACTTGATAGTTGATAATCCGCAGCAAACAGAAAAAAATGCTGCAGATGCTATTTTGAGCTGAATTGGTTTTGTATTTGGCGAGTGCCCAAGCAACCAAAAGTTCGGATAACATTTCTCTATCAGGTTTAATCAGCTTAATCGAGTATGCTAATACAACTTCTTTTCAGCTCAATTTTTAAGTAGTTAAACGAACTTTAAAGTTGAAAAAAAGTTCGCATAAATCGCCAAACAACTTCTAATCAGCTTCAAAATCCACTTTATAAGCAGCATAAAAAATTGAAAAAATACTCTTTCGCTCCTTCAGTTGCCTTCTCAAGTCCGCTTATTTGATTCATATTAATCAACCATATTTGTTACTAACTCACATTACATTTAAAAAACATGTTCTTACCAAGCCTCGAACCCGAGCTCACCGCTTGAAAGTCGAGATCCATACTTGTTGCCCTATATTAACATCATGAGTAGGCAACGATTTTACTCGATGAGATGATTTTCTTTAAAACGACTTTCAGGGTCTTTATTTCTACTTAATTCCCACTTTCAAGCTGTTAAAAAGTTCTTCCGGAACTTAATGTGTACTTCATATAGTTGTTTCCCAAGTAACGATGTGTTTATTTATGCAAACACGTGTTGAAGTTCGAAAAAAGTAGATTTTAGCCTTTAAATCTACTTCAAAGTTTCTATAATACGGAGTTGCTTTTGAACGCCCGTTGGAACTTATTAAAAACTTTCAAGTTTACAAAATAGTACAACAGAGACTTTTTACGAACTATTGAGCTGTACAAAAAGACTTGCAACCCTTTGATAGCTAAGATGAGCTAAAATGAGAAGTACGTAACAAGTAGATTGTTTTTCTTCATACAAACTTTAAAGTTCCCAAAAAGTAGAAAAAGAAACCAAAACAGTACTCTAAAGCTTTTTTTGAGTATTGGCTGAACTTGATAAAGAATGAAGTTCCATGGACCTCGAAAAAGCATTTTGAACAGCAAAAAAGTTCCACAGAACTTTTGTACAGCTATATATGAACTTATTAGTTCGTTCCTTAAGTGATATTCGAACTTTTGGTTGCTTGGGTGGCCGCTGGATGGCACACGGCAGCAACTCGCAAGATTGCAAAACGGTCATGCGCGATACCTTTAGCACGAATCAATTTGCAATATAAATCCACTCGTAAAATGCTCGATTCGCATGTTTTTTTTTTTAATCCTCATTGCAGCTTTATTTTGGTAGCGATTTTTTGACTTTCCTACCTCCTTTCGAAAATGAAGAAGAGAGCTGAAACTATTTTCTGTGCCTTGAATCTTATCACCTGTAACGGCAAATAAATGTCGATATGATGGATGTTTATTTATATTGTGGTTAATTCCATTTTTCACAACTAATGTTTACATTAACAACAGATATGAAATACTAAAATAGCGAATTATCGAAAGTTGTTGTGGGAGGGAGGGAGACAAAAATTCAAATCTGTAAATCAAATTAATCCTTAATACATTCAAATCTAAAATTAGTCACGGTCTCTGATCCAGCAGTCAGTTTGCAAAGTCAACATTCTTATAAACGAATACAAGAGTAACCTTGAATAATGAACATCTAAAACAACGGACTTCAAATGGATCAACAGGAAACTCTCTCGAGTTGTGTTTGACCTATTATCAATTTGGAAACTTTAAATGTAAAGTTTATTTTCATTTATTACTCATGGGAACAGTATTGTTGGTGTGTCATTTTTGAATTAGCTGATTTCGGGTTCTGGTTCTAAAGCATTTAAAAGTTTTAAATCAAATCAGTTTTGAGTAAACTCAAAAAAAAGAGAATAAACATATTTTAATGAAAATTCGTTTTGATAGTAATCTGCGATACACCAAAGATTCAGATGTTGCACTAATATTCTAGTGATAAACTTGCTTCTCAAAAAATTGGAACAAAAACAATTGCCTGTATTTCAGTTATTTATTTTATAATTCATGTTTTTTTTATACAAATGTTGCGATATCTTCATACTTTTAAGAAAAAATTCGGATAAAATTATTCGTCACGGGTTCGAAGGAATTTTCCAATTTTTCCTGTAACATGGTTCACGTTCCGGCGCACACCTTTTCCCTTCATCGTTTTTTGCTATCTTATTCCACCAGGTCTTCATCTGATTGATGTTACCCACAACCTTTCCCTTTGCCTTGAATCCCATCTTCATGATTGCCCAGTATTTCTCAATAGGGCACAACTGGGGGTATTTGGGTGGGTTAAGGTGTTTCGGAACAAACTGAACCCATTTCTCTGCATACCATTCTTAAACGACTTCGCTGCCAAATCTGGCCAAGCCATTACGGGATGGTCATTGGATCGAATTAACGGCAAAAATCGTTTTTGGAGACACTCTAAGCTACCAAAGGTCGCTCACATACCTAAATATGAAATTTCAAAGTAAGACTGAAAAAAGATGTCTTGAGATGTTTACCTCAAAAGTCACCTAGAAACTTTCAGTGCTTTAAAAGGCCCAAAAGTTGATAACGGAACTTCTAAGCGCTTTTTATGTAACAGCATTCAAGAAAGATGCAAACGTTTAATTAGCACTTTCTAATTAACCTTGACGGAAACATCTTGGTAACGCGAGGAACTTGTTTGCGACTTTTGAGAGACATTTATTAAAATTTCTGTCAGCTGTCTGTCAAAACTGATGTTGATTAATTACATAAGAAGATTTCTAAAAACAGAAATTTTTAAAATCTAATATTTGATTCGGTTTGTGTTTTGTTTCTAACGCGTAAAATCCAGCATCAGAGCATCAGAATGGACCAGGAGCAGGAGGTAATTTTTGGAAAACATTTTCCTAATGGTGCTGATATCGGTAGGATTTGGTAAGAATTGTTACGGTTAGAAGCAGAGCTGCCTAAAAATTATACACTTCAGTAATTACAACAACAAACCAGGAACGATGGAAAGTATTCGTTTTATCAGATCAATGCCAGTGATTCGGATAACACCTACACCCAGCCCAGCTCGTGCTGTTTTCGTTAAGAAAGAAAATCTTTCGCGTTAGTGTGTTGAATAGTTTTGATAAATAAACGATCATGACGAATATGCTTGTGTTTTTGTTCTTCTTAAATTCGTTTCCAAAGTTCCTACTCGAATTTTAACACTCAAATCCAATAAAATATAAATAAAAAAAAACTATAAGTTTAAATACCACTTAAAACAACCTCTATATATTAAGCTGGTTTGGTCAGGTAGTTAGCGACATTTCGTTTCATGTTAGAGAGCAGTGGTTCAATTCCTAAATTGAATAGCAGTTTTTTTGTAATAAAAATAATGTAAAAATTTTAATCAATGAGTTAAACCAAGCTTGACTGGTAATCTAGCAGTCAATCATTTGGTTGTCAAAGCAAGCTGTCAAACGGATTTTTTCAGCACGTAAAAGTTCCTAGATATTTCCTTTAGGGCTGATTAGCATTCTCTTCAGCAACATTAATGAACTTTTAAGTAGCTTCAAGAACTTTAATTTTGGGCTGTATGGAATTCTCTGGGAACATGGAGAAGGACTGGTTAAGATTCTATTGACGTAATCGATGGTCTTCATTGACTCGTATTACCTAATATTAAACGATTTTTCGAAAACGTATCGACCTACAAACACTGACCACACTGACATGACACTTAGAACACAAATTCAACCATTTTCTGTCTATTTTTTTGTTGTCAGATTTTGCAGGTTCACAATACCGACGGCAGGTGGCGAACCTGAAAAATTTAACAAAAAATGCCCTGTAGGAAAAATGGTCCTGTTTAGCCCGATTTTATCGTAGAAATTGCGTGTTTTATTTTTAAAGTTGGGTGACATTTCCTAACTGGGATAGCATTTCTTCAAATCGATCGATGCGCACTCTGGAATCGACATTGCGTACTGTTTTAAAAATTATCCAGAAAACGAAATCGAGTGTCCAGTCAGTGGTCAGTGCTACAAATTTGGGACAAAGACCCAGTACTATTGACCTAACATTGTGCAAAATAGCAACATATATTGGGACAAGTTAGGAAGTTCTGGACCAAATAATTGGTGGTTCTAATCATCTGATCATTCATATAAAGTTTGAATCAATAAACTCAAAGAAACCGCAGGTAAAACTTTAGAAAAATAAAGAAAGAGGTAAACCTTATAGGAGCTAATGACTTTAACACTATTGAAGATCTCGAAGTTTTGATAAAAATACTATCGGTAAATACAAAATTGAAAATGACTTCACAGCAAAATTTTACTGGAACGATGAGCTATCCCTTCTATACCAGGAAAAGAAAAATGCTAAAAATGCTGCTTGGAACTCTTTTTGGTATAGTTCCGACGTCACTGTCTTGTTTGTAACGAAAACTTTCGGGTTTTTGCCACAGCTGCAAATGCTCTGCCAAAACATAAATATTCGTTCAAATTTGTCGGCAAAAACAAATTTAAATTTGGCTGGAAAATCCTCCCAAATCGTTGTCAAGAAACATTTTGGACCTGGGATTTGTTCGAAGTCAGCCTTAAGAAATAGGTTTCGACACGAAGTCTTTCCTTCCCGGAGTCGAATTCTGCTCACACAATTCTGCTTTTCTGGCCAAATCACGGTCCGACAGTTTGGAATTCATCTTAATCGTCTTCAAAATCTTTCCACGCAATTTCTGGTCGACAGTTCTACTCCGACGATTGGCCTAAGGCTTCCGAATCGTCGTGAATGTGCCCTTTGTTATACCGTTTGATAACACGCCATATGGTATTTCTGGGCAACTTCAGCTTTTTAGCTAACCTAGATGTAGACCACAATGGATTTTCCAAAAAAAAACTGCGCACAATTTTTTCCCTTCTTTCGGCTTCCATGTTGATTTTTTACAAAGTACAGTCGATTTGTGGAATGTCAAAAATATATACTTGAAGCTGACAAAACACCCGAGACGTGGCCGCCAAGAACTTCCAAATCCGTCCACCAGGAGCCCAACAATATGAAAAAAAAAATTCCAATTCTAAATGAAACAAGCTTTAGAGAAACAGAACTTTAAAAACAAATTAATTTTTTTTTTGAAAAAAAATATTAAAAATAATTATAAGTGTGTTGATATTTATCATTAAAGAATTACTATAACTCTTTGATATTGAAGATTTCTATTTATTTTTTAAACTTTTTCGAAAACGGCAAATTATATTGTTGATTTATGCTAAAAAAAATATAAGATTTTTTTTTGATCAAGTATCACAGATGGTGCCACTTCGTCTTTGTAATGGTTTTACTAGGCTATTTTCCGTGCAGCTATGTTTATGTCTGATTTATTATAGTAAATGCTATAGGGAAATGCTTGGATTCTTGATTGAACCCCTTGTTTTAAGTCGGTTCTGAAAAGCTTATGAAGTGTTCACTAAATATATTGTGTAAGTTTTGTTGTAAGTTTTCAAGGAGCTCAAAATGGTCTATTTAAACTCCAATAAAACACAAGCTTAGAGCTTGCTCTTAGCTCTAATTGTGGTTTATTTAAGTAATTATTATTTTAATTAATTAATTATGTGCTAGTTTTAATCAAGATGAAAACAGGGCACGCTCAGGTTAGATTTCACATATTTGAGTTTAGAATTTCCATTTTATACATTTTTAAGAAGTATCGGGTGTTGCTTTTGAGATAAATAATAATTGCCGTATTTGTTTTAAATACTTTAAATCTATTTATTTATTTATTTATAGCGTCAACCGTAACGTAGACTAGTTTGATACATGTGTAATTCCTTAAGAATAGGTTTAAGCAGTGTCTGCTTTACAATTTTTCTTTAGAGTTCAGATTTCTTCGATAAATATATTGTTTGAGTTTTTGCCGAGACATTGTGAAGTCAATGGTTTCGCAGTGTCGATTGTAAGAGGCCATCATGCGATTTATTGGCCCGTTTTTTGCGTAGTTTGTGCGATAGTGAAAAATGAATTTCGATTTCGGAGTTGCCGAGAAGGTGCATAAAAGTTTAATTTTGATAGAATTTCTTTTGAGTCTATACGCTGCGAAACGATATCGTTCACAAATGAAATCATTGCATATTCGCGGCGTTCTTTTAGTTTTTGTATGTCAATGAGCATGCAGCGCGCTTTATATTGAAAGTGGAAATGATGTCCAACCTAATTTACGAAGAGCATATAGTAGAAATAGCTTTTGTACTGATTCTATTCTATCTTCGTGTGAAATTGAATATGGGGACCAAACAACGCTGCAATATTCCAGTAAAGACCTTACATGGGCAATATATAGTGTTTTTATTGTGTATAGGTCTTCAAAATTAAAGCAAAAGCGCTTTATAAAGCCCAGCATGTTATTTGCCCTATGGATGGTAGTATTGTAATGGTCTGTGAAAGTAAGTTTGGAGTCTAAGATAATTCCTAAATCCCTGACTCGTTAGCATTTTTCTATATTCTGATCTTCTAATGTAATTGTAATGTTTGGAGTTGTTCTGTTTCTGGTAAATGATATTAAGTTCCATTTTTTTGACATTGAGCTTCGGAAGGCTTTTTTTGCACTACAGGTAGAACATGTGAATTTCATTCTGGAATATGATGATGTCTTCTTAATTTCTTATTTCCGAATAGAGCTTCATGTCGTCGGCATAAATGAGCATTTTATGATTTTTGAGAATAAAGGAAAGGTCGTTTACATAAAGGATGAAAAGTAGGGGTCCTAAATAAGATCCTTGCGGAACTCCTGAAGTGACTTGAATACGGAGCGATGTCGTTCCATTGAAATTTATTATTTGTTGGCGATTCGTTAGGTATGATTCAAGCCATTTCAGGAAATGAGATTTTATCCCAATTTTTTGTAATTTGAAAAGTAGCATTGGTATTTCTATGCGATCAAATGCCTTACTAAAGTCTGTATAAATAGCTTCCACATGGTTGCCATTATCCATAGCATTCAATTAAATTAGTTAAAGTTGAACGGCCTTTGAAAAAGCCATGTTGCCTGTCAGTTATTCGGTTCTTAATTTGGGAAAATAATTTTTCGTTTATAATTGCTTCAAAAAGCTTTGGAATGCAAGAGATAATGGCTATTACGCGATAATTTCGAATGTCAAACTTTCAACCAGATTTGAATATAGGCACTAAAAATGAGCTTTTCCAAATTTTAGGAAAATTTCCTGATTCCAATGACAAATTGAAAAGCCAACACAATGGAGCTGTCAGTTCCGTTGCCAAACTTTTCATGAATACAGGAGTAATTCCGTCTGGTCCTGGACCTTTCGAAGCGTCTAGATTTTTTAGTCCTTGCAGAATATCCTGCACATGAACTTGATTAATGCTAATGTCCCTTGAGAATTCTGGAAAAAATGAAAAATATTCGCAATACCGATCTTCTTCATTAAATGTCGTATAAATTTCTTGAAAGAAATTTGAAAAAAGATTGCAAATTTGCTCCGAGTTATCACCGACTTGTTCGTCAAGGTGCCTTTTTGACAGAAAATTTCCAGTTTTCAACTTCGTTTCCAGGTAGTTGAAAAAATTCTTTGGACAAGTCTTTGTTTCAAGTTCAGTTTTAGTATTGTACTCTTCAAGTGCATTGCTGATTGCCAAGTTCAGTTGATCGCATAATTTTAAATACGATGCTAAATTTTCATTAGTATTGTGCTTTTTTGTAAAATTTATGTGCTTTCTGTTTCCAATTCTTTAAGTTCATGATTTGTCTGTTAAACCAGACCGGGTACTTAGAGTTTCGGTGACGTCTTCTTTTCTTCAATGGTGTTTCTTGTGAGATAATTCCAAATAAAATTTTGTAAAAGACGTCAGCTGCAGTTTCGACATTCCCTTCAATCCTAAAACTTTCTTGCCAATTGAAACTGTTTAAACTATTCTTAATGTTTTCATAATTTGCAGATTTGTATTCAAATACTTCCTCATATTCGCAGTCGTTGGGTCTTTGATGTTCATGAATAAATATGGAATATTCAATCGCCATATGAAAAGCCTCGTTCTTCCATAAGGGGTTTTGCGCTTCAATTACGCAAAAATCTTCATAAATGTTTGTTAGTAAAAGGTCCAAATAGCAATTCTGTTGGTTTTTTATGTGATTAATTTGATTCAATCCCAAATTAGCAATTTTGTCAAAAATGAACTACAAAGTTTCATTGTCCCCAACGACTGGGAGTAATATGCTTTTCAGAGTCCTTGATGAAGTCAGCGTGGCGTTGATTCACCGGAAGTGGCATGAAAATACCTACAATACGAGTATTTAAGGAGTATATCCGAAAAAAATGCAACATTTTGTTTTGTGAATAACTTTTGAATGCATGGATGTAAATTGATGAAATTTTCAGCGAAGCTACCTGGTAATGTTATGTTTGTATGTCTACATTTTTGAGATGTTCTATAGAGTGGTTTTTGAGATAGTGTCCAATGAAGAAGTTTTTGGACATTAATATTTGGGCAACACGTGTGTCATCTACAATGCTTACTATTAATCATCCTCAAGGTTATTATTGATTGCGTTTTCTGGTTCCTGACCTTAACCATCAAAATAACTCAAAATTTGGAACTGGGTCGAAGTTATAACAAATTTATCCGATTGTTCTCTTTCGGCATAAAAATTACATAGGGTTAGTTGCCCTACTTTGGACCTTTTATGCGGTGGTTTTAAAATAATCATGTTTTTCTCATAAATGGGCAGGAAATTTATATCTTTCAGGAAATTCGTTTATAAGTCATGATCTTATCTGCAAGTTTCAATGAAAATTTTCAACATATGTTTCGCCGCTATTGAGAGATTTGCAAAGATATGGATGATCAAAATATCCAACTTTGAACCTACTGTTCCTATTTTGGTACTGGACCGGTTCCTTTTATTGGACCTAGAACTAAAATTCTCATAAAAAGTATGATTTTTCGAAAATAAATAAACAAATTAATTGAACATGTAATTTTCAATAAATTTTTACCATAAAAAAGTATTACAGCTTTTTAACATAAAAAAAAACTAAAATTTCTGTCATGAATATCACAAAAAAAATTATTCCCCGACAGCTCTATCAGCAGAATAGCTGAAACTTTTTTGTGTTTACTTACTTGCAGTTTATTTGCGTAAAGCTGGCAAAAAATGTAAGAAATATTCAATATTGGTTCTGAATCCCAATTATAAATTCGCAGCTCTGTTGATTTCTTGGTATTGATACAAAGTATTGGTGACGTCAGGTCTAAACATGGAACATCAAAGTCGAAAGTTTCCTATATTTGGACCCTTAGCAATTTTTCCGAGTTTTCCATTGATTATCATAAATTTTTAGCAAAATAGGTAGTACGGTTCATATTCTTCACAGTGAAGGTAATTTTCCTCTAAACTTTGACTTGGACAGTAAGAAATCGTGATTTTTCCTTGAACACTTTAATTTCTTAAAATACGTCCCACTAATTGAGCTGTCTGATTTACCACTGATGAGGAGATACATTTTTAAAAACGTTGAAAATTTTATCAGAGAGCCTTTTAATGACAAAAAATAGTATTGTAGGATTCAGGAAGAATAAGAGTTCATTGTGTGCATACGAATATCTTTATTCTATGCCAGCAAAATGACTTATTTACAATTTTCGGCACTTTAGGACTAAAGTAGGATCTAGGTCCAAAGTAGGAGCACTCACCCTATTTGACTTTGTACCACTTCACCACAGTTTTTGCGTAATGGCACAATTCCAGATCCAACTTAAATACAGTAGATATGTATAAACTTTATGGGACCTATTGAAGTTCTTTGCAGAGAAAACTATTGCATTTGGAGGCAGTTTTCTTCGTATTTTTAGCCATTAATTGTGTCAATCTTTGCGAAACACTGAGTAATCTGCAGTTTCCACAGATCTTTAGCGGCTTCAAGTACTAGACATTTAATTTTTTCAATATTTTTCCTTGCTTATCTTCGGGAAATACAGGCTAGACTTGTCAATGGATAGTTTCTGGTTGGAAGCCTGCCAGGTGACCGCTAGCGTATTTATTTTGCTGTCCATTACGGATTTCTCCCCACTCGCAGTCCAAATATTTTGCGCAAGATTTGACCACCATATTTTGTATATTTTACCGGTGGGCAGCTCTTCTACCTTGTAGAAATGAAAAAAGACCTGCTTATTAGTCAGCTAGACGAATCAGTCAGAAGAATTCATCTTTTTTAGCACTTCCTCTATTGGTATTGTAGGATTGAGCTTGAAAAAACCTCTCACATTCCTCAACTTCATGGAATCCATCATCTTCACTTTTATTCTTCACTTTTGAATCCTCTAGGACTTTCTAAACATTTTACCTAGGTAAATGGTGTAACTTGGTCGAATAGTTGATTCTCAGCTATTTTTGGGTTTCTCAATGGGATTTTTCTGGATTTTTTTTCTCGACCCTGCCCAAAACAATTTGTCGATGAACTTGATTATTGAATATTTTGTACTGAATGGTTGTTGTGCCAATTTATAAATTATCTAAAGGAAATTTGCCATTGAACAACTTTGTCGAACGCCGTAACTTCGTATTTTATAAGGCAAAAAATGTATCAGCGGATGGCGGCATCCGTTCCAGTTTTCAATGGTTGAAAAAAGCATGAGACTCTCACAGTATAAATATTGGCCCAAAATTAAATAAAATAAGTTTGAACTAGATAAAACAATACAAAACCATTTTGCACACGATGAAATATGTATAAACAAAAAAAAACAACAAGATTAACCAATACTGTACAAGATAAAACATAAAAATATGATTTTTAATTTTTTTTTCCTTTTTTCAAATGTTAACCATAATGTCAAAACAAGAGTTGATTGATTGATATTTTTTGAAATCAGCGCTCTAATATGGCAGCATATCTGAATAAAGGTTGAGCTACAAAAATACACCCTAAATTATGAAAATATTCGATACCGTCAACAGGAGTATCATGCAACACTTTTCAACATCAATGGCTTCTTAAAACGTTATGTCCACAGATAATCATATCGCTTTTAAATTAAAAGTTTTAAGGTTGGCATCAAATAGGCGTAGTCCGAAAAATTATTAGTTCCATAACAGTTGGAAATTAACAAAAACATGAAATTTTCCCCCTACTTAGAAAAACTTTGTTTTTAATGAAAAATTTAATGAAAACGATTGAAAATTTTGATTCATTTGTGATGTCATAACGCATAATGCTCCAATTACAGTATTCATATTTACATTTAGGGGAAAAAATACTCAAAAAATTCGACTAGCCTAAATCATAAAAAACATGGTGTTTGCATGAATGAAACATTGAAATTCTCAAACGCGTGAAGCAAAACAATCATTCTCCTGCCTATGGAAACGAGATAGAAAAGGTGAGTCTTTGATTTGCATTTTGATACAATTTAGCTCAGACTGCTAATGGAATTGTAGAATATTTATATATAAAATTTAATGACTGTCCGTAAAATATATTTACATTTTTACAATTTTTACCAGTTAATTTTTCAATTCCAAATCGACATTTCTGTAGTCTTTAGTCATGAATAACAATTGAGTTCACAAGCATTTTTTCGTTGAGCTGATTTCTTTATGTGTTTCAAATTCAGAAGAGACTTCTAATGTCGAATTCTAAATTTTGATGAAAAAAAAACCCGGAGAGTAGGAGATCAATATAAAACATGTAAAAAAGTTATATATTTGAGTAGAAAAGTGTATCAACTCCAATTGAAATGTACATAGATATGATTTTCTAACAGGGTATGCTAAATTAGAATGATTAATTTCGAATGAAAAATAACTTGTATTCATCATTTGTGGTACAAAAATAAAAAAAAATCTTCCTTTTTTCAGAACATTTTCTTTAGACGGTCGCAGAAGATATTGTAGGAAAATTTTTTTTAATGTGATTTTAATGCAATAAACATTGTTATTAATAATTTTAATCCGATTATGATAAAGAAGAATGGAAGACATTGTGCTTCCCAGCTGAAAACGATAAAATGTGCTAAAAACTAGAAGAATTCACATAAAAAGTGAAGCATGAAGATAAGATTTCAAAAGGGAAGCCAAAGAAGAAACTGGAAACGCATATGAAGCTAACTCAAACCTGTTCTGGGATTCCAGAAAAGAGACATCCTGTTCACACCTTGAGATTCCCTCAACAGTCCATAGAAGCTATTAATTTGGCGAGAAACAAAATCTTCCAAGCCGAAAACTAACAGTAAAAGTTTTATCTAGACTCGGCTCATTAGACCGTTTGCCATTTTCCACTACGACACCTGAATGACGATCTTCCCAGCTAAGTTTTGTTTATTCACCACTCTATACTACACCTGCACCATTCGGAAATCATTTATGAATGACCACGTTTGGACCAAGCCTCCATTATCTCTTATTTGAAAATTCTTCTTCTAGACTTCCTAGTTTGCTTCTCACTGATGTCATCATATTGTACGGCATTGTAACAAATGCAAATGATTCCAACAGGATGTATGAACTGGAGAGATTCGAGGAAGAGAAAATTTGATTCTGAATGATTTTGGTACGCTTCACCGAACACGTTGAGCAGCGCATCTAACATTTTTGTAGCAACCAGCATCATGAATGAACTGATCGATTATCCAGAGATCCATCATCTCGTTATATTTTCTTGATAGCACCGAGGCTCAAATCGTTTTGATTGCCAAGCAAATATTGTCGATCTCAAAACCTTGCCAATCGAAAACTTGTTAGCAACTTTACTAAACGGTCTTACTTCATGCTTATCAAACTCATCGCACTCAAGAGATGATATTTGCAAAATTTGTACATAACGTATGTCAGCAAGAGTTGCCTAGCTAGACTATACGCAATCAATTGTCACACCTATGTATCTATGGAAGATTGCTGTAGGTCATTCACGCAATGGTCATTCGGCTCCCCCGATTTGGTGAGGAAGATGTTCAATCGAAGTGACAGGTACATATGCCGGATTAAATGTAAAACCTTGAATGGGAATCTGTGGACACCGACTTAATGGACCGTGAATAAGGCTAATTTTTAAAACTAATGTCGATTTTACTTCCTAGAGTTCAGTAACCCAACCCCAAAGTTTTAAATTCTATCCGTCACCTATCAGTGATTTTTGACAATTTGAAGTCTCCTCAATACCTATAATTCTTGATCTTAATTCATAAACACATGACAATTCTAATGCATTTTGTATGCAGCTAGTTTTAAAACTGATTTATTATGGCCATGAAAAATGCTTAGATTTTTGGTTCAACCATTTGTTTTCAGGTAGTTATGAAAACGCTAAAAAACCTTTTACAAAACTGTTTAAGTTGTTCAGAAAGAGTTCTGATTGCTCTTTTAAAACTTTAATAATACATAAACTAAGAAATATGTTCCAAGCATCTTTTTCATGTTTTATAAAGGCACGCAGTGCTTGATTTAAAAATCGCAGTGTTCGGCATCGCTAACTGAAGAGTTAACGGCGCTAATTAGATCGCTAACTCGGTTAAAGTTAGCGATCGCTAATCAAAACCGTTAAATGTTGCGTAAAATTTATCGATCTATAGGTAAGCGCTAATCGCTAATCGATAGTACAAAGTTTTGAAATAGATTAGCAAAACACAAATTTAGCAGCCATCTTTAATTATAATATTGACTTGAAAAATTGTTAAAGAATATCAATAAGAGCAGTTTTCGAACTTGTTTTGTAATATTTCTGGCCATATCAGTTGCGTCAGTTCATTTTAATATAAGTTAGCGTATTTGGTGGAAAATAAAAGAAAAAGCTTTTGAATCACATTTTTCAGAATATTCACCCGATTATCTTTTTTTTTTACATCAGTTTATGCAAAGATTCTCTTTAAGTTTTGTTTTGTCCGAAATAATTTTTCATCTTTTTTGACAGTAATACAACTCAAAACATTGATTGATTCATTGACTTGTTTTGTTCTGGAAATTTTAATTTTTCACAACTTTTTCATCTCTTTTATATTCAAAGAAGGCTTATTCCTACACAGTAAATTTTTGCCTCGATTTCGTGCAAAAAAAATTGCTGGAAACAATCAGCAATCCAATTTTTTGCTGGAAACCAGCAATCGGTTTTCTGATTGCTGGATTTTTCAGCATTCGGTTGTGTTTTTGTCATTTTTGCTGAAAACCCAGCAATCGGGTTTCAAATTGCTGGACTTTTCAGCAATTGATCTAGTTTGCTGGAAAATCAGCAATCGAGTTGTCAAATTGGAGTTTGTTTGTTTTCGTACGCTGAAATGGTGAGAATTTATGTCACAAACTTTGAATAGATTAATCAATTATTCTTATTTTCCTCTATATTGTAGCAACCATGGTTTTCAGACATCAAGTCAAGGGCGAGTTTTTATTGGATAGGTTAGGGTTGCCATCCGTCCCGCAAAACATATCCTGCTTTTTTGTTGAATGTCCCGCTGTCCCGCTTTTTCCTCGAAATGTCCCGCTTTTTTGGTAAAAATTTACTAAGTTAACTGACTAGCAATGGAAAAAATCAAACTTTAGTCTCATTTTAAAATTCTGTGATGAACATAAAATCTATGGAATACATTTTTCTCAAGTAACACTGAATGATTTATGGGAATCTTCAGGCCACTTATAAAACTTAAACTTGGTCTTGTAGCCTGTTAAAAAACCTGAAATGTTGCTCGGTTTTTCTAAAAATAAGCAGCATTTTTCATATTTTTTTAATGCAATACAGAATACTCTAAAGCTCTAGCATTACAGTAAAATTCGAATTCAGTTAATTGAATCTTGGAGTGATCTTGAAGCGAGTTCAACCCATGTATGAAGAAAATATTGTTCAAGTTGCCTCCAAATAATTTTAGATTATAGAATTAAACAGATTAATTTTTGTGCTGGAATCTTAGTTAAATTGCGTTATATTATACACCACCTTTTTCGACTCAATTGTCCAAAGTATAAAAATGAAAGCTGATGAAAGTTTTCTTGAGTTTTCAAGTTTCTAAACAAATTACCAAACAAACAAATTTTAAAACAAATTACACATAGATTTTTTTACGATATCATATCCGCCGTTTTAATGTACGACTTGAAATATTTTCTCTCAAATAACGTGTTAATTCTCGAAAACCGTGGAAAATAACAGTGGGAATTGGAAATTGGGTAAAATCAACCTGCGTTTAAAAAACCCTTTGTGTACTTTCTTTGAACAACTTGGCTGATGATAAAATTATAAGTTTGGCTACACAATTAAGCTTTTTTAAACATTTTCTTAAATGTCCCGCTTTTTTCGGCTGTGTCCCGCTTTTTCTTCGTGAAATGTCCCGCTTTTTTCTGAAAGTATCTGGCAAGCCTAGGATAGGTAGATATTTCATGAAAGATACTAATCCAAACTCTATTTCAGGTGGTCAACACTTTGGCACAAAGCTGCCGCCCCAGAGCAGAGCAGATGCTGATATAATAAAAAAATATATAGTTTTGGAAAAAAATACCAACAGGAAATATTTCTTATTTATTGCTCATCATAGGCACAGCCAGTATTCAATATTTGAATTGAAATATAAATTTGATTCCAAATACAGCTGAATGTTTTGAAAAAAATAGCTGGTTTTCAGCAATCTGGATTGCTGATTTCCAGCAACTTGAATTGCTGGAATCCAGCATTAATGTTTGCTGATTTTTCCAGCGATTCAAATTGCTGGAAATTTTGCTGGAAGTTAGCGGGACAAAAACCAGCAAAAAAAATTGCTGTGTATGATTGCAGTCAAAATCGAGATCGAATAGCTTTCGAAATCAATCTTTAACGATAATTTGAATACCTGATTGGATTCAGAATTTTAAATTTGAATGAGGCTGAATTTATGATCTATAAGTCTATGGCCAAAATTAACACTTTAAAGATGTAGCGTTTTTCAGTTAGCGGAACTAAAAATTAGCGGAACTTTCTTATCTGCTAGCTGAAGAAATATTTTGCGAGAAAATAAATTCGCTAACCGAAAGTTAGCGGACTAATTAGCGATTAGCGGATTAGCGTTTTTGTGCCGGACACTGAAAAATCGTAATGAAATAAGGTGACAGTTCTCGATCAAGATGTCAAAACAGGACATGCTTAGATTAGATTGCACATGTTTGCATTGGAATTCCCATTTTTACACATTTTTGATAAGAAATGTGTGCTGTTTATTTAATTAAATAAAAAAAAATCTTTGAAATACTTCAAATCACCGGAAGAGGTATGAATATCTCTAGAACATGAGTATGGAGTGGAAGAGCCCAACTAGAAGGATATAAAAAATTTGTTGCTTGACGCAATCATAAATCCAATATGGTGGCTTCCGCTTTTCTTTTCAAAGCATCACATTCACACAACATTCACAACATGAGTTTTGGGTGAAAGAACTAAACGAGTAGAAGCCGATTTTCGTTGTCCGACGCCATCTTGAAATTCAAGATGCCGGCATCCGCTCAATTTGAAAATGTTGTAAATGATTGAAAATAGCATGAAATTTCCGGAATATGGGTATTAGTTGAAAGGGCTCAATGATTAGAAGTCGAATTTCGCAATCAGACGCGATCTTGAAATCCAATCCTAACTTCGAGCTTAAGGATCTGATCACTTTAGTTTTTTATGAAGATTGATGTTTTAGCTCAAATGAAGTTGTGCTGACCCTAATAAAGCCAAATTTTAACTTGGTTTTTGCCATTCTGGTGATTTAGTTAGACAAAACTTCAGATAAATATAGAGCTAGTTGTGACATTCTTTTGTTCCATCAAGCTCACAATTTCTCAAATATTACGAAATTTAATAAGCAATACATATAATTTAAAAAAAAATACGTGGATTAGACTTATTTAAGGCAATCTTCAAACGCCTTAATTTTTTGAAAAATAAAAATAGGAAAAGTTTTCTGTTGATAAATCCTAATAAATTCTAGAAACACTGTAAAAATTATAAAACCTTAACCCTTCGTTTCATAAAATAACAAATTTGCAACAATTAATGTATGAAAAAAGTGAAAAATCGCTTTTTATTTAATTTTTTTCTTGATGTACACATCATTTTCAACTGTTCAAAACGATTTTTAAGGGAAATTAAAAAATCGTCAAATGAAGGGTTAAAGTGAAGATTTCAAGCATAGGAACAACTTTTCAGAAGACAATAAATTTTGGAATAAGAGAAAAGTTACAGACTTTTTTAATTTTATATTCCTCCTATATTTTGTATGAGGATTTATGCACAAAAATTAAACAAAAGTATCTGCAACTTTTCGTTTGGTTTTTTTTTAACGGGATATTCAGAAATGTTCAAAATTGTTCTCAAGAATGATAAAGTGATTTAAGTAAGAAATATCTCTAAGGATTGTCAGCATTGAAATCATTTTATTATCATTTTGTTTTTAACATCTTACATTCCAAGCTTTTAAAACTAAGCTTTTTTTGATTTTCTAATTTACTCAAATTTTTTTCTTCTTATGACTGCAATCCCTTCAACTTCACAGCAAATCATAAAAAAGTACTCATACTCAAAATGCAAACACCTCAATTGAAATGTGTAATCTCTAGCAATTTTTGCAATTTAAAGTTACATTCACAATTCTGATCTTTGACGTTTTGACACTTTTGATACGGTGAACTGACGATTAATATCTTAATTAAAATTTTCAATGTTATTTTGTTAATCCGTGCTCTGAATGAGGATTTTGATTTTTCATTCTTTTTTTTTTCTTTTTTTTTTTTTTTTTTTTAAATATATCTTTATTTGTACCAATTCATCATTACATTTATATTACATTAATACAATAAATTAGGTGTTCAGTTCAATAATGAACTTTCAGAGCCCTATAGTTTAATAATCACTAAAATTTATTAATTCGACTAAAATTTGCTGAGCACAATCAAGCATTTTTATAAAGGAGAACATCCTGTGGTGAAAAAAAAAAATATTTTTAACTAAAAACTAAAGCTATCCTTAAATTAAACTAATTGTAGAGAGAGCGAATCTCTGCGATGGAAGACTGCATCGATTTGCCTCTGAAGTTAGATATGATTTTGTTGGCCATCTCTTCGATAGATTCAATGCCTGCAATCCGATGAAGATCTTCGGTGCTGTGCCAAGGTGGAAGCCGCAAAATCATTTTCAGAACCTTGTTCTGAATCCTCTGGATGGCTTTCTTCCTCGTCGCGCAGCAGCTAGACCAAATCGGAACTGCATACATTATCGCTGGTCGGAAGACTTGCTTGTAAATAAGCATCTTATTTCGCAGACACAACCTGGATTTCCTGTTGATGAGAGAATAAAGAGATTTAGTGTATTTATTACATTTAGATTGAATATCTTCAATGTGATTCTTAAAAGAAAGATTCCGATCAAGTGTGAGTCCCAAGTACTTCACGTGATCAGACCATTCTAATGAAACCCCATTAAAAGTTATGGAATGATTTTCATTAGGTTTTAAAAAATTTGCTCTTGGCTTATGGGGAAATAAAATAAGTTGAGTTTTGGAAGCGTTAGGAGAAATTTTCCACATTTTCAAGTAATTCGAAAAGGAATTTAAATTTTGTTGCAATCTACTGCGTACCACCCGTAAATTTCGACCTTTGGCTGAAAGCAAAGTATCGTCAGCAAATAATCTTCTACCTTTTCCTTCTGGGACATCAGGAAGATCAGAAGTAAAAATATTGTATAAAATAGGCCCAAGTATACTACCCTGAGGGACACCAGCTCTAATGGGTGTCCTTTCAGAGCATGAATTTTGATAGCTTACTTGCAAAGTTCGGCTAGTCAAATAATTTTGAATAATTTTGGTGAGATATACAGGAAAATCAAATCGAGCTAATTTAGCTACTAAACCTTTGTGCCAAACACTGTCAAAAGCTTTTTCAATATCAAGAAGAGCAACACCAGTTGAATAACCCTCAGATTTGCTAGCGTTAATCATATTAGTTACACTCAAAAGTTGATGTGTAGTAGAATGTCCATGACGAAAACCAAATTGTTCATCAGGGAAAATAGAATTCTGATTAATGTGAATCATCATTCTATTCAAAATAACTCTCTCAAATAGTTTACTTAAAGATGGAAGCAAACTAATTGGTCGATAACTTGAAGGCTCTGACGCACTTTTTCCAGGTTTCAAAATTGGAGTTACTTTGGCATTTTTCCATTTATTGGGAAAATAAGCCAAGTGAAAACATTTATTGAAGATTTTAACTAAAAAATTTAAAGTGCTTTCAGGCAACTTTTTAATAAGAATATAGAAAATCCCATCTTCCCCCGGGGCTTTCATATTTTTAAATTTTTTGAAAATCAATTTAAGTTCATCAATATTTGTCTCACAAGAACTTTCAAACACAATTTGCTTAGAAAGAATATCATCAAATTCTAGGGAAATTTGAGCATCAATTGGACTTACAACGTTTAAATTAAAATCATGAGCAGACTCAAATTGTTGGGCTAGTTTTTGAGCTTTTTCTGAATTAGTTAAAAGAAGTTTATCCCCATCTTTCAAAGTAGGAATTGGCTTCTGGGGCTTTTTTAGAATTTTAGTTAATTTCCAAAATGGCTTTGAGTAGGGTTTTATGTCCTCTACTGCTTTAGCAAAATTTTCATAACGAATGAAATTTAAACGACGTTTGATCTCTTTTTGAAGGTCGTAATAAATAAATTTCAAATAAGGATCCCTCGTTCGTTGAAATTGGCGCCGACGAATGTTTTTCAGTCGTATCAAAAACTGAAGATCATCATCAATTAAAGGTTGATTGAATTTATGTTTAACTTTAGGTATTGAAGCGGCTCTAGCATTGACTATTGAAGTTGTCAAATTTTCTACAGCCAAATCAATATCTTCTATTGAATTCAGTGGAACGTTTACATCTAAATTACGTTCAATAAAATTCATATATCGCTCCCAGTTAGCCTTTTGAAAATTAAAAGTTGATTTTAAAGGGTTTTCAATGCGACTTTGGGATAAAGAAAATGTTACTGGAAGGTGGTCTGAATCGAGGTCCGCATGAGTAACTAATTGACTACAATGCTCGCCTAAATCCGTTAGAACCAAATCAATTGTGGAGGGATTTCTTATTGAAGAAAAACAAGTATGCCCATTAGGATATTCAACAGTATAATAACCTGCAGAGCAGTCATTAAACAAAATATTCCCATTTGAATTTGATGAAATATTATTCCAAGATCGGTGTTTTGCATTAAAGTCACCAATAATAAAAAATTTTGATTTATTTCTGGTGAGTTTTTGTAAATCTCCCTTCAAAAAATTTTTCTGTTCACCGCTACATTGAAAAGGCAAATATGCGGCAACAAATATAATTTTCCCCATAGAAGTTTCTAATTCAATTCCAATTGTTTCTAAGACTTTTGTATTGAAAGAAGGAAGAAGTCTAAATTTGAGACGACTATTGATGATAATAGCTACACCCCCACCTTGTCGATCAAGTCGATCATTTCGTAAAATTTTAAAGAAAGCATTGCTTTTCAAGTTATTGTCTGGCTTTAAAAAAGTTTCAGTGATGGCAGCAATATGTAAGTTTTGAATTTTCAAAAATAAAAAGAACTCGTCTTGGTTAGCCAGCAAAGATCTAGCGTTCCAATTCATAATATTTAAACATCTATTTGGATCCATGAGGGAATCGTAAAGTCATAATAATTTTGTTAGCATAATTAAAAGAAGTTTGGAAAGCTTCAAACATTGAATTTGCTTTCAACATAAGTTGCATCATTTCCATTAAATTTTGATGCAAAAATTTTAATTTTTCCTCAGTAATCTCACCCAAATCAACAAAATTGTTAGAATCAGAAGAGGAAGGAGAAGAAAAAGTATTTGAATTTCGGGGATTTTCCCAAGCCTTCGCATGAACGTTGAGACTTGGTTTTTTCCCATTTTTATTAGTTAAACCTGAAGAGGGCAACCCATTTTCAACCACCTCTGAGAACGATAAACAACGAGTCTGTGGCGCAGAATCAGCCCAGGTAACATTAAAATCACTTCGGGTATTACCCAGCCGTGATTCCAATGTAGGCCGAGGCTGACTGCGAACAGGCAGGTTGTTTGCCGGTCTGACGTGTGTAGACGAAAAAGAGGAAGGAGGAGAAGAAACTTTTCTGGAAACTTTGGGGTTTTTCCTAGAAGCAACAATTTTTGCCCTAACGGGACAATCTAGAGAATTCGAGGAATGATTACCTGCGCAATTCGCACACTTAAAAAATTCTGTTTTTGGCTTATCACCACCAAAAAGGCATTTAGATTTTTCATGATCGAATGAGCCGCAAAACATGCATCTGGCATTCATTCTACAATTTTTAGTGCCATGACAAAAAGCTTGACAACGACGACATTGCGTAATATTTTGTAAAAAATTTGTATGGGATTTACGAAAAGGTTCAAATTTTACTCGACAATGAAACATAAGACGAGCCTTTTCCAAAATTTTCAAATTATTAACCTGATCCTTTTTAAAATGGATCAAATAAAGTTCAGGAGCAAAACCAACACTACTGGTATTATTCGTGTTGGTTCTTTTCCTCATTTGAATTACTTGAATTGGAGAAAAACCTAACAAAGAATTCAATTCATTTGTGATCTCATCCGGTGTCTGATCGCCGGTGAGACCACGAAGTACAACTTTAAATGGACGATCACCTCTAGTGTCGTACGTAAAAAATTGGTGTTTTTTATTATTTAAATAATTTAAAATTTTTTGAAAATCATTGAAAGATTCCGCCAATATACGAGCAGTTCCCTTTCGACCGATCTGAAAAGAAATCTTCACATCCTTGACGGAAGTGAGGATTTCTTTTCGAAAGGCATTGAAGTCAGGAATCGTGACCGTTATTGGTGGAATCTTTTCGTTTTTAAGAGTATAAGAAGAAGAAGAAGAAGGTTTCTTAGTACTCTTATCAGAATTAAATATGAATATTTCCTCATCACCGATGTTATGAAGGACATCGAATGAATTGGAAATTTCAACTTTTTTGGCAGATGGCCCTGGGTTAGGTTCAGCAATCCGTTTTCTTCCGGCCCTTGATCCGGCCGAAGACTTCCCCATGCTGGAAAGAAAAGAGAAAATATGAATAAAAGAAAATGAAAATAATTTTAGCACTGAAAAGTGCTGATTGAAATACAGGTAAGGAAAAAATAAATAATGTAAAATGTTCCTGCAGGTACACAGCAACGATACGATGCTCCGGCGTACGTGTTGACGGCTCAACGGTACAGATGGAAGTGATTTTTCATTCTTATTTTGATCTTTGGTTCAGGGAAAAGTTCATATTCAAAATTTATCAGTCTGGTGCCAATACCAAATTTCAAGTTTTGTTTTCTTTCTTTATTCTGGATTTTGGTTCATATTTTTTAAGAGCTGGATTTCTGATATTTTATTCATGAGCCTTTTTTATATATGAAAGCCCTTTAAACTGATTTTTATACGGTCATTTCAAGTGGCTTAGGTTTTAAACAAGAAAACTAATAACTTTTCGTGGCGTTTATAAACCGTTTTATGAGATATCTCAAAATCTGGGCACAATAAATATATCTCTCCAATAACCAAGAACGGCATGCAGCATAACTTGTTACCTGATGAGAGTACGTAGTGTTGTTAAAGAATCTCAAGTTAAAGTATGTTGTTTGTTTTCAGACAGATTATTTTTAAATTTTTTCGAGATATTATTCAAACAAAATCCGTAAACTTTTAAAGTGTGCTATGATAAAAAATATATGTTACATCGTGATAGTTTTAATCTTGATAAAAACATGAATAAATTATTAAAAGTTATAAATATAAATAATTATCCATTGATCTAGAGTAAGCTTGCCAGATTGCCCGGTTTTATCCGGGTTTGCCCGGATATTTGATGCAAAATTTCGAGAAAGTCCGGCCCGGCCCGGTTGCCCGGATATCGTGAAAAAAGTCCGGATATTGCCCGGATTTTTTCACAATTTTCACAAAGAAACCAAAACAAATCAAAGATTTTGAGTAAGTTTTAGCAAAATCGATTAACGATATGGAAATTTTCAACGGTTGTTTCAAATTATTTCGCTGATTTACTTTTATAAACCTTTAAATATTTAAGTGCTCCAAAACAGTTTTTGGAAGTGTGCAATTACATCAATAAAATTTTAATTTCATTTTTTTGCATTTTTTCTTTGCATTTATATATAATAACACCTAAATTTTGCCCGGTTTTTGCCCGGTTTTTGGATTTGAAAAATTGAAATCCATGCCCGGATTTTGCCAGGTTTTTTTGAAAAAATGCCCGGAATTGCTAGGCCCGGATGGGAGTGGAAAAAATTCTGGCAACCTTAATCTAGAGCCAAAATTATTTTAAAAAGGAAGGTTCTATAAATGATTCAAAGAAACTCATAAAATATGAGGCAGTTTTGAATAATATAGTATGCAGTTTTGTTGCATACAATCTTTCGTTCAATTTATTCCAATTTATTTGTTTTTCGCATTATTTTTAATTATCCTTCCTCGCGATGTTAACAAAAGAAGGATTTGAAATTTGTTCCGGCCTAAATTAGTTGCATAATTGCGTATCAATCGCTGTCGTTAATATAGCAACATTTTTAAAATACCTTTTTAGTTTGAGAGTGGCCCAAAATAGGTCCCAAGAGTGATCTAAAACCCCGGTGTCCAAAACACCGACCCGAGTGATGATCGAAGAAACGAATTTAAGGCTTAAATATTGTTACATCGCAACAAACGACACGCTATGTTTCGATTGAAGGAGCCTTGATCTTGGTAGTCAGAAAAAATATTGTTATAACCAGTTATTTTCAAATTTGCAAAAACATGCATTTTCCATACTTCTAAGAAAATCAAATTAGATAGTTTGGAAATTTTAAGTTTTTGATATATTTTTAATGTCATGATGCATGAAGCATCAATTGCAGTAATTTTTGGTTTTGTTCGAATTAATTTTTACATTTTTTCAGTCAAAAATGTTTTAAAAGAAAAGGCTTAAGGGTGCTGCAAATATTTATTGGTAAAAAATACTAAAAAAAAGTTCCAATAACTGAAATCATAAAAATTAATGTTTGGATGGATGAAGTTATAAAACAAACAAACGCGTGAGGGGAAACTGTCATATTCCAGCAAATGGAAATAAGATTTAAAAGTTTAAAAGCATTTTGATGCATTTTAGCCCAGACTGGTAACCGAATTAGAAAAAAATATAAAAATAAATTTGAGGATTGTCCGAAAAATATTTTTACACCACCAGGGATTATAAAAACCAATATGAAGTTTGTATGTGATATCATTAATCCAATCCGTCATACTGGGTAAATTTTTTTAAGGCTGCGAAAAATGTACAAATTTGTACAAATATAGCTCCGTTTTTGAAACTTTCTATGAGAATCAAAAATGTGAGAAACTTTGTCATCGTCATTTTATGATCATGAAATGATGCCATACAAATGTTTCAGATCACCTGGCTGTTGCATGCATGCTGCCTTGTTTAACGGTATAACGTAATTTTACAAAAAGGCTACCGTTACTGAACAGAAAAACTTTTACAATTACATCCAAACCTTTCAGATCTAAATAAATAATGAAAGTCGATTTGACCGAAATATACTTTTCGAGACAACACCAGATCTAGACGTCTCATGCATATTTGGGTCATTTGGCATTAAAAGTAAAATTTCGATTTTTAGAATTCCCTTTTGTGATTTTAAAATTCGATTTTGGACAATATTTTTCAAATAACATTAAGGTTTAGACGTTTTATGGGTTTAAGTAATTAAGTAATTTGGCATTTAAATTATATTTTTGATTTTTCCGGTTTCCCTTGGGCCCCCTTTTGGTGATTTTGGATGGTCAAAACCCGAAACTTTGAGCACTTTAAGGCACCCCGAAATGAAATTTTGCACAGGTCAAAATTTGTATAGTCGGTATTTGAAATTCGACATGACCTATTTGACTGCCACCCTAATGTACATGCATCGATTGTTCTACAAGTTTTTATTTCCTTAAAGAGACGTAATTATACGGGCCATTTCTTGTCAAGTGTGCACAGTAGACTGCCCCAAATTTGTATGGGAAATTCAAAACCTGTGAAATGTTATGCGCTGCAGGTTAAAATTGATCCTAGGCCTAGTACAAGATCTCATGCCAAATTTGGGCCAGATCGGATCACGTTTAGGGGTCGCTCAACGAGCCTGAAGTTTGTATGGGATTTTGAGACATTTTGTTCGGGAGAAACATGAAAAACCAGTTTTTCATCAATAACTTTGGTTCCCGGCCGATTTCTTTCAAAAATGGGTTTTCTTAAAGCCTAAATTTTGACAAATATTTCATCCGAAGACTGCATTTCAATTAGAGTTAAGATAAGAAAGTTATAAGGCTTCAAAAATGGGTTAACTTTTTTAAGGATGGTATTCATCACTGTTAATGAGTCGAGGCGGTCGAACATATTGACGCCTCATTACCAGTGCTGAATACCATCCTTAAAAAAGTTAGCCCATTTTTGAAGCCTTATAACTTTTTTATCTTAACTTTTATCGAAATGCAGTCTTCTGATGAAATATTTGTCATAATTTAGACTTTGAGAAAACCCGTTTTTGAAAGAAATCGGCCGACGGGAACCAAAGTTATTGATGAAAAACTGGTTTTTCATGTTTCTCCCGAACAAAATGTCTCAAAATCCCATACAAACTTCAGGCTCGTTGAGCGACCCCTAAACGTGATCCGTTCTGGCCCAAATTTGGCATGAGATCTTGTACTAGGCCAAGGATCAATTTTAGCCTGCAGCGTATAACTTTTTCAAAAGTCGGGTCATTTGGGGCACTCTAGTGCACAGCCAAATAAAATTATTGATTGAATTTACTGAATAGTACTAAATAAGTGATTCCTTTACTGTCTGTCAGAGTGGCTGTAAAAAATACTAAGTAAATCCTAATACTAAGTAAATTTTCCGGAGAAAATATAAGCTTTTATTGCTTTTAGTCTCATATAAGTAGAGATGCTCTCATCTTTGCTCTTTCACGATTAATTTCATAGTCGGAACATCAGTAGAATTTAATATTTGTTTTCTTTGTGTTCAGAAACTAGCCTATGTTTAAGTTTGAAAGTTTTTGCTAAATAATATCAATTTCCTTTTTTTAATTTTAGGCGGAGAAAAAAGTATCACAGGAAACAAAAATTAAATTCAATTGAAATTGATTGCCTTTGAAATTGATCGTCAGATTTAAAAGATGAGAGCATTTTTATAAGAGACCAATTGCAAAAAATTTAGCAAATATTTTCTCCGGAAATATGTACCTTCTTTCCAAGCTTAATAACTTTTTTGTTTTAGATCAAATCATCTTATGGTTCAACGGACTTGTTAATAATCACTTTTTCATTAAACCTTATTTGTAGAATACACGAATTACGAATACACAGATAATGAGAACTGTAATAGTGATTTTATGAGTCTTGTTCGTATAAATACGTAGTATTTTTTACAGTGACTCTGACGGATAGTAGAGGAATCACTTAGTACTACGGTCAAAAAAACAACCTCGAACAAATATTCAATCTTTATTTTCTCGGGAACTAAAAATATTGTATTGGGATTTTGATTGGTTTTTACGTGAAAATGTCTCAAAAACACGATGCAATTATAACATTGAAAATAAAAATATTCTGTTCTCAATAAAACTAACATTTTGATTTTATATTGATAATTTCAATAAATTTTAATAAAATCTTTATAACGAGTATTTTGTCAATTTTCTACGCCTTTAAGTTGGGAGATATCGCATTTTGAAAATAATGACTTTTTGATAATTGTGAAGAGGAAAGGTCTGGGAACGAAGGATGGGTCACTCTCAAAAGCTCAGGACTTATATCGTAGACCTCAGCGTGTCTATCGGCCAGGTTTAGCGAATTTCGGATGAGATTTTTTTTTCGCTGTGAACACTTGATATGGAACGACCATAAGCATTTCCTTTCCCGTTGGAATGATGGTACGAACAATGACAAAAAAATTATTAAGGTTAAAACGGGAGATATTTCAATTTTAATTCCAGAACATACAACTCTAATTTCAATAAACAATCAAATTTCATTAGTCTTGTAACCGATTATATTTCTCGATGTTATGTTTGTTAACTTATGTCTTCATGTGATGCCTTGAATTCCGTTTTTTTTTTTCATATTCAAACTTTTTGCTCCAAAACTCGCTTTCTAAATATTCAAGGTTGAAATTAAATAATTGATAACATCGAATGTAGAAAAACCAAAAGTTTTTAAATTCGCATTTTGAATAGAAATTTTTCTCGTATCTCAGTGGAATGCATCAACTCATGTTCTATTTCAGAAAACAGTTATTCAAAGGCTAAAATAAGTTTCTGAAGTATTGAAATCCTAAATCTTATAAAATCTTGATATTTTTCCATGATTTCTGTCATTTTCTAGTGTGATAGTGTCAGTACATATTTCTATTTAATTGAACTTAGGCCAATAGCTAGATAGGAAACTTTATGGCTCATGTTAGATCCACATTTTTCTCCTTTTCAGCTGATGAAATTTGAATATTGATCATGTTTGAAGACAGTTGTTTTCACCACTAAGAATGGTAAAGTACCTACTTGTTTGTCTGTACCAGTTCGTGATACATAGTTATTGTAAATAAAAACCAAAACTTTGGCAGGTACCTACATGTGAATGTATTGAGGTTCCATTGATACTTTCCCGATACATTGGCAGTTGGTTAGCAATTTTTCATCTTTGTTTGCATACTTCTGCATAAAAGTTTGAAATCTATACCATCGCAACACCGATAAGTATGATTGACAACACTTCAATATTCTAAGCTCGGATGCTTTTAGGTGTAGCCGATTGAATTTTTGCATGAATGGCACACTTGACAATTTTATGTTTTTGAAGAATTCCTTTGAGACATTCATGCAACTTATATCTTCAAACCCATCGATGATCGATGTGCTTTTACTGGACACTTGTTACAGAGTAGCATCTTTTTTTTTGGTTTTTGGGATCGGTTGATGACGACTTTGGCGAATCGCCGGAACGAGCTTGTTGACAAAATCGGACAAGTGCTGTTACTGCAGATGGCAACTCGTATTGTGACAACAACAGCAACGATAATGGAGACCATCGGAAAGATCTATGTTTGTGCTTATCGGTTCGACCGGCCAGTCATGTCTGGGGAAGTAGATACGCACCTAAAAAAATGTCTTCGCCTTCGAGATGGCGATTATGGACAAGTATATGGCGTTGCTGAGTAGTATATGATCAAACAATTAGAATTCATGTAATAAATAGCCTTTTGCCGTTTTTCTCCCAGGACGACAAGAGTGTGAGTTTGCTGGACACAAAGTGTCATCCGTTCAAGAACCGCGCCATATAAATAGCTACTAATGGAATAAATTTTGGACAGTCTTTCACACCACGTGTAATAGTGATTTAGCGCCTTCCCATCTAATCCTAAATTCGTTGATAAGTGAAGAGTGCAGTTTTAGGAGAGACTTTTGAAAAGATGGTTTTGATAAAAGTGAGCTTCCTGGTGCTTTTGGTGGGAGTTTTGGCAGTTTTTGGACAGAACGAAGAAAATCATGTGGACTCGGCCGAACAAGATCTGGAACCGGCTGAAACAATTTTCCTAGCGAAGAAAATTTGTAAGAGTGATCTTTTGAACTGTTAGTGAATCATGGCAATTAATTGGATCCTTGTGCTATTTTTCTTACAGTGCTTCTGAAAGGACTCGGTGGATTGTTTCTGTTAGCTCCCAAAGGGGGTTCTCAGGGTGGATTCCCAGGACTTGGAGGTGGTTTGGGAGGACTAAAGGAAAAATTCTCGGGTCTGCACAATCTGGGCGGTGGATTTTTGCCATCCCCCGGACCCGGACCAGTTCCAGTACAGGCTGTTGCCGCAGCTCCACAAGTAGGAGTCGCTGTAGCTGTTCCACCCCCACAACCAACAGAATACTCCGGAAACCTTCACGTGATGGGATACTTGACGCCAGTTCAGCTATCAGCTGCTCCAGTTGCCACGCCTTTAGCATATGGAGCTCACCCGGCCGAAGAAGGTTACCATTTGCCAGTTCCTTCCCCAGTTCCGGCTACTCCTTGATGCTCGACCGGAAGCCGGAAGTCGGGCGCTTAAGACCAAACATTTTCTAAATCTTTCTTGCTCAAACCACCTGAACCTGCCTATGCCAATCCAGGGATACTCTAAAATGCTCTTAGATATATCAGTGTCTGATATTATGTAAAGTGTAAAGAAAAAACCATTACATCAAAGACTAACTTATGTACAATATGCAAAAAAAACCCAAGTCGAACAGTTATGAATACTATTGATTATAGATAAGATTCGAGTAACTCATCAAATAAAAATTAAATTAAACCTTAATATGTATAGAACTATAAGTGTTTTACTACTTAAATACATTATTGAATCCAATGTCATGGTAAGCTACAGTCTTCTTAGAACACCGTCAAATGAGTATAAAGTACGTCGCTGGTATACTAAAGAATTTTTAATCAAGTTCAATTGTCATATCATAAGTTTAATCATTTTTGGGGGCATTGACCTTTTTTTAAAAAAAAAATATGACAAATAATATCGTCGTTTCCGATCAAGGTCATTCTGATTCGATCGGACAGTCGCATCCAGTTTCTCAAAATCAATTTTAATAATCGTATATGACAGTGGTTTTTAAAGTGGTCTCAACCGCCCCCAGGGAGCGTTGCGAGCTTCCAAGGGGGCGGTGAGCCTAATTTGGAATTTTGGGGACGTCTGAAGAGCTCAGGGGGGCGGTCAGGATATATATAAAAAAGTACCAATGTTTAATCACCTTAAAATTGAAATGAAAATTCAACGTTCAAGAGGTAGTCAATGGAAAACTAACTAAACTAAAGTTACCAGATTTTTTTCCGTAAATCTCCGGGCCGAGTAAATCCGGGTTATTTTATCTGAAAATATGACAAAATTTGGGCATTTGATTTCAAAATTTTCAACTCAAAATCCGGGAAATATACGGGAAAATTTTGTCAAAACCCATGAATTACTCAACAACAATCAATAAGAAAAACACTTGAAAAAACTTTCATCAGATCATATTGGCAGATTTTGAATCATTTTTTTATGTCAGGAAACCGTTCTTGATTATTCTGATAAAACTTGCTCAAAAAATTTTGTTTAAAAAATTTCAAAAAAATCCAAGAACTCAATCAGAGATTTAATCTGATTTTGCATATAAAGTGAATAAATTCAGGCAAAATCCAGGTTTTCTTCAATGAAATTTTGGCAACCGGGTCGGTCCGGAGTTTTCTTAAATTTTGTGACTAACATTCGGGCAAACCGGATAAAACTGGCCACTCTTAGTTAAGTTTAAGCTGAGAAAAAAAAATGTTTTTTTTCGTTTCTAAGCGAATATTGTGTGAATTATTATTTTATTAAATTATTTTAAAAATATATTGAAACTTTAAAAAAAAATTGTTATTTTTACCAAGGTGCTCTGATTTTTTTTGCAATCGATAACAAATGTCTTGAAGATGGTAACGCGGCTATATTGCCATTCTACGCAAGTGTGTCCTATGTGACTTTTGGTAAATTTCACATTTTTGCTGAAAACGACATCTTTCAGTGTAAATTTTTGAATAAAAATAAAAATAAGTATATTTTGTTGTGAACATATGCAAAATTTCTGATGTTTCTACGAAAGAATGTCACAGAGGATAAAATTTAAAAAAAAAAGGCAATTTTGAAAATCATCTCATTTTGATTTAGGCTGTTAAATATAATGTTGTCTGATGTTAATGACTCAAAAAAAGTTGGTGTGAGAAAAGAGAGTGCTTGTTTTTTTTTTATTAATTATATGTTCTATTTGTTAATGAAATATACTTTAAAAGAAATGGAGAAGCTCTTATTTCGTTGTATTACTTTAACGTGAAGATACTTCACTAAAATTTTTAAAACAGGCATTTTAAAAGGAAGAAAAAATGTAGACATTTGAATGTTTTGAGTATTTAGAACTCGTGACCGTATGCGTTCAGATTTTACGCCATGCATGTCGATGCATTTTTGGCTATAACTTCTAGGTTGATGTAGATAATGCATCTTTTTTGTAAGATTACATTGTTTATTTATCAATATGAACTATATCCTACGATTAAACTGTCGGTGGAATCTGGATGTATTCCTTTAAATGAGAATATTGTATAAATTTCAGTCACGTTTATCACGATGCACGATTTTTCACATGGGACAGTCTAAATTGGAATGGCAGAATATTCGAAACAAAAAAAATGCGTAATGATATGAATTTTGCGTAATTTCAGAGAGTTTTGAGACTTGTTCCTCAAAAAAAATTTAAGATGTATTCTGCAGACGTATTTATGTTGTTCGACAATTTGAACTGTTAGTGGCTAGTTTTTTCACAACGTGGCTTGGTGGCTTTGAGCTCAGATTTTCAGAAAAAGGGGGCGGTTAGTGAAAAAAGTTTGAAAACCACTGGACTAAGTTGACAATAATTTAGTTAAATTACATAATTAATTTTTGAACTTTCGAATATCTGCATGAATTTTTTTTCACATCCCAAAGAAGCAAAATATTTCAGAAAACTAAAAATAAACAATTCCAACATCTTTAATCTTTTTTGTATATTTCACTTTAAAACTGTATTTCAAAACTAAAGTTATTAAAATGCAACTTGAAAAATTTCACATGTTTGACTGAAACGTATTTTTCTAGATCTCATTTTGAAGTTTTAGAAAATTTGGCACACTCAAATAAACATGAGGCTCGTTTTCATTATTTTTTTAGTTTTGTATTGAAATAGTTAATTTTTTAAAGTTTTACTTCTGCTTTCTAATAGAAACCTGAATACAGTCCCTGGAGTGTCAATTTAATTCTTGTGACTAAAACCAATACATCTCTCTTGTTTCTCATTCATTTTTTAAAGGTTTAAGCTACCGAAAAACAACTATTTTTAAAAATTCGTCAAAAATTCTGTGTTTTGTATTTTGACAATCTAAAATTGCAGAAATGGGCCATATTACGTCAATGGTTCTGGGCTAGTGAAGTAGACAATGTGCAACTCGAGACCCCATACACCCAACCCTCGGGTAGTGGTCATATCACCTCTTGTCTGCAACTCCGATTCTCTACCTCCCCGTGGTGCTAGCTGGGGTGCGAGCAACCTTTGCGGAGATCGGGTACCCAACCCCGGTGGATGCTTTGGTCGCATGCAGACTGAGTTAGGGGGCTTCGTACGCGTCTGTTCTCCATGTCAGGGGTGGCGTGCGGAGTGCAACAACGTCCTGGTGGTGTTCGGGACCCAAAACAGCAACATCACGACGGTCCTCCTGCGAGATAGTGGGGTTAGCTGCGGGCCTTGCGAGCCTGTGACTACTAAAAAAACATAAGCAACGAATAACGAACAACAAATTTCGGATGGAAATCGGCAAAGACCCACGCGACGAAAAGGGACTAGCGATTGGAAACTTGGAACATGGAACTGCCGATCTCTAAATTTTGTGGGCAGTACCCACGTGCTCTCCAACGAATTGAAGAGCCGCAAATTCGACATCGTAGCGCTGCAGGAGGTATGCTGGAAGGGCTCTACGGTACGAACGTATCCAGATGGTCGTGCCATCTACCAGAGCTGCGGCAACACACACGAGCTTGGAACAGCTTTTATAGTGATGGGAAAGATGCAAAAGCGCGTGATCGGTTGGTGGCCGATCAACTCACGAATGTGCCGGTTGAGAATCAAGGGCCGGTTTTTCAACATCAGCATCACCAACGTGCACAGCCCTCACCTCGGAAGTACCGGTGACGACAAAGACGAATTTTACGCGCAGCTGGAGCGTGAATACGACCGTTGCCCAAAACATGATATCAAGATCGTCATCGGGGATTTCAATGCTCAGGTCGGCCAGGAGGAGGAATTTAAACCGACAATTGGAAGGTTCAGCGCGCACCAGCTGACCAACGAAAACGGCCTCAGACTTATTGATTTCGCCGCCTCCAAACGAATGGCCGTACGTAGTACCTTTTTCCAGCACCGCCTCCTACACAAGTACACCTGGAGATCACCGTACCAAACGCAATCACAGATCGACCACGTTTTGATCGACAGCCGGCACTTTTCGGACATCATCGACGTCAGATGCTGTCGGGGCGCCAACATCGAGTCGGACCATTATCTGGTGATGGTGAAGATGCCGTCAAAACTCTCCGTAGTGAACAACAAGCGAAACCGGCGCCCGCCTCGGTTAAACATCACGCGATTGAAGCAACCTGAGGTCGCGGCAGACTACGCGCAATCGGTCGAAGCAGCGCTGCCGGCAGAGGGCGAGCTTGACGAAGCCCCTCTCGAGGACTGTTGGGATACCATCAAAACAGCCATCAACAGTGCGGCGGAGAACGTCATCGGTTATGTGGAGCGATCTCGACGGAACGACTGGTTCGACGAGGAGTGTAGGAGGGTGATGGACGAAGAAAATGCCGCGCGAGCGGCAGTAGTGCAAAGAGGCACCCGTCGAAATGTGGAAAATCACCGACAGCGGAAGAGGCAGCGAGTCCGACTTTTCCAGGAGAAAAAGCGCCGCCTGGAGGAGGAGGAGCTCCAGGAGCTGGAGCAGCTGCATCGTTCCCAAGAAACACGAAAGTTCTATCAGAAACTCAACGCATCCCGCAAAGGCTTCGTGCCGCAAGCCGAAATGTGCCGGGATAAGGACGGGGGTATCCTGACGGACAATCGTGAGGTGATCAAAAGGTGGAAGCAGCACTTCGATGAACACCTGAACGGCGCACATGCAGGAGATCAAGACGGTGGGGGAAGGTACATCGCCGGCGTAGCCAACGACGTAGAGGAGCCACTCCCAACGATGAGTGAAGTTAAGGAAGCCATTCGCCAGCTGAATAGAAACAAGTCGGCTGGGAAGGATGGCATCGCAGCTGAACTCATCAAAATGGACCCGGACAGGTAGGCCGATTGCCTACATCGGTTGATAATCCGGATCTGGGACATAGAACAGCTACCGGAGGAGTGGAAGGAGGGGGTTATATGCCCCATCTACAAGAAGGGCGACAAATTGGACTGTGAGAACTACCGAGCGATCACTGTCCTCAATGCCGCCTACAAAGTGTTGTCCCGAATCCTACTCCGCCGCCTAACGCCACAAGCAAACAGATTCGTGGGAAGTCATCAGGCCGGCTTCATGGAGGGACGGTCTACGACGGACCAGATATTCACATTGCGGCAAATCCTCCAAAAATGCCGTGAACACCAAGTCCCTACGCATCATCTATTCATCGACTTCAAAGCCGCATACGACACGATCGACCGTAACGAGCTATGGAAAATCATGGACGAGAACGGCTTTTCCGGGAAGCTGATCAGACTGATCAAGGCGACGATGGATGGAACGCAGTGCTGTGTGCGGATTTCGGGTGAATTGTCGAGTTCATTCGAATCGCGCAGGGGGCTTCGACAAGGTGATGGTCTATCCTGCATGATGTTCAACGTGGCGCTAGAAGGTGTTATTCGACGAGCGGTGGGCGAAATGCGGGGCACGATTTTCAACAGATCCAGTCAACTTATCTGCTTTGCCGATGACATTGATATAGTCGGCAGATCATCTGCGGCGGTGGAGGAGATCTACCGCAAACTGAAACGCGAAGCAGGAAGAATTGGGTTAATGATTAATACGTCCAAGACGAAGTACATGCTGGCCTGCGGATCCGAGACCGACCGAACCCGCTTGTCCAGTAATAACAAGGTCACGATCGACGGCGACGAGCTGGAGATAGTCGAAGACTTTGTCTATCTCGGCTCACTGGTGACCGCAGACAATGACACCAGCCGTGAGATCCGGAGGCGAATTATCAGCGGAAGTCGTGCCTACTATGGACTCCACAAGCAACTGCGGTCGAGAAGACTTAGCCCTCGCACGAAGTGTAACCTGTATATGACGCTCATTAGACCGGTTGTTCTCTAGGGGCACGAGACATGGATATTGCTCGAGGAGGACCTGCGTACACTCGGAGTATTCGAGCGACGAGTGTTAAGAACCATCTTTGGCGGCGTACAGGAGAACGGAGTGTGGAGGCGAAGGATGAACCACGAGCTCGCGCGCCTCTACGGCGAACCCAGTATCCAGAAGGTGGTGAAGGCTGGCCGGATACGCTGGGCGGGACATGTTGCGAGAATGCCGGACGACTGTCCTGCAAAACAGGTGTTCGCTACGAATCCGGTAGGAACAAGACGAGCGGGGGCGCATCGAGCGAGGTGGTTAGACCAAGTGGAGCGTGATCTGGCGAACGTGGGGTGCCCGAGAAATTGCAGAACGGTTGCTATGAACCGAGTGAATTTTAGGAATTATGTTCGTCAAGTTATGTCGTGAGACGGAATACTATGTAAATAAAAAAAAATAAAATAAATAATACGTCAATGGTTCATGGATTGAAAATACGGTTTTAACACCACTTTTTACATTTTTTGTGGTCATGATCTAAAAAATTTCAAAAAAAAAAAAAATCCTTATATTCAACGTATTGATTTGAACTCAGCTTTCTTGAACAGTGAAATTTTTTTTGAGCATTCCGTAGCTGATCTACAGTCTTCTTTCCGAAGCATGTTTTCCTAGGATTTTTTTCTTAAACTTTGAATAATGCCAAACTGAAGTATTCCCAGGTAACCACCAAGCATTTAAAACAGCACGTAAGTAGCACTATATACGCATATACGGCAGATGGATTAAAGCTACAAAGCATTAGATATGCATTTATGTAGGCCTGAAAGCTACTCAAATGCAGGTTTTGGCAAAATATACGGCTACTTTAGTGCTAAACCCTACAAATGTTCCCAACTTGGCATTCAAAAAGCATTTGGAATGCTGATTTAATGCTTCGCCGTTTCATTTAAACAAAAAAAATCCTGTGATCACCACACACAGATATTTTTATCTCGTGTTCTTCTTTACCGACCCACTCCTTTCTTTCTTTGCTGCATATCACCCTCTCTTTGTTCACTCGACCTTTTACCATTGTATAGCACCCTTGTGTGGTGAAAACTCTTGGAGTTGTTGTTCCTCCTCCTGGAACGGGATTCGAACCTGGATCCTAGCGACATCAATATAAATGGACGATTCCTTTATCCGCTGAGCTATAAGAGAAGAGCTGATGGAACATGATATTTTTGTTCCATATAAACAACGCGTCACCTGCACTTGAGTAGCATTCAGGGCTACATAAATGCTTATCTAATGCTTAGTAGCTTTAATCCACCTGCCGTATATGCGTATACAGTGCTACTTACATGCTGTTTTAAATGCAGGGTTGTGTCCATCTTTAAACAGTGTGAGCATTTTTTTAGTGACACCAAGATGGAGTAAATGCAAAGAATCACTTACAATGACGTCTTTATCATATCAAAGGGCAATCTTAAAAGGGGTGTGTCCACATACATACATACATAAAAAATATTTTTTCGTTATATCAAGTCTCTTTACAATAATATTCACCACTTACCAAATCCATTATGCCAATATTGATCTCCTTGTATTTCAATAATTTTGGCAGTTTCTCGAGGGGTCGAGGGACGTTGAAAGGTCTGATTCAACTCATTGTCATCGTAATTCAAAAGAGGTATTGAGGACGTATCCAAAGGTGTAACATCTGAAGCATCTTGCTTTCAAGATAATGTTGGAAGTGGATGAGTGACGGTGTATTCAACAAAGTGTTTGGTGTGCCCGAAAGATTGGCAAGATCACTGTTCGATGAATTATCTTTTTCACTATAAATACCGTTTCAAATTTCGATTGTATGAACCAGTTTTGATGATATTTTCCCACTTTTTTGAACGATCCATTTTTCTTATATGCACAATATTAATCACTCTTCAAATATTCAAAACAAACATCTGTACACAAAGAAAATCATGCCATCTATAAATATGAAGGAATGGGTATAAATCAGGTACATTGGTATATAAGTTGTTTTATTTGATTATACCTAGACATTATGATATAATTATGAATGAACAACAAACTAAACACCTAGGTAGAATTCAGCAAACTGTTTAAGTTTAACATCATAATGAAAACATTTGGGTAAAATAAAGACTAGAGTGCCCCAAATGACGCGACTTTTGAAAATCTTATGCGCTGCAGGCTAATATTGATCCTAGGCCTAGTACAAGATCTCATGCCAAATTTGGGCCAGATCGAATCACGGGAAGGGGTCGCTCAACGAGCCTGAAGTTTTTATGGGATTTGGAGACATTTTGTTCGGGAGAAACACGAAAAACCAGTTTTTCATGAATAACTTTAGTTCCCGTCGGCTGATTTCTTTCGAAAACGGGTTTTCTTAAAGCTTAAATTATGAAAAATAATTCATCCGAAGACTGCATTTCGATAAGAGTTTAGATAAAAAAAGTTATTAGGCTTCAAAAATGGGCTAACTTTTTTAACGGTGGTATTCATCACTGTTAATGAGGCGTCAATATGTTCGTCCGTCCCGACTCATTAACAGTAATGAATACCATCCTTAAAAAAGTTAGCCCATTTTTGAAGCCTAATAACTTTTTTATCTAAACTCTTATCGAAATCCAGTCTTCTGATGAAATATTTGTCATAGTTTAGGCTTTAAGAAAAACCGTTTTCGAAAGAAATCGGCCGACGGGAACTAAAGCTATTCATGAAAAACTGGTTTTTCATGTTTCTCCCGAACAAAATGTCTCCAAATCCCATAAAAACTTCAGGCTCGTTGAGCGACCCCTTCCCGTGATTCGATCTGGCCCAAATTTGGCATGAGATCTTGTACTAGGCCTAGGATCAATATTAGCCTGCAGCGCATAAGATTTTCAAAAGTCGCGTCATTTGGGGCACTCTAGTCTTTATTTTACCCAAATGTTTTCATTATGATGTTAAACTTAAACAGTTTGCAAAATGTCTCAAATCCCATACAAACTTCAGGCTCGTTGAGCGACCCTTTCCCGTGATTCGATCTGGCCCAAATTTGGCATGAGATCTTGTACTAGGCCTAAGATCAATATTAGCCTGCAGCGCATGAGATTTTACAGGTTTTGAATTTCCAATACAAATTTGGGGCAGTCTAATAAAGACACATATTATTATTATTCGCCCAACAACCCGTTTTACAAAACCCTCTACGGTTCACGGTACCTACAAACCAGAAATAAGCATCTTCAATAAATCAGCATTATATCTGCATTTCCACTGCTTCTTGCAGTCTGTTAGCATTTAATATGCGTAACTGTTTTTAATCAGCATCCAGAATGCGATTTTAAATATTTTTTCATTGCATTACTCAAGCATTGAAATTACTATTTTATGACTTTTGTGCAATCAAAAAGCTTTTTACTGGCTAAAAGCTTTTAAATAAAATATCACATGCTAATTTAAAACAACTATGCATTTCAAATGCTTATATACTACAACAAGCAGCGGAAATGCAGATATAATGCTGATTTACTGCTTATACTAATGCTTGGTGGTTACCTGGGTTGTAGTTGCATAATGTCTGACATACCTACCTTTTAGAAAAATATTTAGAAATTTGCTAAACTTTGGCTTTTAAAGTGTCTTTCTCGAAATTGGTCTATGGGCAGATAATCCTTGGTTATTCATATGTAGAACAACAGAAATCTTAGTCCTTTTTTAAGGCAAAGCTAGAAAAAGTTCATTTTGATTCTCCAAAACTATCCATTTAGACAATACTAATGGCTGTCCGTCCAATCAGGATTGCGCACGCCATCCTTTCAAATAAACAATTTGAACAAATAAATAAGAGACACCTATCTTTCTTCAAAAACGCTTAAGTTCACCCACATCTTTTTATGATTCGCATAACCAAAAACGTTTACTTTTTTAGAGCAGCTAACCAAGCGTAAAAAACTAGCATAAGCGTGACTTTTGAATACTTATGTCGATTATTTCAAGTGTTTTAAAAATCCAAATGACGATTTTTACACTATACAGCTAAAATAAGCAGTTCAATGGTGTTTCCATATTATTCAATACCTATCTACCATAACATAAACCTTAAAAAATATCATGAACAAAGGCGCTCTACGCTTTTCAAAGAAAATTATGGTCCTGGTAATGGTTTGTGAATGATTTCTAAAAAAGTGTGATAAAATCGAAACAACTACCGTGATAAAATCGAGCGTGAATTTGACGAGTATTGATAAAATCGAACAGTGGAAAAATCAAAAACCTACTGTATTTTATAAACAATTTAGAAGCTCGGATTTTGTTGTATTACTTAAGAATGAAATACTTCACTTAAAATCTTCAAACAAACATTTTAAAGGAAGGAAAAGCATAGCCATGTGAAAGTTTTGCGTAGAAACTCGTATCCGTATGCGTTAAGATTTTGTCACACGATGAATTTTTGGTTGAAACTTCCAGGTTGGTGTAGATAATGCATCGTTTTTGCAAATTACCATCTTTATTTATCAATTTGTACTATTTGCTATGATTTAACTGTCGATGCCATCTTAATGTATGCTAAAAACTGAAAATATTCTGTAAATTTAACGAATTTTTACATGGGACAATCTAGCTTGGAATGGCAGTATAATAGAAACAAATCAAAAAAAAAAATTCGTAAAGATATTAATTTTGCTTAATTTGAGAAAATTTTGAGACTTGTTCCTCACATAAAAATTTAAGATAAATTCTGCTTACCTATTTATGTAGTTCGACAATTTATACTATTTAATAAAGTCATTGAATTAATTTTCGAATTTTCAAATATCTGCTTGAAATTTATGTCACATTCCAAATTTACAAAATATTTCAGCAATCAACAATTCTGAACAATCTTGAAGTTTTTTTTTGTACATTTCAATGCAAACCTGTATTTTAAAACTAAAGTTTAAAAAACGCAACCTTCAAAATTTCACACGTTTCACTGATATGTACTTTTTCTAGATCAAATTTTGAAGTTCCAAAAAATTTGACATGATGCTTGTTTCTATAATTTTTTTTGGCCTTGAAATAATTAAACTTTTTTAAAGTTTTATTTCTGCTTTCAAATAGAAACCTGAAGAAAGATTCTTCTGTTTGAAAATAGTGATCTTTCAGAAGAAGTCTTTTGAAAAATGTTTTCATAGTCAGCTATATTAGACCCTCAGATCCAAAGGGGCATGAATGCCTAAATTATCCAGTTTTTGTCAATCATGCCAAATGATTCTTTATATTTAAAACTATATTTGTTGAACTTTTCAGATTTTTGGTAATCATTTTTCATACTCTAACTTTAGAACGAGAACTACAATTTTCCGAATAACATATGGAAAATCTCTTTGACTCCAAGGGCCTCAAAAGATTCATTAAATATCATAACAAATTCCTACTAGATAAAAAAAAATTACCTCAAATTATTTCCATTTGATGCTCCATTTTAATTGTTTATTGATTGTTTTTACCTAGCCAGTTTTTTTATGGCAGTTGTTATAATTAAATGAAGTTCAGTGCAAATCATAAATATCTATTAGATATCTACTAAACTTAAAAAAAGACTTACCTTATAATTTTGAAACAACGTTCACCAAAAAATGAATGCAAATGACATTCAGCAAAATGCGCTGCTTAATTTTTTTTTTGTTTTACTTGTGCGCTTCCGATGTTCTCAACGCCTTTCTTTCCTGCGTGCAATCAATCACTGTTTACTCTAACTATTTCTAGCTCTACATCACATTCTCCGGCGTATCCTGCAAAGAAAGTAAAAAAAAAAATCAATAGAAAAGGGAATGCACTTTCATTTATTTCGAATTAAGCATCTTAACAAAAAGCTATTTCAAAATTTCACTAGGTGAGTAGGAAGAAGGCGTAGTATATGCACCAATTTAGAAAAATACTGATTATACAGAACTTTAAAATTAATCCGAATTGGCCCGAAAATTTGAAACAAATTTAAATTAATCACCGCGAATTTAGTTTTGAAATTAATTTTTAAGGCCTTATCGGTGATTTTTTTTTGTTTCGATTATAGTCGTTTTACCATCTTTGTGGCATTCGCGACTTTATCAACGTTGCAGTTGGCGGATCATTATTGAAAAACTTATCCGGTACAACTGTGTTCGATGTTTACTCTTGGGCTCGAACTCGCGTACATCTGCTCAGGAGACAACAGACTTGCCAACTGAGCTATATCACAAGCCCCTTATCGGTGAATGTTATGTTCTCATAGTGAGAACATTTCAAAAATTGAAAATTATAGATGGATAGAGGAAGGATTAGAAGAAAATTACATGTGTTAAAAATGAGCGGTTAGAAATTTTTTAAAAAGCATTTTCACCATATACTTAACTTTTATTCAAGCACGGATCAACTGTTATGAAAATCGGTCAGAGTTGAGTCTATGAGATTGTGTTGTGTTAGACTCAACCCTTCCCGATTCTAACATTTCAAAAAAGGTTGATCCGTGCTTGAACAAAAGTTGAGTATGTGGTGAAAATGTTTTTTTAAAAAATTTCTAACCTTTCATTTTCAACACCTAGATTTTTTTCTAATCTTCTTCTATCCATCTATAATTTTCAATTTTGGAAATGTTCTCACTATGAGAACATAACATTCACCGATAAGGCCGTAAAAATAAATTTCAAAATTTGAAACAAAATCAGGTGAAAGTTCGGTTGCCCAGATTTTGCCAGGATTCGTTCACATTATTTACAGAACCAATCAAAAACCTCAGGTTGAGTTCTGAGAATTTTTTCTGTTGTTAAGTTCAAAAACTAGATTTTTTTAGCAAAGTTTATCAAAAACGGTTTTCTGGAATAAAAAATATGATTTAAAATCTGCTGATATGTTTCGATGAGAAAAAAATCAAGTGTTTTTGTTCTTGATTTTATTGAGAAGTTTCTGGGTTTTAATCAAATTTGCCCAGATTTTGAGTGGTAAATTATGCAAAAAAATGATCGAATTTCGACAGGTTTTGAGGTAAAATATTTGGAAAAATTATGGCAATCTTACCCTATATGTATAAGTTGTAGCCCTAATTTGGTACAGTCCAAAATATTTGCCGCTGGTAGTATTCGTAATATTATGCAGGTTTTTTCACCACTTTTCAGTTTTGGGACAATCAACCTCAAAAACGACCATGTTTGTTGATCGCCTTCCCGTTTTTTGTACCGATAGTTTTAGACGTTAATTGTCTAGTTCCATCTGTACACGCTAAGCAAGTGTGCGTAAGATATGTCAAAAACAAGTCTATTGAGTGTCAAAAGTGTTGATAGTTTAGCGGCTTGTAACTTTATTCGGGTGCACCCAAATTAAAAAAAACTCAATAAACCCTCAATAAATTCTTAAAACCTTTAATTTTGCACCATTACTTTTTTATGGGCGCACCTTGAAAGCTCAGACAAAAAAAACTCCCAAATCCGACCTTGAGTGTCAATTTGCCTCCCCTCGCTTAAAACTGCTATTACTCTCTTGTTTCTCAAAAAAAAATTTACAAAGTCCATAATTTTAAAAACCTTGTGATGTTACTCAAATATTTTTTGCACGCAATATCCAAATACAACACTTAAGTTTTCCGTTGATCAAAGTCTATGAAAAAAATATCAAAAATAACACGGAGCAGAAAAAATACTGAAGAGTAGTTACGGAATGCTTTAAAAAAAGTTGAAGTTGGAAACTATACGTTGCCCACAAGGATTTTTTTTTAATTTTTTTTAGATCATGATTACAAAAAATGTAAAAAATTGGTGTAAAAACCGTACTTTAATTAAACTTGCCAGATATTCCGGTTTCATTCTGACTTGCCCAGATTTTCAACAAAAAACTTGGAAAATATTCGTTCCATTCGAATTTCACTGGAAAATGCAGTATTATTTGAGGGCAAATCGAAATATAAGAGTTTCTTTTTTTTATGAAATTATTTTATCGGCTATATGGGTGAAATTGTGTATTTTTTAAGAAAGAATATTTAAGAATTTAAAGAAAGATTTCAAAAATAAGAGTTTCTTTTTGTAAATATTTAATTTTTTTCTTAATTTTTTAATACCACTTTGAAATTGATAAACATGAAAGTAGGTCGGGAGAACCAACAAAAAATTGGCTATAGACACAAATGATTACAGGGATTTCTAAGCTTGTTTGTGAGGTCAATAATTTATCTTTTCAAGCAAATTTAAAGTTGCACACAATATTTTTTTAAACTGTATTTAGTTCCTCAAATTTGGAAATGAGGTTGCACTCAAATACTGAAAAAAAAATTCTAAGATTTTTGTTCGTAAATATTTAATGAAATCAGGAAATATTAATCATAAAGACTAGATACATATACTCATCACCAAAGTCTTCCAGAAAAATTCTGATTTTTTAAAAAAAATAAGGCTATGATCATTTAGTATTCGGGCACATTATTTCGGTTATAGCTACGTTAATAGAGCTCGGAAATGCAAAACTTTAGTAGCGCTGTGTTGGTTATAAAGAGGACTATCTTGCCTATTTTTGATAGATTTTTAAGTTAACATGTGTTTGAGATATTTACGATGCAAAAAGACATGGTAAAAATAATTTTGCACAAATATGCTCCTTTTACGCATTTTGCGCCTCGAAAATTCTTTATTGTTGACTTGAAAGCTCATGAACTGTTGATTTTTTCTGATTTTTTTTCGGAGAAAATGGTTAAGAAGTATAAGGAGCCGCTCTAGGATCCACACGAAGTTCAAACCAACCATCGGAGAGCAACCCTTGATCTTAAATATGGTAAAAAGTCTATGGTTATAGAGGATAACTGAATGCAGACTCCTCAAATAATGCAAAAAATCCATTTCCGGCAGGCAAAAAGTGTTGCCTGACTAGTAGACACCAAGTAAATTTCTAATAATGATCAGTTCCAAAGATCGCAATCTGTGCATCCGGTTTTTACGCAATGGGACAGATGTGTTCTGTTGGATAAAACAATTTATGTTAAAACCGGATTCAAGAGATCAAATTCTTCAAGATGCCTACTCATGGAAAAGTTCCAACCAGATTCCAATTGCTTTTTCCAGGTGAGTTTGTGTTAAATATCATGGTTTTGCAAAGGTTTTGCTTCTGTGGTAAAAAGAAAAATAAAACAATACATGACTGAAACAGTGTGCAAAGATAAAAAAGAGATTTTATATAAAAGTTAGAGTATTTCTTGAAATTATTGATATTTTTTTTTATATTTTTACATTATATGTCATATTAACACCTTCATTTCCTCTATAGACATTTTTTCGATCAAATGAATAGTTTTTTAAATACACACGTTTGTTACTGCCCAGATTCTAAATGATCATAGACTTAGTATCTGTAGTTCTGTGATTCAACGTTTTCGACTATAATAAATAATGCTGTTTTCAGAAATTTCATAGAAAACCAGGTCAAACATTGAAAATTGAGTCATTTTACTTGAAAATAAGCAATCAACATTACCAAAGTCTTAAGATTATCATGGATCAGCTTTGAAAAGCTTTTCCAGTACAAAATCCATGAAATCTGTAAAAGTTTTCTAGAATCAAGAATGTAAACTGTAGCTCTGAAATATCTGAGTAATCAGAATTTTTCTGTGATTTTGAAAACCTTGCTCATCTTGCAACAACGTAAAGATCTCATTAGAAACCGTTTGTTGAAAAAATCGTGTTTTCAATGACTAAATATAAAATGATCAAAAACATTTTGAAAGTGTGTACAGAAAAAAAAAGAATTTTAATTTTATGAATATCAATAACGCTCCAAGCTGAGAAGTTTGTTAAATCGTTCTAATATATTTCTCTCACTATCACAGGTTCTTTTTTCTCTAAAAAAGTTGTTCAAACCTTTTAAGTGAACCTTTGTATTTAAAAAAATGCCCTATTCGAAAATCTGTTTTTTTTTCTAATGCCTGCATTATATTTTCATCACAAATTTATTGTTTTCAAAAAACATCGTAAAGCTCTACTTAAATGTTAAAAATTATTTAGAGTACAGCCCTCCGAAAACATTTGAAAATGACCCGATGTTGAAAAAGGTTGCTCAGACCTGGTCAGATTTTTTTGAGTCACACCAGATATAATTTTAAAAAAAGGGTTGAAAAGTTGACGTAATCAGGCACGTTTTCGCTTCTCTTGACTTTCAAAATACGATACATACAATTTTTTTTAAAGTAGATGTGTTTTGAAATTTCGGATGAATTATCAATTTTTTAGATTTTTCAACACTCAAATGCAACTTCGATTGTATTTTTTAAGTTTGTTCACGTAAGATTTGCACAATAAATTTATATTCACCTGAAAGGCAATTTCATACTGATTCAAGTGGTGTAACTATATAAGCGCTGCAATACTTTTCACAAATATGATACTGTCAACGGGCGGAGATGCATTGAAAGTCTTACCAAAGTTTCGAGAGAGCGTGTAAGTGAGTGAGGTAGCAATACTAACACTAAACGATGATTTTTTTTCCCAGTGTCAGGTTAGCACTAAACCAGTGGAATAAACAAATACTCTTTTAGAAACACAAGACTGTTTTATCGGTTCATAAATGTATTTTTTTATTTTTTTCGATTCCACTAATGACAAACAATAAAATTTTCTGTCCCAAACAAAATAAACATGAGATATCCGAATTTTTTTCGTATACCTCCGTTGTTTTTATCAACACGATAACATTCCAAATAAAGTATTAAATTTATATTTGAAAAAGAATCAGCGGAGTCTTGCGGCAGGAAATGTGCAAAAACACTGTGCGAGAACAATTTATCGAGCTCCAATTATCCTTCAATTTGTGAACAGCTTACAAAGTGCCTAAACGATATCTCTTTAGAATCAACTACCACCACCAGTAGTAATTGTAGTAATTATAATAAGGACTCCAGCGATATCTGGGATAGTAATAAGTCCACGGATAATAATAATAGTACGATCGTCCCGGCCGAAGTAACTTCTCCGATGCCATGGGTTTTTGATCCCTCAGGGGTGGAGGTATATTCTTCAGCAGATCACCAACTTCCTTATCCGGTGGAATGTTGAAAATTTCCGGAATCACTTCCTCACTCGGCTGCTCTCGGGGATTAACTTGTTCGGTTTGAAAATCGACATCAGCGATTTCCGCTTGCGGGTATCCCAGGACCAATCCTAGCGAAAGGATCAGGAAAAAGGTTTGCTGTAGAATTTTTTTTATTAGTCACTGATTGGAGAATGGGGAATAAATTACTTCTAACACTTACCGTTACAGTACACATAATAATCAACTGAATTCTATTCTACTCAAAAGATCGATAACAAATGCAAAGTCATTGCCGTAACAAGCTAGTTTTATTAATGAAACTCGCGTGACCATTGTTTATTGCTCTCAATAGAATCTTGCAGCTATTGTCAATTGAACCCTACTTTAAGTCATATCAAACAAGTGACGGATGCATGCTACGGAAAATCAATTAACCTTTGGTGGTGATTTTTCAATTTAAAACCCTACTAACATATGCCTAATCTAATAGAAGAGAGATCAACCTCATCGATAGAACGTTTCCAGTTCACGGAAGAGCAAAAAAAATCAATAAACGAAGCATCTTGCATATATCGGCCCCTCGTTATGGGATTCAATATCACTGCCAAGGTGTGCCCTTCTGCAAATGTTGAACCGCATTAGTGGCCTAGAGCTAGACTAGCAAGTTGACATAATCAACATAATGTTCGATACGCGCTCAATGACATTTCCGGAACATCTGCGGCATCCGTAGATCAGACGGCACGCATGGACGGTGATGATCCAAAACGCAGGTATACGCATTTTTAAACGATAGGCTTTTGACTCATTAGAAATTTAAAATATTTATCAACGACCGTGTGTGTGGGTACATACGGAGAATGCTTATCTTTCTTCTCGAAGACCGATGAAAAGAAATAGAAATTACTGTCAGCAAATTGTGTGATTTTATCTGTGGTTTATCAAAGTGCATCTCATAACTGGAAGAAAGTAAACTAGCTTTAACAAAACGAAAATAACGATGTGGTGAATCATTTAAGTGCAAAGTTAACCCTTTTTTTGCATTTTATCAATCAGAAAAGACACTTCTATTTCTAGCGGGATAGACCAATCTCGAACCGGTTTTCTGCGTTGGGCGTTTGCCAAAAAATGTAACGAATGACAATATCCACAAATCGTCTTCGGCAAACAACATAAGCAGCATCAGACTTTCTCAACAACCGGTTTCGACGGGAGATGAATATAACCGAATCATCGACCCCACCTGCCACTTGGCACAGTTAGTCGAAATCTTTAATTTCAATACTTTTATCGAAGATAATTCTTTATAAGAATTTATGAAATTTCAGCATGCGTTGAAAACATATTGAAAATATTTCATATGAATTATATTCATGTCAAAGAGCATTTTCAAAGCTGCTCAGCCAATGACTACAGAGCTCTTCAAAAATCTTATTCCCATAAATGAGAATACCTGTGGCTCTAATCTTTTGCTCAATGTGGATCATTTAAATTCAAAATTTAAATTGAAACGTTCAAGAACATTTTGAAGTTCTCGCAATTCATAATAAAATTGCATGCATCGTTCGTTAACAGCATTGGGTGAATATAATTTTTAGAATATTGCGATGAAATATTTTTTCAATATTTAAATGTATCATTTTTTTTAAATACGCTTAATCTTTTTATGAAGTGTCCGTTAAGCGATCAATTTGCAAATTCAACGAGCTATGATATCCCAATCAGGATTTTGAGCGCCGATGTGGTCCAGCGGATAGGATGGCGTGAGTCTGGTTTTGGTATGCCAGGCGGTATGGTATGGGTGGGATTCCAGGTATTGGCAAGAAAACTTTAGAGTTCAAATCACATAAGTGGCCGACAGTCAAGATGTGTTCCTTTCATAACTAGCTATATAATAAGAATATTCAATCAGTTGCCAGCTAGCCATGAACAATATACACGGAAGCCGGAATACCTGTAGTAAACTAGCCCACCAGATTGACTCGTTCTTCCAAAATATACTTAAATCAACACACGCATTACATTCACTCCATAACAGTTCATACGAAGCCATGGGGTCCGGTTATGGTGTACGCGTTGCATTGAAGATTTGTTGAACTTGATTATCTAAGTATGCATGAGCACTAGACTGCCCCAAATTTGTTTGGAAAATTTGTGAAATGTTATGCTCTGCGGGATAAACTTTATCCCAGACCTAGTACAACATCTCATGCCAAATTTGGGCCAGATCGAATCACGGGAAGGAGTCGCTCGACGAGCCTGAAGTTTTTATGGGATTTTGGTACATTTTGTTCGAAAGAAACAGGAAAATCCAGTTTTTCATCAATAACTTTGTTTCACTTCGGTCGACGTCTTTTGAATACATTTTTTTAAAGCCTTAACTATGACAAAAAAAAAATTCCGAAAACTGCATTTCGATTCAAGTTATGATAAAAAAGTAATCAGGCTTCAAAAATGGGCTGCGATTTTTCCGGGTGATATTCATCACTGTTAATGCTGCGTCAAAATGTTCGAAGCAGTGTCTCGTTTGAAGTGATGAATATCACCCTTAAAAAAGATAGCCCAATTTCGCAGCTTAACAATTTTTTTTTATCTTAACTCGAATCGAAATGCAGTCTTTGAATAAAAGATTTTTTATGGTATGCTTATGGTAGAAAAAGACCAAAATTATACATGAAAACTAGATTTTCATGTTCCTCTCGAAAAAAAAAATTATCTAAATTTCATACAAACTTAAGGCTCGTTGAGCGACCCATTCCTGTGATCCGATCTGGACCAATTTTTGCCTGAGATTACTAGGCCTAGGATAAATTTTAGCCTGCAACGCATAACTTTTTCAAAAGTGGGGTCATTTGGGGCACTCTAATGCGCACGTACTTAGGCAGAAACCTCAGTGAATCCGAGCACTCATGGTGGATAACCATCATACATACATACATGATATCCTGATCAGAATGATCAGGATCATCAATTGTATGTATGTATGTATGTTTGACCCACCAGTGGCTGATAGGTCTTTCGACCCGAGGCGGTACGGGAAGTCTCAATCGTACATTCAAGTATTGTTCATGCTTAACTCATCAACAATAATTGCAACACTACCAAGGGGTCCGTTACCACTGGCTTCGGACAGGTTTGACTCATCTTACTCCTTTCCAACTGTTCGAAACAAATAAAGAATTCTGAAAAGGCACCTAGGTAACCTAGTCATGATTCTAAAATTGCCGAGATACTCCGGCTGGCTTGAACCCACAATCCATTGTATATCAGTTTTCGGATCGCTCGATATCCTGTCCAACCCCCCACTAATCCCCTCATATAGAGTTAAGCTATTTTACTTTAGAATCAATTTAATACATTTTTGATTGAAAGGATACTTATCTTCAAGCCCTTTAAAGGCTTCAGCTGTTTTTCGGCAATCCAACGAGAAAGAGGAATGATCAGGATCATCAGTTCTATAAAAAATTAAATATGAAAACGAGTGATAAGATTAAAACTCATCACTTGTCTCGTACCACCCCGTCAGATCAGTTTCGTGCCTTTGTCTACTGCTTTAGCTGAGCTTGTAATGAAGTGAATGTTTATTTTTGTACTGATTCTATAAATGTCTATGCAGACTGTTATTTAGTATAAGCAGTGTTTTGTTGTAATTGGCCAATGAGAATTTATGTAAGTTTTTCTGATGTACACTACTTTTTGTAAATATTTAACTACGCTCATAACACAATTTCTGTAATGAAACTTCTAGTTCCCTTGAAAAAGACCATCAAAACTGGTCGAAACGTCGGGTATTTCAAAAATAATAGTTGTTTGATCTAAATCCAAGACCGAAAAAAGCCAAATTTAAAATTCTTTTATTTTTTACATACATGGCCAACCCACCATTTGATTGATTGCGGCACGAGAAAATTGATATGTACCGAGGAATTTCATATAAGGAACAGATATCATCCACAAGCCATTTTTCATAAATGACATTGGCATCAAATACAACTTTGGATTGTTCAATGGTTTCTAATAAATTATCAAATTATCAAATCAACGTTTTGAAATTATCACAAGTTATTGAAGTGCTACATGCAAAAATATCATAATAAAACTTATTGATTTAATTATCCATTATATTAAATTAAAATCCAGACATTACAAACTAACTCTCAACTTTTTTAAGCGAACTACTTCAATTTATTTAAGGTGATTTGCCTCACATTCCTCTTGATTTTTGTTTACAAATAATCACTGCACTGGATTCTGCTTAGACTTATCGGGCTTTTGAGATAAAAAAAATGAAATCAATTGCCTAGGTTTTGCCAGGATTAAAACTAAAAATGGTCCTGATCTGCTCAACCCGTATAAATTCGATAAAAAAAAATCTAAAACCCTCACTGTAGGAGACCCTCACAACTGATATTAGAGTGAAACTATTCGAGATATTTAATCAGGGGGCCTTTTAGCTGTTGAAGTTCAATTCGAATTCCTAGGTTTCTCGAACTTAAGGCATTATGATTAAAATAAACTTTTTTCTTCAAGTGGCCACTTGAGTCGGCCGGCTCGGTGCAGTTGCCCCCCCCCCCTTATTACGACCATGCCCATGGCCCATGATACCCCACTTTCACGAAAGATGCTATTATTTTGAGTATACCGTAAAACAGGGTAACTTTGATCACCGGGGTAACTTTGACCAACAATAAATTTTTACACATTATCATCCATAACTCAGGTCATAGTATGAATTTTCGAAAACTTTTCTACGTTTGTAAGCCTATTAATTGAGTATCAAATAAGCAAAATTTGGTTTGAATTCGAACTTTTTACTGTTAGTAAAAATATAATATCAAAAGCTTAAAATATGTATTTTTTCCAAGGCTCGCAAGCAAACAGCTCTTTCGATGATACCAAAAACCATTTAGAAGCAAACGGGTTGTTGAATGTGAAAGAACAACTTTTTTTTCTTTGTGTAAGTACAGTAGAGGTGCAATTTTTATAGTCATTTAATGATAAATTTCTGATATTTAAAATATAAGGACATTTTCCAAGAGTGAGCCCATATTGGACAAATGGATAGGAATCCTATCAAATGGTTACCTTTGAAGAATAAATGAAAATGGAAATAATGGGAGGGCCTAGAATAATATGTGAAAGTACATAAACTTGCATTTGTATTGTGAAGCTAAACCTATTAAGCAAGTGTTATAATTTTTGCCCCTAAATGTATGCAGCACCATTGTTTTTTTTCGATTCTAAATGTATTTAACAGAAAACGTTAGAAGCAAAGTAAAATTGATAAACTTGCGTTTGTTAAAATTATGAAGATGTTTTGTGTCCTTTATGATCAAGAAAACTCGTTAAAACCGCCAAAATACAGAATAATCAATGCTACCTCAAAGCATCAAATTCTAAACAGAGAAGAAATCGATTTTTAAATCAAATTTAAAACAGTTTAATAAATTTCTGCAACCATGTTTTACGTACATAGGAGTCCAGAACTGGTTTTTTAAAAATGAAACATGCCACATTCCCCTTAACAGAAGGAATAATAGAAAAATATTGAAAAAAAGTAATCAATCTTACCCCGGACTACGGAAATCGTTTTATAATCCTCTTGGCATTCGCGACTTTCATATCAACGTTGCAATTGGCGGACAGTTATTGAAAAACTTTTCCGAAACAAGTATGTTTGATGTTTACTCTTGGGCTCTAAATCGCTAACATCGGCTCAGGAGTCAACTAAATAACTTGCCATTTGAGCTACATATATCACGGGCACAGTATTTTCAATTGTGTTGTTACTTTTTGTACTTTAATTTAATCTCAAATTAAAAAATGTGGAATGCTTATCTATCGTAAATTTAAAATAACTTCAACAAATTCAACATGACAAATGTTGCAGATTTTGAAATTTTTCACAAAATTTTAAAATAATTTATTCTTGTTGAAAGAAAAAAACTGTGCTACAGAGAAAAAAAAATTGACTATTACGTGTCACTGAAAACTGCAACCTTTAAAATAAATCACCTGTAATTAACAGAACCTGTAATTTTAAATTGTTTCCTTGAAAGTTCATTTATTATTACAGCAAATGTCCTGTAAAAAAGTTGTACACTAAAAATTAAATGTCACGTAATCATGTTTTCGACCTAATTAAAAAAAATTACGAGAAATGTCCTGCTCCTTTTTGTTACAGGACATTTGCGTAATTTTACAGGAAATTTGGAATGAATAGGTCGAACACCTTGGGTCTTGTACATATTTAGTAGAGATGTACCGAATATTCGAATTATCGCCTGAAAACCGTTAGGCCGAATATTCGGCTCACCGAATAGTTAAGCTAAGTATTCGGCCGAATAGGCCGAATATATACATGTTTAAAATATATACAATAACATATATAATAAAATATGTACAATAACATGATTTTGGATAATTTATTAAATATCCAAAAAAAAGCTACACAATCATTAAAAACTTATGCTTTCAGTAAAACATCTTAGGTGTAACCATGTATCTTTCGCTGTAGATATGTTCTATACTTTGATTATCGTTCATGGCAGGTTTGATATATCCAGGCTTGCCCATAAATCCTATAAAGAACTAGAAATAAATCAAATCTGGCCGGGATGCCGGAATATTATTAAAAAACTTCTTGGATTTAGCCCTGGTTTGTTCAAATTTTTTGCTAAATCAACTAAAAAACTAAATTTTTTATGTTGTTCAGATTTTGACTGGTTTTTGTTGATGTGCTATTTTCTTTTCTGAAATTGGCACTGCAGTCTATTTTCGAAAAGATGATTATTTTATTTCATCATTATTTGAAATAAAATTCGAAAATAGACTGCAGTGCCGATTTCAGAAAAGAAAATCAAAACTAATTTTTTTTCTGAAAATTTTAAGATTTTGAAAAATTTAAAATGAACCTAAATTTTTGTTCAATCCTTAGATTCCTGCTGCTGTGATTCAATGAAAACTTGAAATTTCACATTCCTTTTTATTTTGTTTTTGGTTAGGATTTTTTTCAGATTACCCCTTTTTACAATTTTTCCAAAAATCACCTTGAATAGCCCGACCGTATGGTAGAAAGTATGGTGTGTTTTAGGATAAAGATCATCGTTCTTTTAAACAACTATTTTGGGGGTGTCTTGCTCAAATTCTAATTTTATCTAATTCAAATAAGCAATATCGAAATGTTTTGCACCTGTTTTGACGTGTTTTGTACCATATTTCACAGGAAGCCAACCTCTTTGATGATTCACGTCCTAGAAACGACAAGTCATTTGATGTCTTTTCGGTTCATTTGATTCAGTTACATTTTAAAAACTAGAGAGACCACTTCTTGAAAAAAATCACTGGTTGAAAATAATCGTCTCAAAAGGATGAGGGACATTAAGATGGAAGAAATAGAAGGAAATTGAAACAATAGCTTTAGCATTTTTATTCAAAACTCGACCGAATATTCGGCCGCATATACGTTTGGCCGAATAGTTGAAAAGGCCAAAATTCGGTATTCGGCCGTTCGCCGAATATCACAATTCGATACAACTTACAATTTACATACAAATTTTATTTTTGAAATATTGTGATAAAGTTAAAAAAGTAATGAGAAAGGGTCTAGCATCTACTTAACAGCGCTAATAGACAACACCCGATATTTCTGTAGTTTGACCCACTGTTCCTCGTCCTAGTCAACACATAGTTGTGATTTTCACAAAGGCAGGCTCTGTGAAGATTCCGTCTGCTGGTAACGCACCTATGTTGAATATTTATTAACCCGGACCCAACGAGCATAATTGGCGGCAGACAAGTCTCTTCTTTCGACCGCCGAGGAAGTTTGGCAGCACCTTGGCAATGAAAAGTGCTTCCACTCGTTCATGAATGTAACTAAGCAGCAAATTTTCGGAAGATCTCTAGACGAGTGCCGGTTGCATATATTTTTTGGATCGACTTTTGGATGCTTTTTTGGATTAGGTTTGGTTCTGATTTTGATTCCAAGATATTGGCACATTTAAGCTGAAACGAGTTTTTCAAGTTCTCTTCCCGCTGGTTCAGAACAACACCTGTAATATTCGTTGGTGGGTTAGAAATTTTTCGAATTGGATGATCAACTCGAAAGTTTTCCAGTGTTTTCGGTCGATTAGGATTTCCATATATAAGGTTTCGAGTTTTTGTCGAAGTATCAGAAGGAAAGCGATCGTGGAAGTGTTCTAGTTAGCTATCAGCGGGGAAATTTTGGCTTAGTGATGTTGAAGGTATGAAATGGGTTGAGTGTTCCTTGCTTGGAAATCAAGTGCAATAAAAAGCATATTATATTTTGCAGTACGTGTGTCTTCTGGTGCTGATTTCGGCTGTGGCCGTTGAGCCAACCCTGTTGAAGGCGAAACTGAAGCTTCTGGGACTTCTGCATGGCGAAGGAGATTCTGGACCACCACCAGTTCATGTCGAACCCGTTTACTACCAGGCAGTTCCGGCTCCGGTTCACTACAGTGCTCCTCCTCCACCACCACCCCCACCACAACCTCAAGGTACTGCGGGATTATTTGGTCAGGATTCTCCTGATTGGAGACTTCTTTAGAATATCGAAGCTCAAAACCTGGATTTAGCTTTAGAGAACCCGGCTAAGCTTAAGATTTCTTTCAAAATTCAAAATCTATTTTTTTATCACTTTACAGTCGCCCGAATTGTCTACCTAGTCAGGGAACACCGAGTTGCAGCTCCGGCTCCACCTCCACCACCACCCCCACCACCAGCCCCAGTCCATGTGCCAGCCCAAGTTGTGTATGTAGCCGCTCCAGTTCACGAGCCTGCTCCTGCCCCTGCCCCGGCCCCAATTGCAGCTCCAGCTCCAGCACCGGTCCCAGTTGCACCAGCACCCATTGTGTATGCTTCTCCACCTGCCCCATACCCAGTTGCTCCAGCACCTGCACCCATCGCCCACCATCCTAAGGGAATCGAAATCGTGAAAAGAATTATCCTGCACTAATGTCTGAAAACTTGGAACAACTACCAAATTGAATGCATGTATGAGTGAAGAACTGAATTTTAGCAATTGTGTATAGTCAAATAAAATGTAGAAATTGAAGTGTAAAAAGTTTCTTATTCCATGCACTATGAGAGAGGTTTCAAATAATTTCGGTATTTATCAAGCAACCAGCACACAGAATGCCAGTGAGATGATTTTTGATTGCACAAAACTTGGGTGATTAATGCACACCAATAATACAACAATTATTTCCTTTGAAAATCGGTATTTTCGGAAAAAAGAAATTCGGTTCGAATGCATTGCAAGTTTCTGTTTGTGGGTCAAACCTATCTATCTGCATCTTAAAAAAAAACTATCACAAACACACACAGGATCTCAATGAAACTAGATGTTTCTTCGAAGAGATTTCTTTTTACTTAACTCTAACCGTTCAATTTCTGAGGTAATGATGGCTAGCACCTTACAAATGCTAAAACCAACATCCCATATAATGTGTACAATTTAATGCCGTGACCGGGATCCGATCTCATGACCGTTGGCTTAGAAGACTTGAAGGCTATCCTCTACGCCACGGGCTGCTTCTAAGTGCTTCTAAATAAATTCTTTTTTCTTCTATTCTACCTTTCTATCCGACTATAAAATTTCATGATCTTAAAATGTTCTTACTAAAAAGAACATCACTTTTTACCTATAAGGCCTATAAATTTTGTAACAAAGATAAAATACGGTGATTAATCACTTCATAAAGTGTAACAGTTTTTTTTGACGATTTTTAATTGCAATAACTCAAAAGCTAAAGAACTTGACTTTGAGCACTTTTTCGGATGTAGTTTTTATACACTTCAACCATTTTTCTCCTAATTTTAAAAACATGTTAAGACTGACTAATGGCTATATATTATGATTCTGCAATATTCCATCTATTCTACCTTTGTCAAGATAATTTGTTTCTGCGGTAGTTCTTAGACCTAACTGCGAATCATGTTTTAGAACGAAAACACTTGGAACAAGGAAATTTGAGGCTTCCAAATCGATTTTTTCTTTGAAAAAATAGGCACAATTCCAGTTTTCACACTCCTAGCTGTAGCTTTTGACAACTGCTTGTCAGACATTTTTCATTAGTATTGATTGGAACATTCTGCGTAAAAGTAAAAGTAAGTAAAAATAATGATTGGCTTTGGTTTTATGCCGAGTAAAGTAAACCTCGTCTTACTGCGGGTTTGGGCACTAGAGGGTTAATACAAATTAATTTTTAGATGAGGAAAACTTTTGTTCTTAAATTTTCAATTCTTATATTTAAGTTTTAAAATTACTGATTTGTGATGAAAATGATCACAAGTTGAAAAAAAGGCTGCCTTAACTTATTCAAACTTATACCATACATTTGCTATTCCCTAAGAATTTAATGCAAACTTTGAACCGCAATATTTTTTTTGTTATAACATCAGTCGTGATGCGGTCTTCAGGCATTCAAAAAAAATTATTTTTAAACGTGATCGAGTAGTAAAGAGAAAAGTTATTTATGAAAAAAACAGTAATTTGACTTCTCCCGAGAAGATGGTTAAAAATCATGTTAACTCTTAACCCTCTCCTTCCCATTATAGCACAGGTGATCCTCGTCTTTGAAAGGCTTGCATTCAAAGTGGGCATCTCGCATCAATACCATTTTCGACTCATTGTACTTGCATATTTAGGTACATGAATGAAGTTGCATAATACTGAATTTACTTGGAAAACCTAAAGCTGCGCGAAAATCTAAATTTTTCAAAGGGAAAAATGTAACCTTCTAATATTTTAATAATTTTACCTTCTAGGGATGGATATAACAATGAAATATTTCAGTTTGTGACCAATAAAATAACAAAAATCCACGTAGTTAACCTACATCGTTTCAAATTTGCAATTCGAAAAGATGACATATTTTGTTTTCCTGAAATGACTAGAAAAAGTCTTTTATTTTGAAGATATTAATTTATTTCACAACTTTGTTGAAGACTTGCAGTCTGAACTGACTTATGCTTTAAATGATATCTTTAATCCAGTTTAGTTGAACATTTCCTTAAAGTTTGTACAAAATTCCTGTATTTTACGGAACCGAGGAAAATAAATAAATAGGAAACTTCTGTACCTTTTTAATCAGAATCTAAAATAACACGAGATTTACACGTTCAAATATTCATATGTTCTACAGTTTTGTTTAAAAAATGCTTTTTTTTAGTGCATGTTTTACCTTTTAAGTAAAGTTATCTCAAAAAAAATATTGGAAAAAAACTTGTTGCATATTTGAATAATAAGCCACCAAATTATTTAAAAGGAGATCTTTTACCTTCCGTTTTTCATCCCATTTTTATTTGAACTAAGAATATCGAATCTTTAATTAAACTTCAATCTGAAAATCTAAAATTTCCCATGCGAGAAACACTGATAAAAAGGTGATTTTCCTGTAATGTATGTAAAATTTACTTATGAGCTCATTAAGAAATCTCTCGTAATAAATTTCATTTCATAAATAATAACGACATTTTTTGTTGAATAGAACAATATATTAAGAAACTAAACGCTGAGGTGGTCTAGTGGATAGGCTGGCGCGAGTCTGGTAACCCAGGCGTGCTGGGTTCGATTCCCGGTATCGGCAAGAAAACTTTTGGGTTCGAATCCCAAAAGTTGCCGACAGGTAAGATGTGTTTCATTCATTATTAATAACAATATATAATAAATATTTCAGAGGGAATGCATCTGGGGATAATCTGAAGAGACTATTGCAAGCGGAGTGGATTGCCAACCATTGTAGGTCTCTGAAGGTTGGATGACTTCCCTCGACGAACCATCGGCCGTGGAAGTCCTAAATACACCGAAAAATTTTTGACTATTACGTGTCACTGAAACTGCAACCTTTAAAATAAATCAAATTGTAATTAACAAAACTTGTAATTTTAAATTGTTTTCCTTAAAGTTAACGAAGATTCATTTATTATTACAGCAAATATCCTGTAAAAAAGTTGTACACTAACAATTAAATACCACGTAATTTTTTTTTTCGACCTGTAACCCTCCTTTTTGTTACAGGACATTTGCGTAATTTTACAAGAAATAATTTTTGCTGTGTAGAAGAAATTCGAAGGCCAAGCAACACAGACATAGGCTGATATCAGTGCAACACAGCAAAAATTATTTCCTGTAAAATTACGCAAATGTCCTGTAACAAAAAGGAGCAGGACATTTACCGTAATTTTACAGGTCGAAAACATGGTTAGGTGACATTTAATTTTTAGTGTACAACTTTTTTACAGGACATTTGCTGAAATAATAAATGAATCTTCGTTAACTTTAAAGGAAAACAATTTAAAATTACAAGTTTTGTTAATTACAGTTTGATTTATTTTAAAGGTTGCAGTTTCAGTGACACGTAACAGTCAAATTACAAAAAAATTACAGGTTTTGTTAATTATTGGTGATATATTTCAAAGGTTGCAGTTTTCAGTGACACGTAATAGTCAAAAAATTTTACTGTGAAGATAGTCACAAAGAAATTTATATCTATTGTTGCAACTATACGTTTGAAAAACACATTTTTGAGATAAGTTTTTGATTCTAGAATTTAAACTTGAAACTTATTTTGAAACTCTGATTTTTTTTTTAAATTATTTGTTATATTTTCAAGGATAGTGAATCGAAAATATCGTGAATTAATTAACTCTGAATTCATTTCTCATTGCGAATTGTGGTCCATAAATTCTATTTTAAATCTTAATTCAATTCTGAAATATTTAAATATCTTAATTTTTATCCTTTTTTTTAATTTAAAACGATCGAAATGAAATTTTAATCATTTGTTTAGAATAGTAACAAATTTGCTACAAAAAGGGTTTGAATAGAATGGGGAATTTGTTTATTTTTTGGGGGCATAATATTCCCTAGATTTAGAAACGGTTTTTGAGTAATTAAAAAAAAATGAAATTTAGGATCAATTACTGATAGCAAAAGGCAACAAAAATCACTTTGGTACCAGAAATTTAAAAGCTGATTTGACTGCTTTGGGGATGTTAAAATATTTGTGTATTTTTTTTTTTTTGAAAAAATTGTAAAATATTACAAAATCATTGATCATAAAGATTTTTATAAAATGATTAATTTTATCGATAACTCCGAGTGATTTTGACTTCTGAGAAAAAGTTTCATAAGATTTCTTTTTGATTACATTTAACAACTGGAATACAGGAATTATACCAAATTTCAAAGATAAATCTAAGCTATTTTTGAAAACAATACGTTTTGCAGTCTAAATTTAAATCTTTAATATAAAACAATTAAACCGCCTTTTTGTGACATCAGAAATAGTTAGATCATTTTCAATTGAATTTTCTAAAAATGTATTGAATTAATTTTTTTTTTCTTTCATAGAAGCTTCTAGAACGGTTCGGTCCGGCCTTGTTGCTCAGATTTTGATGAAAAATGTTTGGTTTTTACCCGGATTTTTTCACTTTTTTTTGCAAAATCTGTCAAAAAATTTAAAACAAATCACTATAGTCTTTAGCTTGTTTAGAAATCCGTTTTTGTGTCGCTTCCTTTTTAAAAAGTGAGGTATATTGGTTTTATTACTATATCAGATTTTATGGAGCCTAAAATTCATCTTAAAACCGGCTCATGTGTTTTTATTAAAATACAATGATTTAATTTATGATTGATACTCAATCAATAATTTATGTGTTTTTTTTTTCAAACTTGTCCGAACATTGCTCAGTTTTGGAGTTTAAAATACACTGCTCTGATTTTGCCAGGTTTTTAGTCAAATTATTCTGGTAACTTTATTCTAAAGCTTTGTAGCTCTGAAATTAGAAAATTTAAACCAAATCTCGATCCTTCTTGACAAAATTTTTTAAAAGATTTATAATCAAAATTTAGTTGTAATTTAGGTTCATAAGTTTTTCATTTGGAATTATGTAAAAACTAATAAATTTAAAATTTTATTGCACCAAATATTGAAGTGATAGACAAAATCTGATTTTATATTCGATTTCATGTTGCCATAATCTTTTGAAACAGTTTGAAAATTCTCCGATTTTATGTTTGGCATTTCTATGAATTATGAAAATTAAAAGTGGAATTCTTAGTCAAACATGGAAGTATTATAAGTTGAAAGATCAAAGCTAGAGCGTGTTGGGTAGCAGAAATCGAACAACTTTAAAAAAATATGAGCTATGGCTTTTGTGTTTTGGAAATTTTCACTACTTTTGTATTTCCTAATTTAAAGTAAACCTCCTTATTGCAGGCGCGGATCTAGAGATTGTTCTTTGAGGTGGTGATTTAGTAAATTTTCAAAAAATATGACCAAATTTTTTAAGTGATTAGGAAAAATTAAAACTGTGACTGGAAAAATGTTGATGATAAAGATAAAGAGAATTCAGCAGCATGGAAATAATGTTATAGACAATTTAAAAAAAAAAATTGTTCGAAGAATTCTGTACATCTTTTTGTGGCTGGCTTAGTCTTAGGTAAAACGCAAACAAATGTTTTTTCACTGGTTTGAAGTTGAATTTATGTTTATTTATCTAGTTAGGGATATGGAATGACAATTTGTTTATTTTTATCAGATTAGAAATCCATAAGCAATTTAATTTTGAAAATTGTACTTTATTAATTTTCAGACAAAAATAAATCTGTTAGTATGATTTCAACTTACTCAAATGAGCATCTCGGGTCTCGGGATGTTTAAAAATATTTTTTTTTTTGCCTTTTTCAACTTTTTATTTCTGACTATAATTAATGAAAATTTCAAAACAAGGTAATTTAAATCGATTTTTTTTTCAATTGAAATTGTCAAAAATTTCCAATTTGTTGATGTTTGACATAATTTCTCTATGAACTTCATAGAAAAAGCGTCACAGAAAACCGTCACAGAATTTTAGGTTCAAATCACAGAATTTGAGTTTTTTTTTGTCGAAAACACAGAATTTTTTTCGGCAACCTTGTTTGGAAAATGACAAAAAAATAAAAAAATATGATTGCAACCGAAAAAGTATTGATATTGAGTTATTTAGCCCATAAAGTTATGAATTTTCTTGAAGAAAAAAAAAAGTTTCCTAAAAGATTAAATTATTCGTAGAACTTAATTGGTGTGTAATAAAAAAAACTAATGTTTGTGTAAATTTCTGCAAAAAAAAATGGGTTTAAGACATTGAACATTACATAATAGTAACAATGTTAAAAGAAAGGTTAGAAAGTTAACCTGCCAGTAGAAGTCCTACGATTCTGAAGCGTCGGAAAAATGATCACCCGAATAGAAAATTTGACTGCCATTTGTTTAGGAAACATTCCTACAAAGTAGAAAATTTAAAAAATTCAAAGGTATACCGACTAGGAAAGGTTCAAAATGTTTATAATGTTCGAGCGTTTTCGTGTAAATCTAAACGGCTTTTTTCCCACATGGAGAGAGGGGGTGATCACCCCCATTTGTCCGCGCATGGATGTGTGTCGAAAATTGTTTCAAGTAATTTAAATTGAATAAATTGAAACTGAATTTAAATTGAATAATTTTTGTGTTTTGCTTATACATGGTCGGATATTGCCCGGATTTGGGTAAAATCAAATGTTAAGAATTCATAAGAATTTCAAATAAAATAGCCCAGATTTTCCCTGCCAGATACATGCCAGAAAGATTCTTGCAAACTTGATATATCAGATACATTTAAGTCTTCCACAAAAAAAAGCATTATACCTAAATCCCTCTTCATTTTGCTACAATCAGTTCATGTGGGAAATGTCCGATTGGAAAAGTGAACACAAAATCGATAAGAAAATCTATTCTTCATTAAAGTTCAAATATCTGACGGTATGGACGAAGCTGTAATGAGATTTTATGATATATTCAACAGGCATTTTCAGGAATAAACATAAAAGACTTCAACGCGAGCTTAAATTTAAAGTGACAAACCGCAGAATGAAGGCAGGGTTAAATTCTTAAGTATTTTCAGAAAATTTTAATTTTCTTAGAAACTGAGGTAACTTTGCTTAACATTACCACTCCACTTAAAAGAATCGAAAAACAAGTTATTGCATAAAATCTATGATCAGATGCTGCATGAGAATGACAAGCACAAGAAAGGGGGATGCTTAGATGAAGCTCAACTATTCACACCCAATTCAAAAGCGCCTTCAAGTATGCAATGATAAAGCGATGAAACCGTCAGAAGAATGAAAGCTTCAACAGGATTAGAACGGTTCAATGACATTCGATGAATCAATTGTTAACATTAGCTTTTTACATTTTAAATACAAATTAAATCAGAATAAAACTAGGCGGGACTTCTTGACATCTCTTAAAAAATCGGGATCAATAAATCTTTTAAAATGAGATTATTTATAACATTATGAACAAAGACATAAGCCGTTAAAGTTTTTTTTTAGAATTGCCGTGTTCAGGATGAGACACCAATATGAGTAAAACTTGTTATGACATGCACAAAGATTTTTTTCAATTCAAAAACTGGAGGAAAAATTTGATTTTTTTTTATAAATCCACAATAGCAGTTTTATCCAGAAACAAAACAATCAGCGCACAAATTGTTCTTTGTATTTGAAAAAATATAATTCTTAAAAGTGTTGAGTTCCACACTGATATTAGTTTACCTATTATTCGATCAATAACGTTGCCGTTATCTGTATTATCATTTCAGCATTCATCCGTTTACAAAACCAATCACACTGAAAAGCCACAAGACTTTTAGAAATAATTTAACAATTTCGCAAAACGGAGTAAGATTGATAACTTTTTTCAGTTTTTCTCGATTATTTTTTTCTGTTGATGGGAATGTGGTATATTTCATATTTTTAAAACCAATACTGGACTCCTATGAACGTGAAACATGTTTGCAGAAATATATTAGATTACTTTAAATTTGATTTAAAAATCGATTTCGTCTTTGTTTAGAATTTGATGCCTTGGGGTAACATTGATCGGTCTCTATTTTGACGGTCTTAACGAGTTTTCTTGGTCATTAAGGATACAAAACACCTTCATAATATTAATAAATGTCAGTAATTGATAAACTAAGGTAGTTTGTGTGTTAAGGCCGAACAACAATTAAAATCGAATAATGGAACATGATGCTGCATAAATAAAGGGGCTAAATTTTTTAACATTACTTATAAAATTTAAATAACAAAAAAAAAAGAAATTACCTTCATTCATTTCTCTAGGCCCTTACACTATGCCTTTTAAACTTTTTCCTGCAAACTTTACCATTTGATAGTGTTGCTAGAATTTTGTCCTAGAAAGGCTTGCTCTTGGAAAACGTCCCTATTTTTTAAATATCAAAAATTTATCTCAAAATACAACAAAAACTACACCAAAACTATAAATTTACTAAGAAAAAAAGTTGAACTCTAACATAGATCAACCTGCTGCTTCTAAACGCTTTGATTTCATCAGGAAGATTGCTTGTTTGCGAGCCTTCGAATGTAAGTAAAAAAGTTATTTCAAGATTTTGAAATAACATTTTTACTTACATTTGAAAGTCAACATGTAGCTTTTTAAACGTGGAAAACAGTTTTGAGATGTTTTAACTTTAGACTTAGTTACTGATGATTATGTGGCAAAATTTCATGTTGATCAAAGCTACCCCGGTGATCAATGTTACCCCGTTTTACGGTACACAATTTTCAAGTACAAGATTAAAAATAATGAATGCAAATATTAAAAATGGCAAAATTTTTAGCCATAAATGATCAAAATAATAGCCTTTTGATTGTCTGGAGCTTTATTAAATGATTAAGCACTTTATGTAGCATAATATGTTGAAATCTAAACTAAGATCAACTCGAAAAGTTTCAGCATCAGAAACGGCTGTTGTAGAATCCTGCGTTATACTGCTGATAAGCACCATTGGGCCCAGAATAACCATTCTGGTTCCAGGCTCCATTGTTCCAGTTACGGTTCCATTGGCCATTATTACCCCACTGTCCGTTATTACCCCATTGTCCATTGTTCCATTGGTTTCCCCATTGGCCATTGTTGCCCCACTGTCCATTGTTGCCCCACTGCCCATTGTTCCACTGTCCATTGTTTCGCTGCCAGTTGCTCCATTGCCCATTGTTGTTCCACTGTCCATTGTTCCATTGGCCATTATTCCACTGTCCATTGTTCCAGTTGTTGTTGTTGTTGTTGTTCCACGGCGTCTGACGACCATTGTTCCAATTTCCGTTCCAGTTGCCATTGTACCCATTGTTCCACTGATTGTATCCATTTGAGCCGGCAGGACCATTGGCATTGTAACCAATAGCAGTTGTGGCTGCTGTTTGCAACTCTCCTGGCTGTTTGTCTGTTGTTTTCCTGTCCTGATTTGCAATCGCGCTCGCTGCGACTAACCAGATACATAATGGGATCAGGATCTAAGGAAAAAGGATTCATTATCAGTTGTTCTAACAAAAAAGTTTGAAATTTTTCTTACCTTCATGTTGCTGCTTTAACTAAATTGTGTTTTTGACTGAAGGGAGGGTCGGAGAATGATGGTTGATTGAGGTATGGAATTCTTTTTATAGTAGCAGTTTCATCTTGTGTTTTAAGGCAGAAGATCTTAAGTCTTTCTTAAGATAATTGTTTAAGCCATCTTCCTAGCTAATAGGGTATAATTTTTTACCATTGCACCTTACCAATAAGCGGTTTATTCGGGGTTCAACAAATGTCAGCCCTTTCTCAATGGTTTTGAAGTGTTTCTAGATGATACTTCCTGTTGTTGATCCAAAAAAAAAGTAGTAAGTATGGTTGCTGAAAAAACTTTTTGAAAGTTTACCGAAATATAATTTTCACAATGATTGTAAACATTTCAGTCAAACAAAATGTTTTGACTGATAAATCTTAGAAAATATTCGACCATTTGAGAAGCTTTAAGCCCCACTTGAGCAGCGGCAAAACATTCAGGAACATCTTGAACCCACCCACGGCATCGGTCAAATTATTCTCATTTAGATCGAAAGCAGACTAAATTTGGGGTTGCGTGACTACCTAAATGCTCACAGCTGATCAGCGCGCCCGCCGCCTAATCGAAAGTGAAATCTTGTCTGTCAAATGGCCAAAAAACTATATTTACCGAACTGATTATCGCCACGTGCGTGTTCTAGGTTCTTAACCATTTTTTTTTTACTCAATAGTTGTAGCCAAACAACGTTGTTGAATGAATGGCCTATAAGAGAAAAAAAACTAACTATATAAGTTTTCCTACAAAAATAATTAGAATAAATAAAAATAAATAGCTAATTCAAACGTAATACTATTTGCGGTCTACTGAATATTTATGTTAAATTATAACCGCTATAGATTTTTTGAAATCAAACCGGATTAAAAGATTGACGATTTAACATATATTTTTTTCAGCGAATTATTTTTCCAGGAACTATTTAGGTTTTGAGGAAAAATCTGATCGGTTAAAATTTTACCAAACCAGAATAAAATTGAGTTGTGTAGTTTATCTACCAATTTCTCCAACATTTGTCGTGAAAAACATTTTTTTTCGAAATGTAAGCTATGTCTTAATTTTGGGTATAAAAATCAGAAATATTAATTTCAAGGTAATCGATTTTTGATATGTTGAGTAAGCTTTTAGTACTGGGTAGTATTACACCCGCTACTTAATAATAATAATAATTCATGTTTTATTCGTGTTACATAAGATATGCACAATCTTTTTTAAGTGTTACATTTGGGTTTGTGTGGTTTTGATTTATTTCTAATGTTTCTGATGCACTTTCATATTTAACTAGAGAGAATCAATTGTTACCTTATAATGCAAATCTTGATAGTGAAGCTTTCTTGAATTCCAATTTCGATTTAATGGATTTAATAAGGGTAGGAAGATGATTCCAGTTTGAGATGCCTCTAACGAGAAACGAGTTGTTGTAGTAGACTGAGCTATGAGGTGGAATGACAAAGTTAATAGTTCTGGAGTTTCTTACAGGAATAAAAAGTCTTTTAATGTATTGTGGACCTCCTCTGGTGACAATTCTATGGACTAAAACGCACGATCTATGTTTATAAAAGTTATGAAATGGGCAACCAATCAACGTTTTTTGAAGATGAGAAACACTTGAAAATCTAGACAAACCATAGACATACCGGACACATGAGCTCAATGCTACTCGGAGTTTTTCCAGGGACCTAGCTGAGCAATTCGAATAAATGAAATCTCCATAAATGAATAATGGATAGATGTAGCTTTTGAATAGTTTTAATTTAGTTTCTATGTCGAGGTGCCTTGTGGTAAGATTAAGCCTTTTTAAAGATCCATAGATTTTGCTACATTGTTTATTCACTTGCCTTTTCCATGACAGTTCATGATCAAAAACTATGCCAAGATTTTCAGCAAAATCAGTAAAGGTTATCGCGGAGTTCGCCAAGCGAAGACTCGGTAATTCTGAAGTTCTGTTCCATCTATTAAAAAAAAGAGCTTTTGTTTTTGCGGGATTTATAGGTAGAGAATTTGAGTATGACCATTCATCTACTTTTTGCAAATCATGATTGATCTTCTCACAAACTTCATTTATTGGCGTTGATCTGTCAGAGCAAAAATATATTTGCACGTCATCTGCAAACATTTGAATACTGCAGTATTTAAGAACTGGGGGAAGATCGTTTATGAAAAGTGAAAACAATATTGGACCAAGAATGGAGCCTTGGGGAACTCCTGACTCAATCGGCATTAGGCTTGATAAACAATCGTTTATGAGAACAGCCTGAGTACGACCCTGAAGGTATGATTTGATCATTTTGGCTGCGGGTCCGGAGAAGGAAAACTTTGAAATAAGTTTTTCAATTAACTTCTCGTGAGACACTCTGTCAAAAGCTTTAGCAAAGTCTATTAGAAGAAGTATAGCGAGTCCTTTTTTGTCTAGAGAAACAGCAATATCATCATGCACTTTCATCAAGGTAGTTTCTGTGCTATGATTGGTTCTAAACCCAGATTGGTTACTACTCAAGAGGTCATTTTGATTGATATAGTCCGAAATTTGTTGTTTGATCAACTTTTCAAATATTTTCGAAATCGAACTTAAAAGACTAATTGGTCTGAGATTAGTTAAATCTTGATTATTGGACTTTTTTGGAATTGGTATAACCTTGACTTTTTTCCATTGAAACGGAAACTTTGACGTAATGATAATAGTATTGAAAAGGTGGTTCAAGACCGGAATAATGTACGGAAGAAGTATTTTAACAAGATTCGTAGGTATGTTATCTAATCCAGAAGCATTGGATTTAATAGAGGCAACAGCGTTTATAATTTCATATTCATGAAACGGTCTGAACTGGAAACCAGAAGAGCTTTGTGGGATGAAGATTTCTTCATTACCATCAGATATGAAATTAGAACAGAAATAGTCGTTTACTTCTGTAGGGGAAAAGTTCGGAGTGAATGTAGATTTTTCCGGTTTACCTAGACCAAAGCTTTTTAAATTATTCCAAAATTTTCTTGGGGGTAAGTTCATATTTAATTTCAGCTTGTCAGATCTTATTTTGGCTCTTGAAATCAGGGTATTGACTTTATTTCGCAGTCTTTTGAAAAACACTTTGTCGCTGTCTAATTTGGTTCGTTTCCAAGTTCTGTAAGCTAGATCCCTATTAACCATAGCAATTTCAATGTCTTGATTGAACCAGGTGTTTTTGCGGTATTTTCTAAACTTCAAAGGGAAAAATGAGTCATGAAGAGACAGCAAAAATGTGTTTAATAATTCAACAAGAATATCAGAATCATTTATGCTGAAGAAAAAATCCCAATTCATATTACTGAGGTATTGAAAAAGTGTACTATGATCAAAGTTGATGTAATCACGATACCAGTAGCCATCATGATAAACCTGCTTCGAAAAATTAAGAGTTGAAAAAATTAGATCGTGGTGGGAAACGCCAGGTAGTGAGATTTGGTTAAATCTATGAATGCTTTCGGTCGAATCCGTGATTAATAAATCTAGTAGAGAGCAACCACTGGAATTAAAGAAAGTGGGTTCACTATTGATATTTGTAAAATTTGAGCTAGACAAGGTATCCTTGAAAAGTTCGATTCTTGCAGATTGCTTCAGAAGATCACAGTTAAAATCGCCGATCAAAAAAGAGTTTTCATAATGTATGCTAAATTCCTGGAAATGAGTTTGAAGTAATTGCGAACAATCTTGTGCTGGTGGGTTATAATACACTCCAAACAACAACCTATTGTCATTACAAATTAGTTCAAATAACAAGAATTCAGTGTCGCCACTACCATTGCAGGATTTTGTTACAATTTTATATCTTAAAACCAGTACTTAGTCAATAAACTCAAAATCGGTACCTACTGTTATTAGAAATTTAGTGGAGTATAATTACCTCATTAATCAAACGCTTTTCTTATTGAAATAAACAAGTATCTACATTAAAACTGAAAAATCATAAAAATGGAATAATGGTTTGTTTAAGATATTCCATGAGATGGCTATTTTGAAAAATTAAATATAGTACAACTCAGTATTCTATGGTTTTGGCCCATAGTTAACTAAAGCATATGTTTTTTTTTTCAATAGTAGACAGTTTAATTGGAAATCAGCTAATAGAATTTATCTTTACTCATCCCGAAAACAGATCCGGCACTACTGGTTACCAAGATCACAATATTTCTGGATACCAAAACTAAAACAAAAAAAGGTTTTAATTGTTTCATATTCGAAACTGCTTGAAATAACTCTTTTTAATTCAGAATATTAAAGATCAAGCCTTCTTTACTATAAATATGTGATGCAATACGATGTTTAATACAATCTCTTGACGATATTATTTTAAAAATTTCAGGAAAATTACTTCAATGGTTGGTGAATGAATGCGTGTGTATCCATCGAATCCCTAACGACTTTTGCTGGCTTTCAAACGTGCATAGATTTTCATCTGTTTTTGTGCAACTTTACTTCAAGCAGGATTTCGCATATTTCAGCAAAAGGAATGGCGGGTCGAACAAGAGAAAAGGGGAAAGAGACAAGTTCGGGTAGGTTGAATTGCGTTTTGTTTGGGGTTGGGGAGCTAGAGCTTGGGGGGAGCTAAAATACTGACACTAACACATTGGCGAGTTAGTGTTGCAAGAAATGGTGCAAGAAACTGTTCTTCACCCAAAGGGTCGTTTCATTGAATCATTGTCGATTACATATTTTTGCAGCATTTTTTTATTTAAACTGCCAGAATTTTTAAGGCATAAGATCTTTAAGTAACAGTTTTTTATCTTCGTATTTTTCATAAATAAACGGGAGTTCAAAGTTAAAAAAAATTAATTCAACCTATTTACGATTCAAAACACATTTGAAAATCCATCATAAATACCTTGAATCTTTCACTGTTTTAAAGCAAAATTGGTTGCATTGCTCATATTCGTAATAGTTATAATGGTTTACCATAAAACTTTGGCTTAAGTGATTGAGATAGCTAATTTATATTCATTCATTCTGATTGCTTAAATGTCTCCGACAAGTTGCTAGAAACTAATAAACTACCACTGAAAATGCGACCAATTTTCACAAACATTAAGAATTTCGTTAGAATGAGAATAATATTTATGAGAAGTATTGGTACGAAGGGATGAAGACAAAATCCAGTATCCTCTACTTTATTACTACAAATTTTGATTTACAAAAAAAATCGTGCTTATATGAAATATTCTTCAAGAACCATTTTCAGTCCCAATTTTATTCTCTGTTTCTTGTCTTTCTAAATGCTTAACATCAATTCAAAAACGTTTTGATAAATTTTACAAAGCCACAAAGTTTACATCCTTCCAAGGTGCAAAGAATTTAAAAGCGAGATTTGACTAATTTGGGTGACCTGTTTATGTTTTTTAAATAACTTTTGAAAATATTTTCAAATCATTTAACAAATTTCAGCATTTTTTAACAGAACTTTAAAATAAAAACATTCAATTTTCAAATAATGGTTTTGAATCAATATTCAACTTTTTCCATGACTTCAAGTAATTTTGAGTTCTGCGGAAAAGTTATAGAGGTTTTCTATTCGTTTACTTTTGCTTATTTTAAAAAAAGTTTTAAAAAAAATTAAATTTAAGATATTTTGAAGGCAAAAACCTTACCGAACTAAATGAACAAATTTTGTTAAATTTTTTTTTAAACTTCATTCAATAATGTCAGAAATTCTTGTAATGATATCTTTCCAAAATTTTTCAAGCTGTACAATTTAAATTTTTTTGATCATACATCATCATCTTTAAAACACCATTTCTTAGTTGTATAATATAGGTAGGGGAGAATGAGGATACTTGATCCCTGGGGATACTTGATTCCTTAGCTATATCTCGAAACTGGAATGTCCTACAAAGATCAAATGTTCTAGAAAAATGTGCCAAAATGAGCAAAACAACAATGTTTGTAATTTGAAAAGTTTAACAAAATAATTGTTTGAGTAATTGAACTTTGTTTGAAAAATTTCACAAAATGTAACTTGAAGATCTTTTTTCATCACTTTAAAATGTTCCTTACTTGGGACAATTATGAAAAAAATATTTGTTCCAATATATCAATCGCTCGAGCGTAAAATGAACTTCATAATGCCATATTTTCAAAGCAATGGAAAACTCTCAACTTTTTTTAGAAAAAGTTTTCTAAAATGTTGATTATGGGCACAATTGATCCCCTAGAGTTGGGTATAATTGATCCCCCTTCCAAACGGCATATTCTTCTTCTGAACTGATCGTTATGATTGCTGATTACTAAATTACTAATATTTATCCAAAAACTAATATTTATCAAAAAATTGTCTGAAGAAAAGAGTAAAAATAATTAATTTTCGCTTAATTATTAAAAAATAGCGCCTTTAAGTATGCAATGTTATTAGCGTTGAGACAAAGTTATAGAATTTTCTTCTTATGTCTGCTATAAATTGTGAAATGAGAACAAACTCGATCAAAATAGTCAATTAACACTCTATCTTGGGGTTTTGTTTGATTTTTATACAAGGATTAGGCGTCCTGAATAAAATATCAAGTCTCCTTCAATAGGGGATCAAATCTCCCCTAACTTCAGAAAAATCGCAATTTTTTTACTCCCACGAAAATGCTTCTAGTTCATCAACGGGTTCAAGTATCGTTCTAATTTTTGGAGCATAGAAACTTGAAGTTACAAGCTGTCAGAAAATGTCAAAGACGGCGAGTTGCTAAATTTTTCCTAAAAGATATGGTGAAAATAAGAAAAGGGGATCAAGTATCCCCACTCTCCCCTAAAGTAAAAAAAATCGAAATCAGATTTTTCTTTAAAGTAGATTTGTTATTTCATCAGTTATCAATGATTCATTTAACTGAAAACTGAAACATTCAAAAGCTTTTAAACTCCATATCACCTAAACTAAAGGTGATAGACAAAATTTGACAAAAGAATTGAGTTATCAATTAAATTATATCAATAAATTTTAATAAGGGTAAGACGAGCTTATAAATCCATGTTAAATGTTGAAACATCTTTTTTCACCATTATATTTTAATTTTGTATTCAAATAAATTTAACGAATTTATAATCAAACTATATAAATTAAATGAAATATTTTCAATACGTTTGTCTTTGTAGTTTTAATTTTGAATTTTTGAATTTTTGAATTCTGAAATCATAATCTTCGTTTAAAAATTCATAATTTTTAATAAGAAAAACTTTAGTTTCCACCTTTCCAATAGTTCAATTGGAAGCAACAAAATATTCGGGGCTTGGAGTTTAAAACTTCAAAATCTTCGATTGAAAATTTAAAAACATTGCATTACCCGAGCAGACTTTGATGCCTGAATCGATAGCAAACTGTAACCAAAATGAGCTATCAATGCCAAAATGATAGCATAGTTTAGTATCGTATTTTTGCCGAGGGCAAAATTAGGTATCATTGAAGCATCAATTTGGCGAAAAATGATCTCAAACCAATACCAAAATAAGGCATTGAGAGCAAAATGAAAGCATTTTTTGGTTTTAGTTTTGTCAAGATAGCAAAACGAGGCATCATCTAGGTTTCATGATTTTCATCTAGTAGAAAAGTAAGATGGAAATGATACCATGATTTGGTATTCAACTTTCTGAGTTCAAAAAAAGTTTATGAAAGAGACAAAAGTTTTACCGAACTGAACTCAAACATACAGTTTAGTAGTTACCAGCATAGTGCAGGCATTAATTGGTGTCTGGTTTTTTAGTGATAGCACAACTAAGCATCATCAAGATATCATTAATTTTAATCTGTCATGGTTCTTTCGACGAATAAATCAACAATAAGAATCAATTTAACTTCTATTTTTTTTTTTATTTCCTTAGTTTTTACACAATAGCAAACTGAGACCAAAACGAGGTTAAGAGTTGACATAATTTGTCATCTAATTCAAAAATGCAATTAAAAACATACTTAAAATACACTTTCCTTAGGGTTTGACTGGTATTCGTGGTAAAAGTAACCCTTCATGCAATGTGCACATTTTCATGCCAAACGATTCTTTCTTTTTTGAAAAATTGCCTTTAAGCACCTATGCATAATACTTTGGCTCCAAGTGTCTCAAATTCATTTTATTATTTTTTTTATTCAAAAACATCATTAGTGTTAAGTTTTTGTAGTTTCTTAATATTTACTAATATCTCCTTTTCAGCTCACCCTTAAATATTTTTTTTTCATGTTGGAAATTTAATTTTAACGTAATAGTAAAAGACCCTTACTTTCATTAGAATTCTTAATATGATTTTAATATGAAATCAATCCAGTTTTTTTAAATCAAATTCCATCAACATATTCTGTTTAAATTATACCTCAAATAAAAACATAAGGACGGAAACATTTAATCTCTAAAAGTATTTAAATCAGTTGAAATCATTTGTGCATAACATAGTTTTTTTTAATACATTGTTTGTTTGGAATTTGTCACTGTATGTAACGAGGGGCTTGGTAATGAGGAAAAAAATACTTAGCAAACTGATGATCAAACGTAAGAAATCGCTAAAAGTTATGCAAAACGAACTTATATATGCTTTTATTTAAAAATTCAATATGTATAAAAAAAATTACGAAAATAAATCGAGTCACCAATTACATGTTTTTTATGTGTTACCGTGTAATTATTGCATACTCCACACTAGCAATGTAAGTGTTGTTTTGGTTGCTGCAACGAGTTAAGACTGCTGGAATATTCCTCCCTAACAATATAGTAGACCTGCTACTGGTTGCGGCAAACAAAAATTCTAATTTTGTACTGACTTGAATGCGCACTTGCTTTTATAGAGTTGTTTATGACAGATGAGACGAGACAATTAACCTTAAAAACTCTCCGGTACAAAAACGGGCAGCCGGTCTTAGCATAATATCACGAACACTACCAGCCACAAATAGGATAATATAACAATCATCAGAACATTAAATAAATCATTTTACATACTACAATCAATGCAATGCAACCAACCAATGATTTTTTCCTAAATGGCAAATAAAAGCATTGGGCATGCATTCAATATTACTGGTCCAACCGCAAAACGGAAGAATGTAAACAAAGTTGTTGTTTACCCAGTGGAGTGAACGTTCTTATAGCCAGCCAGATTCGTCCGAAACGTATTAAAAACTCAAAAAGAAGGGAAAACAAAGTTGTGCATTAAGGTTAATACGTTCGTATGTGTATTACAGTAAGTGACATTCATAAAACTTTTAATGATTTTCGATTAAACTCCTGTTTCCGTCGCTACAGATGGCCGTGATGTCCAGCAGCTACGTGTATGTTTATCGGACCGGAATACAACGCACTTCGAGCCAGGTTTAATCTGTTGTACGCCGGGTAGAGAAGCTTTAGCAGCTTGGTCAACTGATGACAATGGATGTTTTATGTAAATAGTGAAAAACTTCATAATTTTCAACTCCTTCTCGAATGTTGTTTATATTATTCGCCACCAGATCATCTTCATTGGGACCGAGCAATCTCCCAGAAATTGGATTCATTGGTCCCCCAAAACAAAAAGTATTCCGCTCGTTCAGCTTCATCTCGTGGAGGCCAATCAGACAGTCCCTGGTATCGGATTTTTCTCGAAAACTTTTTCACGGTCATCAGGAGTCGAAGTAAGTATCCGATTGTAAAATATTGTTTACCGCGATTTTTTTATTTTACAAAAATTTAGCATTTTCAAAGACACATCAAGTTAGATAGACTTTTCAATAGTTAAAATCAATCTAAATTTTGCAAACCGAGATCGTATCAAGGAATTCAAATTCCTCATTCTTCCCTCCAAACTCATTAGATAAAAAAAACACCTGATTTTTAATTCACATGAAAAATATTAGTAAAAAGTATTCCATCCATTGAAAACTGATTACTTCTTACGCCTGAATATAGATAAAGTGTAAGCTCTGGACGATTCATTGAAACTCGGAAGTTTTGTTGTTGTTTATTTAATCGTTGAAAAAACAATTCTCGATCAACTAATGTTCTGCGAATTTATTGAGTTGCTCAAACGATTTTTGATAGTATTATATTAACAGCTTTGTTGCAAAAATGCAAAATATTACAGTTTAAGAGTTGGAGTATAACAGCAAATATATTCAAATAAATATACCTCACTCTCAGCCTTCTCCATACATCTCATCAAGGACACGCATGTCAGCACCACCTACTGACGAAAGTTCTTACTAAAGCCACTGATCGTACCGCCATCGCCACCTCTAGCAGCAACAGCGCCACCTACAAGTCAAAAATCTGCCAAAAGTAGTTCAGATCGTCGATGTTTATACATGGTAGTTAGAACTTTCTCCATAGGATGAGTGAGAGTATATTGATTTTACTATATTTGATAACAGCATTGAATTTTAAATAGCTACTAATGAGGCTTAGTATGTTAGCTGTGCTGCTGCGAGTCGTCTTAGTCCTTCTTTGTAGTTACGAAAATTTGAAGTATGTTATTTATCGTATAGCAAAATGCAGCTAGAACAATGCCGGTCCATACTGAGATTACGGCATTAATGTGAATGATTTACAACTACTTGAAAAGTTTTTTAGAGTTTGTTGTATTGTTATATTTTTTAATTTTATAACATAATGATTCTTTGATTCAATAATTTGCTATTTGGGTGATGAGAAGTATCAGTTTGAAACGCCAACCGTAATCTAACTATGTTCAGGGGTATTTAGTAATCGATTTCGATGGAATATTTTTTCTCATATCTTATATTTAAAGTATAACATCAGGCGTTTATTTCTAGAAACTTGGTTAAAGCTTGAAGCTTCTTTCAGTATAATTCATACAATTATTTGATATTCAATTTTGAAAATTCTTGATCAAATTTATTATGTAATTCAACAATCAATGGCTCATCTAGGAACATATTTCAGAAATATATGTGCAAATATTTTATAAGCAATATTATATTCATTTCTACACAGTTTGCTTTTTTGGTTGATCTGTAATAAAAATTAACAATAATCGACGTTTGTATTTTACAATATCAAAAGATGACAACTCCAAACTATAGCTTTTAACAAAATCCTGGCAAGCACATCCTGGCAATTTTACTTTGGCCAAATAATGTCGCTCCACACATTGTTAGAGAAATAATTATTAAGACGTTTTATTCAGGATTAATAAAATCATGAAGGAACAAAACATTATAACGTCGCAATCTGTGTGTTCAAATAGATGTATTTAATTATTAATTTTATTAGAGAAGCTTGAGTATAAAACGTGTTCATTAATTGCATAATTTTCAAATCACGTAAGTGGCTACAATTAAATGTTTATTAAAGTACTAGAGCTCATAATTCAGGTTAACTTTGATCAACATGGTATTATGGTAGATTCGAATCTTTTAAAATTTTCGTAGTGTTATAATCCTAAGCTGAAGAGACTATAGAAAACAAAGAGGCGCCATCTGATCCCTAACAAAATATGTAATACATTTTGCAACAAAGCTGCAGTATTGCCCTAAGATTGCCATTTGCCATAACTAAAATTTCACGTGAATGTTGTTTTGGATGAATAGAAAAAGTTGATCAATTTTCTATCACTTCACGCTTTGGCTACATTTACTTACCTAGTTCAAAACTGATGAGAAATAGTCGAGCAATGATTTGCAAATTCAGTTTGTTAGCAATAAAATCCAAAAAAGAAATAACTGGCGCATTAATTTTAATTTATATTTCGCTTTGCAAAATTGGCAAAGACAATCGGAACATTTTGCCTCTTTGTTTACTCTAGTCTCTATACTACAAGCCATAAATAGTAATATCGAGTGTACACATTCAGGCGTTTGACTATGCGGCTATCCAAACCAAATACCATTAACGAAATCATGTTTATCTCTAAAATTCAAGGTATTCCATATTATTAATATCTTTTTGAATTTATTCCTTTATTTTTTCATCTTAGTTGAAAAATGAAAATAATAACAACTTAGCTGATCATTTTTATTTTCTTGATACACTTGGGTCAATTTTAAACCATGCAAAAAGATTTTCATAGTTGTAGCATTTTTTCTTTAGTATTCAATCATTTGTGGTATGTTACATACAGTATCAAGATTATTTTTTTTTTGTTTCGATTATAGTCGTTTTACCATCTTTATGGCATTCGCGACTTTATCAACGTTGCAGTTGGCGGATCGTTATTGAAAAACTATCCAGTACAACTGTGTTCGATGTTTACTCTTGGGCTCGAACTCGCGGACATCGGCTCAGGAGACAACAGACTTGCCAACTGAGCTATATCACAAGCCCAGTATCAAGATTAATGAAAATTATGTTTTATTCATGAAGTGTAGTTACAATATAAGTTATGGTACTCAAACAGTCTTAATGTTCAGCAATTTTTATATAAACTGAATTCGATGCAGTAATAAAAATGTATTTTATGAGAGAATCGAAAAATGCACTTCAGTAGTAAAACATATGATTTTCATTGCCTACATTGCGGCGTTTCTCCAGCCGAATACAAATATGAACCTATCATGAATTAATATCCCCTTTACTAAGAATTGCATAAGAAAAGGCGATTATTAACAAACCCCGAAGAAAACATAAAACGATATAACATAAATCGAATCAAGGTGGTACAGAAGTAATATTAGGGTATTATTTTGGATTGGAAGATAGCACAGTGATGGCAAATTTTGCTTTCTAGGAATGCTTTTTAATGCCTCGTTTAGGCATCCTTTTGAGAAAAATTTGAAACCACATCGATGCCTAATTTTGGCTGTAAATTATACCTCAAAGTGGCATCATTATGCCTTCAAAACTCGTTTTGAAACGTTGGCTAAACAAGGTATCATTAAGGTTTCAATGAGACCTATACTTGGGATTATCGAGGTATCGGTATATGGAAAGTGAGACCCAAATTTTGGCATTGTACCACCTTTATTCGGGCAAAATGATACCTCAATTTACCTTCAAGGCATGATAGCAAAATTAGGTATAATTTTGCCATAAAAGTCTGCTCGGGTAGTTTTCATAATATAAAATCATGTTTTTATCGATCAAGAGTTTCAAGAGTTTTGATTATTCTTTAGAAAGTGCGAAAAAAAATTCAGAGTATCAACCTAAAAATTAATTTTAATGCGCAATGTTAACTCAACTTGTATTATCTTGATGCTTTTATTATTGACAACACAATTTGGAATTCATTGTTTTTTATTTTTACTTCATTAGTTTCTTACTGATCATTCAAGAGATTACCCATTTCCCAATCTGTTCTTCGTCAGTATAATTCAATATGTTGAACTAGCTTAGCTTAGTTTGAATGACTACTCACATCCACCTTTAAACATTGAACCCGAAATGTTTTTTTTTTATAATTTTCTAGTAATAAATTAATAATGAACAATTCCGTTGAATTTCTCTAGTATAATTGAATATGTTGAATTATATAAAAAGTTAATATTTTGAACTTCAAAATTGAACTTTTTTAACCTTTTATTTTTCTATCTGGAAGAATTTGAATTTAAAAAAGGTTTTATCTTTGACTATAATCCTTGGTTCTCTTGAAATAAAATTAAATATTTTTTTCGATTTATCAAATAAAATTCAATTATCAACCATTGAAATTGAATAAATTCTTCTAAGTTAAAATGGATTTTTTTCCATTATTTTTTTCAAATTCAACATACTGAAGCGCATTTTTTCAATAAATTATTCAATGTAAAGATATGTAAATTAAGATCTATATATATAAAAATGGATTTGTGTCTGTATGTCTGTTTCATATAGACTCGGAAACTACTGAACAGATTTACGTGTACCTTGGCAGGGTGAGGTATTGGAAGCCAGGGAAGGCTCCTATTATAATTTGAGAGCCCCTCCCCCAAACAGGAAGGGGGGAGGGGGTCTCTCAAGCAAAATACTAATGTTTGCATAACTCGAGAATTGATCAAGCAAATGGTATTAAATTTGACATGGGAGGGTATTTAAGTAGGAAAAATATTTCTAGGATTATTTGAGACCCGTCCGTCTTTTCAGTAGGGAGATATAAAGAAGGAGAGGCTTCTTTCATAATTTTTTACTTAACTCAAAAACAGTTGAAGCAAATGGAACCAAATTTGGCACGGGAGGGTATTTGGGAACGAGAAATATTCTAATAATAAATTGAAACCCTCTCTTTCGTCCAGCAAGGAGAAAGGAAAGGGGAGAAGGGGGGAGTTTTATACAATTTTCACTGCAATGGAACCAAATTTGGCATGGAAAAGTATTTGGGAGGAAATGCTTATGAATATTTGGTATCCCTCACTTCTTCAAAGAGGTGGTGAAAAGGGGACGGGGGGCTCTCCCTTACAATTTTCAGTATCACTGGAGAGCTGATCGAGCAAATGGAACCATATTTGGCATGTGAGGTTATTTGAATCGAGAAATGTTTCTATGATAAATTGAAGCCTCACCTTTCTTTCAGCGGAAAGATATAAAGGGGGTAAGGTGGGCTTCTATACTTTTTTTGCATTACTCGAGAATTAATTGATCAATCGAGCGAATCAAACCAAATTTGGCATCAAAAGGGTATTTGAGTACGAATCATATTTCTATGAATATTAAGTTCAAACCCCTACATTCAATGGGGACGTAGGAAGGGGGATGGTACTCCCTTTCAAGTTTATGCATAATCAAAAATATACCACGCAAATGAAACCAAATTGAGCATGGGATGGTATTGCAATACGAGAAATACGTATGTATATGTGAGAAATATGTATACAGGATAGGATTGGGAATATAAGCAGGGAAGAGGAAGGCTTGCATTCAATTTTTTTTAGAAAATCCGAGAAATGGACAAAACTTAACATGGAAAATCATTTTGGTATGATTCTATGGGTATTTGACACACCATCCTTCTTCCAGTGAGTAGATACATAGGAAGAGGGAGGTGGGCTCGATACAATTTTGTAAGCATAAGTTCTCAATTTATGCTAACGGACAAACATGCTATGCGAACAAATGGAAACAAATATGACATGGAAAGATATTTGGGAACGAAATACATATGTTTCTACGATTGTTATGGACCCTTACGCTTTACAATGTTGAGAGGAGAAGAAAGTAGGGAGTCTCATATAAATTTTGGAAGATTTTTGGGTACGCAAAAAATGGGTAGGATTATTAAAAACCACGACCTCCACTCGCCACGGGGTGATGAGGAGGACAGGGGCTCTCTAATTTGATTTTTTAGCATTCATCCAGAACAAACCCAGCAAAAAATCATATTTTATAAGCTAGGTTCTTTGCGAACGAATAATTTGAGACCCTCCTTTTTTAGGGCGGAGCTTAAAGAAACAGATAAAAAGTATCAGATCTTTAACACAAATTTATAGAAAATTAGTTTAAGTCATCTTGGTGCTGCAATTCGAAACTCCAGCTGCAGCTCCCATTTTATAGTGGCTGCTTTTGAATTATATTATAATTTGATTTAAAATAATGCCAACAAAACAAAAACAATTTGAATTATTTCTGAAAATTATTTATTTTTGAAAGGTGTAGCAAAGCACACCGGGTCAGCTAGTGAATAATAAATAACAATCATTTTTCTATCAACTTCTAATCATGACTAATTTTTAACCTGATTTTTTTGTTACATCTAATGCTATATTTTATGAATTCTATTTCAGTGCATTAGCTCTTATACCCGAAGCTTTATTCGAAAATATGATTCGCACTCCTAATGTTTCGGAAATATTTGTTTCAAATTTGAAAACTAGACTGCTTAAAATTTATTTTCAAGCATATTTCTAATTTAGAAAAAAGAACATCATTTTGAATAATTTGTTAATGACTTACAACAAATAGCATTGATTTGAAACATTTATTCTGATTTGTTTTGAATTTTTTTCTTTTATTTTATCATTGAAATTTGTTATTATTTGAGTTTGGGTGATAATCATAAGTAATAATGATGATAGAAATCAATTTTTTTGTTTATTGCTTATTTTTGGCATTTTTAATATGTTTGGCCAAAATTGAAATTCGAAAATTGTTTGAAATCCTTGACAGTACTAAACTGCCGTTCCAATCGAAATGGTCCTATGTAAAAAACGTAAAAACGTGCAAACGAGATAAACGCGATTGAAATTCCATCTATATTTAAATATATTGACAGATCTATCTAACAGGATTAATAATATGGCGATTGAAAGTTTTGAAATTGAGAAAAATCAACCTTTTATAGCTAATAAATTTACAAATCAACATGATCATCAAAAACTGAATCTGATTTTATTTAATGAACTCCATTTAATCATGAATTTAGAATTTCCTAGGCATTTTTGTTTCAGAGATGCAGTGCTTTGAAAAATTAAATTTCCAAAATTATTCTATCGAAAAATTGATCATTCAATTTTAAACGTATTGACTTAAGCTTCAAAATTTATTCAAGATTATTTTTGTTTTTGGAAATTACGAGCAGCTTTATCGGTGAGTAGGGGAAAGGTTCCCTAAATGGGCCTATCGGGTTAAAAGTGCCTACGGCCGTTTGACGAAACTCAAAACAAAAAGTTGGGTGATTTTTGTTTCTTATTCAAATGAACCTTAAAAGTTAAACAAATTTAAGCTTTGATTATGGTTTCATAGTGATTGGAAAGTGGAATAAAAGAATATTTTTGTGTGCAGTGTTTGAAGAATGCCGCTATCATTAAACAACAGGTTAGATATAATAAATTCATGATTTTTATCACTAAAACTTCGATTTAAAGCTCTTATTAACAACTTTAGAGAAAATTGAAGATCTCAAAACAGATTTGATAAGCTTTTTTTATGGATGAACTGCCTCCATAATATGGCAACCCTAACTTTTGTTTCACTCAATTAAATAATAAAAGAAATAGATAAGACTTCAGCTTTATCGTATGAAAATTATCATTTTCTAGCATTTCCAATGAAATTATGCGGAAATATTGCCAAAACACAGGAATTTTGCCTAAAACATAAATAGACGCATTTAGCCCGCACGAGTTGAGGTGCGGCAATTTTGACAACAGTTATAAAAAAATCGATTTAAAAAAAACTCAAAACAAATTCACGGCGACTTCTTTCCTTAAAAATTACTTTTGTTTTGAAAATCCTTTTAAATTTCGTCTACGCTCTCGTACCTTTAACCCTTCATTTCATGATTTTTATATTTTCCCTTAAAAAATCATTTTAAACAGTTGCAAATGATGTGTACATCAAGAAAAAAAATAAAAATAAAATACGATTTTTCACTTTTTTCATACATTTAGTATTACAAATTCGATACTTTATGAAACGAAGGGTTAATAACAATAAATAAAAGACTTTCATTAAGGTATTAAAAATATTAACGATAACATTTAGTTTTTAACTGCTTGAAAATTTCATCAAAATTCCAAAAACATAAATAACTTCGTAACCTTTTACACAGAGGTCCAAATTGCTCGTGGTGTTCCAAAAAGCTAATTATTTTATCCAAACCTTTGTTTCCCATATGTTTGTAACATCTTTGAGCCCAAAATATGGAAAAATTACATAAATTAATATTTTCCTATTTAAAAAAAAAAACGTCAAAATCAGCTTATAAATTTTTGGCACCAATGTGAATTTCGGTGCCTCATTCAGTGATTTCATATAAAGTTTCAAGATAATAAGTGTGATCCAATGATGACTTCACTCATCCAACTAATCCATATTTTTTGCTTAAACTTAGCTTTTACTTTAAAGTTTTGAGGGTAAGTTTTATAAGAAAAATATGTATTCATATCTCGATAATATATGAAAAATGCCAAATAAAATCAGCTCACATCAATGAAGGACTTTGTTGAAAATGTCTTAGAATTTTCCTTTTAATGTTGATGCTCCTTAAAAATGTCAACTTAATACCGGCAAATCTCAAACTGCTTCCGGGGTAAAATCATCTCAAACTCAGCTCACCAGAAAGAATAATTGAGTCCATTGAAGATTGATCATGCAACAGACACTATAAATACAAACCCATCTTCAAAGCATTAAATCAGTCTTCATTTGTTTGTTTTAGGGAGTATAAAGCTGAGCATCTGATTGTACCGATCATGAAGGTATGCCACACATTTTTCTCCTTTTTGATAGTAATAATGGAAATTGTCATTTTAGGTTCTTGTTCTATCTTGTTTCTTGATGATTTGGGTCAGCGCAATTCAAGCCAAAGAATCAGCAACAAAACTGTCTAAGTTATCAGAATTGGAAACTGCTGAATCTAATGCCTACGGATATCGTTCGAATTATTACGGCAGATACGATGGATACGACCCATTGATCCATACAAGTGGATACAACAGGTGGGGTCCCTACGAATACAATCGATGGAATAATGGATATGGCAACCGAGAATGGGAAGGTAATTGGTATGATGGCAGACAAAATCCCTGGAATACTCAATATCGAAACAATCAATGGACCTACAATGGACAGTGGAATCGTTACTGGAACAACGACTATTCCAGATTCATTCCTTATCAACAATACCATTCAGGATATAGCAACTATCACTGGTAATATCTCAAAGCATGAGAACAGCCTTACGACTATGATTGAACCATTATTACTTGAATATATCAATTGAATTGTCACTTAACTGCCCTTAATCATATCCTAATAAATCAATGCTAAAGAAAAATTTACCTTTTTTATTCTCATTCTTCATTGGTGCAATTTAATGCCGGCAATAAAACACTGCAGCAACACAAACTCAAGTTTAACGAATCTCACTATATCTTAGAACACCCACAACTGACCACTCCAGAATCAATTCTGATCCCGGTCAGCTACGGACCTGGCTCCAATCTTCGCTTCAATCGACCTGCGCAGCGGAAGCTTGGAATCCATCTTAGGCGTCCATCCCGTACAGCAGAAAGCATCTTTCCATACTTATTTTGCGACAATCGAAACCGGTCGCCTCCCATTGACGTCAAATGGTCCCCAGGTGAGAAAAAAAGGGTGGCGCAGCAGTTTGGAAAATGTCTTCCAATTTACCAATCCAGATCGTCGAAATTAAATTGATGGGATGACAACTTTTTACAACTACCTACCGATATTTGTTCAAGATGTTGACTTCCTCCTGGATATTCAAAAAAGCGATGCGGGTGAGGAACTAGAAATGGCGTCTTGGTATTTCCAGGTGAGGTGCTAAGGAGTTTGATTTGATGTAACTTGACAGGATGTGATAATTATTCAAATGTTTTTGACAACATACGCGTGAGTCATATAAATTCCTAATGGCAGCTTTTTTCTAACTTTATAGGAGAATGAATAGCACTTGATCCCTTTTTAATTTATGTTCATCATTTGAAAAATTTAACGACTCATATTATTGTACAGCATGTCATATAAAATTACTATACTCTAAAAATAAGGACTGTATATGATCCCAGTAAAGAATTAGAAACATTTTCGCGGAGAGAACAAAATCAAATTTTATAAGCTTGAAAAGTTTTCGATCCTTTATTAAGACGACCTAAGCGAAATTATTGAATAAATTGTCCTTTCACTATTTCTCAATCAAATTGCTTCTATTGTTGCAAGATACAAAAGTTTTGTAATAAAATAAGGAGTTCTTATAAAAAAGCAAGCAAGCATAAGCATAAGCAAATAAGGAGTTCTTATAGTTTTCATCAACCATTCCTGCGCGTTTAGGGTCATATTGCCCCGAATAACTTTTGAAGGTAACGAGAAAGTGGGTAATACAAAAAGGATGCCTTAAATTACAGATTTTGCAAAAAAAAATCGAAAATAAAATAATACAACAGAATTAAATTCAAATTCCATGGAGATACAGAAAGTTCAACAGTTAAATTAAAAAACTCAAATCGGGTTTTATTCAGACCAACAATTCAAAGTTTCAAATTAAAATCGCACAATAATATTACCAAGAAATTCAAATATAAAATTGAGGATCAAAGCTACAATCAGAGAAAAGCAAGAATTGCAAAGTTTATAATTCAAATCCCAATGTTCATTTCACTTTTTTATGTTTGAAAGACAAATACAATCGTGATCATGTAGTGTGTTGAAATTTTTAAAAAGTAATGCGGATTGAAACTTAAAATATAAAATTATAAATTAATTGAAAATAAAATAATAAAAAATTAAGAAGCTTTTGTCAAAAGTTATATTGAATGTGACAAAAAAATAATATAGAGTGGAAAAATAAATGTTCAAGATACAAAATCATAAATCTGGGATAAGAAGAGATGGAAAATCACTCAATGAGATTTGCCATTCAACTATGAAAGCGTTTTTATGATAATAATAATTTGAGAATAATCATTAAGAAAGTGATATGCTGAACTCAGGCAATTTCCTATTGTAGAAGATAATTTAAAAAAAGTAGATACATGAAAACCACCATGGCCGTAGGAATGGGGGGGGTTTTGGGGGTTAAACCCCCCCCATGAAGGTCCAAAATGCCAAGTGAAATTTTTTTGTTAACATAAAATTTGAAATTTCTAATTAAATGTTGATGAAAAACTAAAATCAGTAACAATGGTGCAACAATATCGACTGCAAAAAATCGAAATCTCATTCCTAGACAACAATTCTACTGCGGTTTTTCAAAAAAATTCTCACTTGTTGATAGTAATTGAGTCCAAAATGTTAAATCCCAATAAAGTTAGACTAAGCTTACCAGATTGTCCGGATTTTGACCAGATTTTCTCCTTCTATTTGCAGAATCAAACGAAAATTTAATTGGTTCATTAGAATTGTGTATCTCGCGTCCAAATCATTTATTTAAAAAAAAAATTGTCAGAATAAACATGAAAGATTTTTTGGAAACTTTAAACATGATTCTGAATCGGCTGATGTGTTTCAATTGATTAAAAACAGTTTTCCATGTGTCTTATTTTTTATTTTAATGGAATAATTCCGAAATTTGCCTGCATATTGGCTGGATTTTTGGGAAAATAATGAAACAATATGCCCTAATTTTGCAAGGTTTTAGGATAAAATTGCTTGGATCTCCCCAGCCCGGATACTCACGAAAAAATATTTAGTAAGTATCCAGTTTATTGTTCTTGATTTTCAGGTTGGATCATCTTTGATATAGAATCCTGCTAAGAATCCTGCAAACAAATGAATGTCCAGAATTGAAAAATGTGAAACAATTTCACCCTTCACAATTTTATTAAAATTTACAAGTTCAATTACGATTAAATAATTGAATCAAAATTCATATTGAAAACCATAAACTCAGAATCAAACAAAAGATTTCTGGTTAAGGATATAGGATTTCTTATCTAGAATTTAGATTAAGGTACAACTTTCCCGTTTGTTTGGATAACGTGCCGCTATCAAGCCTACCCCTTTTCTGATAGATTAAGGTTTTGATTTTGGGTTCAAAATGCAGAATTCAGACTTATAACTAAAATCCAAAGTATGTATTCAGATTTAGCTCAAATTAAAGTTTTATAATAAATATTAAAATATCAGTGTTATAATTCCATAAAGGATTCAAATTTAAGGTGATCGCTGCTTCATAACTTTGATTTTTGATTAAAAATATTTTTTTTTAATTCAATTGAAGTCAGTTTAGAAACACAATGCTGGTGAAAATCACACATAAAAAATATGATCCGGATTCATTTTAAAGAATTTGTCTAGATTTAAATCTTGAAAACTTTAATCACAGGTGTTCACGTCTCACATATCATAGCTGTTATACTAAAATAGTAGATTTGAACATCCCTTCGTTTTATAGTAGATAGGTACAAACTCTCTCACTCATAGCAACTACCTAGAGATAATTGATAGCACAAAACAGATCAGAAACCTATTCAAATAAAACCGGCAGGTCAGTGCCCTCCGAACTAGCATCGATATCAGTTCTTCAGAATAAATTGTTTTTGCTTACTAGAAGAATAAAGTTTATCTTGTTTGTGACTTCAAAGTACCTACTGTTTCAATAAAGTTGTTAAGTAAAACCTCTAGACTAAGTGTGATCAATTTACAAACCGTGAAACAGTTTGATCGTTTATATGAAGAACATCGTCAGTTGCATGCATAAACACAAAAAATATCGTGGTTATCCAAAATCATAAAAAGGGAAATTTAGTCGCTGGAAGACAGAAGTGCATGAACCAATATTGGCCGTGATCATAATTGCATGCGGATAGTTTGCGAGGAGTTTTGTGGTACCATACGGTGATCATCGGAACGGATTTAGGACCGATCTAGAACCAGTCGGCGAACCCGGTAAGAGCAACAGGATTAAAATTATGAAATAAAAATATAAAAAATGATGATTTTCAAACTTGTTTTTTATCTTCCTGCGAATTATGTTTAACATTATTTCCATACGTTGCAGATTGTTCAAAATCATAGGTTCTTATTAAAATCTTCAATTTTAATCGAGTTTGCAAGAGTAGAAAATAAACCTTTTTTGAACAGTAAACCTATTTTTTTACTTTTATTGCTAAATATTTGATACATTTTCACCCATGTTTAAAATGGTTCTGCAAAAGAATTAGCTTCCAAATGTAAGTTCGTAAAAAAGTGAAGCGTTCGAAATCCTTTTTTTCGGTTAGGACTGCTGCAACTTTCCAAAACAAGAAACATGTATCTACATCATTGTGCCACTCGCGACTTTTCTCAACGATGCAGTTGGCACACCAGTGATTGAAAAACTTATCTGAATCAACTGTGTTCGATGTTTACTCTTGAGCTCAAACTCACGGACATCAGCTCAGAAGGCAACTGATTTACAAACTGAACCATATCACAAGTCCCTATATTTTTTAAAGCGTCATGTAAAAAATGGCATCTCCTAGGACTTATTATCAAAAATAAATAACTTTTTATGCAAAATAATTTTAACTTGAATAATATGTACTGACATACAATATGTACATTTTTCACATGTCTATGCAGTAAAAATGCTATAGTAAAAAAATTGTCATCAAAACCCCCCCCATGAGCCGGTTCTTCCTACGGCCCTGAAAACCACAAGTATGACATTAGGGCTAAATCAGTTGAGAAAGTTATAATCAGAATTTCAAATCTTAGATTCAAATTGGAATAAAATTTCAATAGTGGAACTCAGTTCTGCCGATTTATCCTATTTAGTCTTATACAGTGACCTTTTATTTTATTTTTTTCAACATTGTAAAGTGGATAAATAAACGCAAATTTTCAAAATGATCGAAAAACTAACATTAATTTTGCATTATTCATACTCATACTTACTCTTATAAAGTGAGCATTTCAAATTGCCCGTTTTTATAAATTTTATTCTCAACAAGGCCCGAGAAAACTTACAATTCAAAAAGATTTTAAATGCTTTTCTTAGCTTTCACTTTCTTCACTATTTCAAATATCTGCAAACTTTATTTCAAAAAATGACAATTTTTTTTTAAAATGACAAATCTAAGAAAAAATAAATTTAACCCCTTTAAAAGCCGTTACATTTTTTGAATGAGGAGAGAATACTTCCTTATCATAACATAATTCTTGATTCGCTGGAAACTCCTGAAATATATTCTGTATTCAATAAAAATAAGAGAAAGTGATGTATTTAAGGGTATGCTTCAAATCCCCCGAATTTTTTCGGACGTTCCCGTGTTTTCAAAGGAAAGTGGACAAATAGAGCAAACTAAGGTCTAAATAAGGCTCAATTTTCCTGTGCTTGTTTTATCCAAATCCCAACGTAATTTTTGGGAGATTTTGATGTGAACGCTGCTAACGTGTTTTGATAAACAAAAAATGAAAATTTTAGGTGGTTTAAGTCACTTTTTATAGATTTTTATATAGAATTATTAATAAATTCTACTTAGATTCGTCCGGATTTCATGTTGAAATATCCAAGATCAAATGTTCAGATATTGCCAGCTATTGTAAAAATTTGAGATAATTTGTTCAGCTAAAAAATTGCCTCCATTTCCGAAGTTGTTTAACTTGGAGCAAGTTTGCTCAAAAATTTAAGCTTGTTAAATCTGGTTCAAGATTTCTTTTTATCATTATGATTGAAATGTTCAATAAGTTTCAAATTTGTTATTAGGATTAGGTAAGAGTGCTCTATCTAGATTTAAAAACCGACAACCATAATTTTTATTTAAATGGTTAGAATTGCAAAAGTTCTCTTAGAATTACAAAAATAACAATTTATTTTTTATGATCATATATGCAGTAACGATTATTCATGTTTATGTACTATAACATAAAATGTTTTCGTATTCATCGTGACTTTAGAAAATCGGTCCTAAACCATAAAGGTGAGCTAAATTCGCTTTCTTCGATGGTTAAAACTTTGAATTTGTTTTACAGTCTGGTAGATCAAACTGAGTTGATTTGAGCATAAAAAAGGCTTTTTTGGGAGAACCTTCTTTTAAAAAAAACTCATTTTTACTCAAATCAAACAAGCCCAATCTTTCAAATTCTTTTGCTAGTACAAAGATTTTAAACATGGATGTAAAAAAATCAAATTTTGAACTAAAAAAAAAGACACAAATTTTTCGGATTTAATTTGCTTGATGCAACCTTGAATTAAATAAATGATGTTAGTTAGAAATTTGTGTTTAAAAAAAACTACAATATTAACACAAAATAGACCACATACAATGTATCTAATTTTTCGCTTGCCGCTAATATGCTCCATTAAAAAGCATAATTCAAACGTTATGAATCTAATAATTAAACCTCATTCTTAAAAGTTTTACACAAATTACCAATTCAAATGCATTAAATTAGCAAAACTTTGTCTATTGGTTCCTGAAATATAAAATGCCAAATTTCGTTGCCTTACGGCTAAGATTTTCTCGAGGTCCTTAATGTGATAATCTAAAACAAAACATCGGAAAATTTATAATTTTGTGCATATTTTTCAGGTGAAGATCAGGTACACGTTTCTTTAACATCAAATCTTTTTCATAATGAATCAATTCCATAATAATAATCCTGTGGATTTTTTTTTTTTTTTTAAATAAAATTATAGTTTTTGGCATGAAAAAAAACTTAGAAAATGAACTCAAATTTTACTTTTTATTTGTGATTTTCAGATGAATGGTGTGTACAAACTAATTTTGTTTCAAAATTTGGAATTTGAAAATCGAATCTTGAATTCCTCGACAATTTATGTTGATTGTAAAAATTATTTGCAAGCTTAATCTTTTTCTGAATTTTGAATTTGCATACTGAATTGGAATTCTGAACTTGAATTGAAAAATTGAGCTTTGAATCTGTTTTCGAATTTCTAAACGATTTCTGAAATGTACAAAAAAATACGAATTTTAATTCCAGATCAGAATTTCATGAGCCAAGTTTTAGAGACCTCATTCATGAATCTATTAATAAAATGTTGTGGTTCAGATTCAATCTGAATTCACTAAATATCTAAAGAATTTTTGAAATGAAGATGAATCACCAAAAATTTGTGTTATGAGATTATTTTACCGGCTATATCGGCGTGAAACTTTGAGAATTTAAATTGTATAGACTAATAGAAGATTAGAAAATTAACGGAAGGGTTATTTTAATTCGAAAAACTTTTCATCACATTTTATTTCTTTGCTCCTCACGGGCTTATTACTTTGTAGTGGTAAAAAATATAAAATTTCACAGATAAAATAATTCCATTTTCAAATTATTTGTTTTAATCTGTATTGAAATCTGAATCTGGATTAACAAATTAATATCAAATGATGAATCTGCAATTTCAAAGTTTTAAAATATGTGTAAAAATAAAGTTTAAAAACTTCTGATTTTAATATAAAACTTTTTTTAAATTTTTTTTCATATTTGGAAAACTAATCAAAATATTGAAAATGCATTTGATCTCGAAAAACCTGGTTCTTATATTAAATGCAAAACCAAATTTTAACCAGGATTTCAAAGCAGCTTTTCATTTTTAATTTCTTATGATTATTCTTACTGACAATCCAAGAATCCTGACCTGGTTACAGAATCCGAAATACAAAAATAGAAATACATATTTTGTTATGAGAATTATGGATTCAGATCCTCCAAAATGAGTTTAATTCATTTAAAAATTTAATATTCAGATCAGAATTTCTATGTACAAGTGAGAAAATTTTGAAAAATTGAAAATTTTGAGGTTTTGGCATTAGTTTTTTCTAGATTTTTACTCTTGTATAACCTTACTCTATTATCATAATTTGATCCAGAATTTAAAATTACGAGCGTAGAGTAGAATAACCTCGCTTGCTTTTTTGGATCCTCATGAGGGGGGGGGGGGGGTTTAACCCCCAAAACCCCTCCCGTTCCTACGTCCATGATCTACATACATACCTCGATCAATTTTGCCACATGTTGTTCGATTTTGGAACATCTGCCTAGATCGAACGGCTTTTTTAAAACAACATTAATTTACATATTTTGCTTTACAGGACCAATAAAGTTTAGACAAACGATGGAACGTTCTTGAATATTATTTGTTCAATATAAACAACTATAACAAACATAGTACAAATTCCATAATGTACTCAAAAAAGCCAAAAGCAATAAAAATTTAAAAAAAAAATGAATTTCAAACATAAACAAAATATTCAAAGTGAACAGAATTGTGAAAAATGTCTAAAATTACAAATTTTACAAAGAATTATAAATCAAATTAATAAAAAAGCTATATAAACATTAAACATCTTAAAATACCATAAAAATACTTCAAATTGATGAAAATTATGTTGATGACAGCAACAATGTTTTCATTTTATTAACAAGTCGTTTTATTTTGGAGATAACACAAGATCTCCACGTACTATAGCGTCGATGTGGTCTAGCGGATAGGCTGGCGCGAGTCTGACGCAGGCCCGTGCGAAGGACTCTTCCATGGGGGGGGGGGGGAGGGGGAGAGGTTCGAAATTCAATTTTAGCTAGAAATAATAACAATACCAAAAATGCACAATAAATAGATAAAGTGATTTCTAAACCATTTTTTTAACTCATGACCATCACAAATATTCAAAAAAAATTAATTAAACTAAAACTATTCAAAATAAATCAGAACCCAAATTTTAAATCAACGTTGGTTCCAGTAAGTTATAAATAAATTGTTCAAAATTATGATCCTTATGCAGAACTAGAAATTTTAAGTCAATATTTTCGAAACACCAGAAAACGAATGCGAATTAAAGTTTCGGATATAACCAGAACTTTAAATATGGGACACGAGTTTCAATACACAGAAAAATACCATTAGATTTGAGAGACATTAAATTTGAATTCAAAAATAAATTTCAGGTAAGGTCAGAAATTAACCATGATTATTTTAGCGAAATAATAAGAATTGTTGATTTTGAATCATTTTAAATTCCATTGTGTTTATTTATTTAAAATAAAATTCTTCTGTATCATTTTGAGTTTGAAATAATAATCGAACAGGATTTGAAATGAGAATTTCCGATAAGGAAATCAATAAAGATAAGAAATTCCAAGTTTTGTTGTAAATATTGAAAACACTAAGAGGATACTAATTTAACTAACATTTAGAATCAGTTTAAATTTTACTACTTTTAATCATGTTTCGAATTTTCTGAAGATTAATTTAAAAAATATGATCGATAAAAAAAAGGCTTAAAATAATAAAAATTTGTGAAACGTTTATGAAAATTTCCTGGTCGGCTATACCTAGTTTGAAATATCTTGCTCTGAATTTTTTGGAATCGTCTATTGAAATATTGGGTCCTGGAAAAAAAAGAAAGCAAGAAAATAAGTTTTTCTAAAAAAATATAGGGGAGAGTGGGGATACTTGATCCCCTTTTCTTATTTTCACCATATCTTTTTGGAAAAATTTAGCAACTCGTCGTCTTTGACATTTTCTGACAGCTTGTAACTTCAAGTTTCTATGCTCCAAAAATTAGAACGATACTTGAACCCGCTGATGAACTAGAAGCATTTTCGTGGGAGTAAAAAAATTGCGATTTTTCTGAAGTTAGGGGAGACTTGATCCCCTATTGAAGGAGACTTGATCTTTTATTCAGGAAGCCCTAATCCTTGTATAAAAATCAAACAAAACCCGAAGATAGAATGTTAATTGACTATTTTGGTCATGTTTGTTCTCATTTCACAATTTATAGCAGACTTAAGAAGAAAATTCTATAACTTTGTCTCAACGCTAATAACATTGCATACTTAAAGGCGCTATTTTTTATAATTAAGAGAAAATTAATTATTTTTGCTCTTTTCTTCAGACAATTGTTTGATAAATATTAGTTTTTGGATAAATATTAGTAATTTCGTAATCAGCAATCATTACGATCAATTCAGAAGAAGAATATGTCGTTTGGAAGGGGGGATCAATTGTACCCAACTCTAGGGGATCAATTATACCCATAATCAACATTTTAGAAAACTTTTTCTGAAAAAAGTTGAGAGTTTTCCATTACTTTGAAAATAGGGCATTATGAAGTTCATTTTACGCTCGAACGATTGATACATTGGAACAAATATTTTTTTCATAGTTTTCCCATGTAAGGAACATTTTAAAGTGATGAAAAAAGATCTTCAAGTTACATTTTGTGAAATTTTTCAAACAAAGTTCAATTACTCAAACAATTATTTTGTTAAAAATTTTTAAACTACAAGCATTGTTATTTTGCTCATTTTGGCACATTTTTCTAGAACATTTGATCTTTGTAAGACATTCCAGTTTCGAGATATAGCTAAGGAATCAAGTATCCCCAGGGATCAAGTATCCTCATTCTCCCCTATAGATTCCAAAATAGGATTCCAAAATTGTTTTTTTAGAACAATAGAACTCAGAGTAGAAAAACAAAGGCAAACTTATTTTTTTAAGAAATCAAATAGACTTTACAATAGGGTGACTGAAAAAAAACTATACAAAAAACTTGGAAAATTTATTTAAAGATGAATATAAAATGTTTATTAAATTCTTCGTCGTTATGTTCTTTTAGTAACAACACATCAAGATTATAAAAATGAAAATTTGCTCCATGAGGACTAACACTTTTTTATTATCTTTTCAATTGTTATAACTTTCGATTCTATTTTTTAACTACTAACGATGATAAAATTTTCGAAATATTTTTTTCTATAAATGCGTGCCTACTTTTCAAAAACGTTTTAATGAATTTCAATTTATAACTCAAGAGACAACATTTTGATGCTTATGATAAATTTTGGCGTCCTAAACTAGATTTCCGATTTTGTCTGTAACCTCTCTTTTTGGTGATTTGAAGATTATAAATTTAAAAATTAAAAAGTATTGAGTGAAATCAATCATTTAAAACTGATGAACTTATAAAGAAGAAAAAAAACTGATTTCGAATTGGTTTATTATGTTTTTACAATTAAAAAATATAACTTTGATGATCATAATGACGCTGAATTACATAAAAATTTGAATTCTACAATTTTCAAAATTGAGAGGTAATTTTTCTGACATTATCGAAGAAAATAAAAAAAAGAAGGTTTAATTTCTATAAACAAATTGGATAAAGTTTGGAAAACGAATTGATTTTAGCTTTAAAAAACATTATAATTTAATTCATAATGTGTAATAAAAAATCTATGATTTTATAGAATTGAGATATGAAAATAAATATTAATCATCTATATATTGTTTTCGCAGAAGTCAAAACTACTTGTGGTCTTAAAAAAGTTGATAAAAACCTTTATTTATTTATTTTTATTTTGTCTTAAATAATTTAGACCTATTTCCAAAAGTGTCAGGGCACCAAAGTTATCTATATTAGTTAGAATTCTTCATTTCTCCCCTCATAAAAAGGGGAATTTGTGCCCTCATGTCATTCAACAAAAACCTTTTGAATGTGAAGTTGATCATTTAGAAAATAAAGAAGCACAAAATAAAATTGAGGCTAAAATTGGTTTCTTGGAAAATATTTCATGTCAGCATAAAATTTGTAATGATGTAGAAGATTTTTTTGAATTATAAAAGTAATAAGTAATTAAGTTTAGAATGAACTTGTTAAGAAACACTTCTATAAAAAAAAACAATTTTTAAAACGATGTAGTGTATTTTTTATGTCAAGGTTTGAGTTTAAATACAAAAGGTTTTTAAAACTATTGACAATTATAAATTAGTTTCAATTCGTGAACGTGTTATAGTGTCGTAGAACCAAATGTCTAAGGTCTAGAGTAACTATGTTTTTATCTCTCCCCTGAAACTTCAAATCAAACTGTTGGATTTCGTTGGCTGAATGTTTGTGTCAATACCCATCTCTGTGTTACATTTAAAAATAAGCTTTCTTTAATTCCCGACACCGTTCCTCATTTTGGATCTCAATTTGAGATCGTCACAAGGCAGTTCAAAGTTCCCATAATTCGATTGCCGTTATGAGTCGCATGACCAATGACGTCAAAAAGCTTTCCTGAAGAACAGCTATCGGTACCTAACCACCTACTTACAACCTGCGAAGATGGGAATTCCTTTTGTCGAACACATTCTTCGGATATTTTCCACCCATGGATGACCTGCAGCTACACTCTGCTCATGTAACCATAAACCAGACGATTTTATTGATAAACTGTGTTCGTCATGAGCCTGCACGTGCCGTTTCGGGAACTTCCTTATGGGAGGATTTTGATACTACATCAAAATATCTTGCGCGACCTTCTGAAAACACCCCCGGCAGGGGTACAATTTCAATTCGTTCACCTTTTTCTCAATCGAATTTGGATTCCAGGAAACACAAAGGAAACGCCAAACGTGGAATGGTTCAAAAAATTCATGATACTAAATTTAAATTAAAACTGCATATAGCTGAAAATTAATCTTCAATTATTTAATTTGATTATTATAATTTTAAAAATATCTTGGGATTATTTCTTCTACGTTGAAATTTTCATCTTAAAAATGTTATACGAATTATTTTATCATCAATACCGCAGACATGTTTTATTCGTAAACAGAGAATATTTGAGAATTGAAAGATTATAAACGGATCGAAGATTACAATATCATGAAAAATGTTAAAAAAGGGGTGAACTCATCTCTTTGTACAGCTCGGCCTACGGAAAGTTCATATAACGCCCCATATGGCTAATACAGGGTGGGATAGAGTGGACTCCCTGATTTGATCGGTTAACTGTATAAAAACCATATAAGATTTTTACAAAAGCTTTCTAATTCTGAAATCTACATACAATGCCATTTATTTTTTTTAATAAGTTTTAAAAATGATATCGTACAGGCAACGATCCTGACGAGCGATTGCTTCTTTGAGGGCTTTAAGGTCCTTGGTCGAACTTAGTAAACCTCAAACCAGTTCAAGGTAGTGCAGATTCTGTCGCACTTGTAATCCATTTCCTTATGGTTTTAGCATCAGGAACACTATGATGACGATTCAAACCAAATCGTATACAAAATGCACGCTGGTTCGCCTCCACACACTATCCTTATTTTTTAAAGAACGTTTCGACTACAAAACCACGATGCTCGCCAGTCCACGGCATGGTGACTACTAAAAATGACGTCTTTCCTCCCACCACATGAAACAACTCCGACTCCGCTAACACGCGCACGCGCTCTTCAGCGACTAGTTGAAACTAGGGAGTCCACTTTGCCCCACTCTGTACGTCCCACTCGTGTTTTGAAGAATCTGTAACATTTTAAGCCTGCAAAATAGGGTAACGGACTTATTTTGGACCGGGTACATATTTTGGACCACCTTGTAACTTTTTGCCAATATTTCTCTCATAAATCATGTAATTCATATTTTTTTAAATAAATATAGTTAAAGCTACTTCTTGTGATTCTAATCACATCAAAAATTTTATTTAAGTATGGTGTTAACGGAGGAAAAATTGAAAATAAAGTTTTTATTTTTCACAGTTGGACAGAATCAGGACCATTTCAGGAGGACGTGGCATTATTGGAGTCAACTTTCAGAAGGTTTGCTGCATAGCTGTGATGAATTTTACAAATACAAACATGTTCACAGCTATAATAAAACACGTGGAGACTGTTTTGCAAGCTCGAAAAAACAAAATAACTGGTTTTAATAGCAATTTGACCCATGTCGAAAATAGGTCCTACTTTATTCCTGAGGTACTTATTTTGGACCACTCAACATAACCTGGGTATTCAACTTGCTGTTAAATGTTCATGAACGTAATAAGACACACACTATTTCAATCACTAATTATGAATAAAATTTTGAATTTAAGCATGATTTTATTTAATCAACCTCGCCAAAGCCTCAGCTTGCCATTAGACGAGGCTCACTTTAATCGGCATAAAACCAAGCCAATCATAGTTTTAACTTACTTTTTGTGCACTATGGTTTGAATCGCGTTAATCTAACAATCTACATAAATGGCAACTGTTTGATAAGCAGTTGTTAAAAGCTACAGCGTAAAAAAGTCTCAAAACATGAAAACGTGGACTTGCACCAATTTTTTATTAATTCATTGTTTTTAATGCTTCATGAAAAATTATTGAAAGTTTGGTCAAAAAGTTTCAACCATTTAGAACCATTTAGGATTGCCAGTAAAATGAGTGCATTCAGGAACAAGTTTCTAGGAAAAAAAACTTGGGAAGGTAGAAGAAGCAAAATATAAAACCCGTCTAAAGAAGGGGTTTAGAAAAAACAACAACAAATCGGAAAATATGCAATGAGTTTAATTTTTGTAACGGTTGAAATATCTCAGTTAATATTAGAACAATTTTATCAAATAATATATTCAACTATAGCTATATATGTTTCAAAACTTAGGAAAAGATGGTTGAAATGTGTAAATTTTACAAGCGATAAAGAACTAAAAATCTAGCATTTCAGCCCCTGTGGTTATGCAATTTAAAAAAAAACTGTTGGAAAATTATACCAACGATAAATTTTATCCTAAAACAAAGTTTTTATCAAACTTAAAACTGAATTTTTGTGAAAAAATCTGGCTTTTAGATGACTGAAAAGATAGCACAAATCTCGCACATTTTTATTTTTTTGAATCTATCTACAGAACTGAAGCCAAACCAAATCCACTAAGGTTTTGGAAGTCAAAATACATCAATTGATGTAGCGAAGTTCATGATATCAGACTTTCTCAACTTATCATTGGGTCGCCCGAAGGAGATTTGTGTTCTAAAGATAAGCCCGTGGCCAGTATTGAACACTGCAGAACAAATTTCGTCGAGATTTCAGTGTGCTGACAAAATTTTCATAACATTTGAAGCACACTATATAACAGGAATTTTACTGTTTTTACTCTGTTCTTATCGAACAAACAAAACTTGACTAGTATATAACATAACAATAAGAAAAGACAAAATTATCCGAATAATTCGCATAATTGCGCATCAATCGCTGTCGAAATATTGCAAAATTTAGAAAAAAAATTGTTTAGTTTAAGGGTGGTCCAAAATAGGTCCAAAGGGTGGTCCAAAATAGAAACTTAGTGGTCCAAAATACTGACCAGAGTAAAGATTAAAGAAACGTGTTTTTATTATTAAATCTTGTTACATTGCAACAAACGACGATATTCTTTGATAGAAAAAGCTTCGATCTTCGTAATGAACGGATAAAGCATTCAAAATTGTAACATATGTTATTTTATTCCAGAAAATTGCATAGCCACTTCCCAAAGCGGTCCAAAATAGGTCCGTTACCCTATTACCAATATGTTTTAAATTCAGTGATTGGCCTTACTTCCCCTAAAAATAACCCTGTGTCGAGAATTTCACAATTTTGGTTTTTTTTTTTCATTTCAATGCAAATTTTTAGACACTTTCAATAAGATGTCACCAAGCAGAGAAAAATGAATAAGGCTTTGTCATTTAGAATCCGGGAAGTTACAAACGTGTGTATTTTAAAAATCATTCAATTGTTCGAAAAACTTTCTATGGAGGAAATGAAGGTGTTAATATGAAATTGAATATAAAAATATTTAAAAAAAAACATTATCTTTGATAACAAGAAATACTAGAACTTTATCATAAAATCTCTTTTTTTATCTTTACACACTTTTTCAGTCATGTATGGATCTATTATTTTACCACAGAAGCAAAATATTTGCAAAATCATGATATTTTACACAAATTCACTTGGAAAAACCAATTGGAATCTGGTTGGCATCTTTTCATGAGTAGGCATTTCGAAGAATATGACCTCTTAACCCGCTCGAGACCGATTACACACCGTATGTGCAAGAGAATTTTTATGCCATTGTCAGAACAATCATTCATTTTGAGTTTCTTATACGACCAATGGAATCCGTAAAATTTTGGCAAAATGTATTGAGAATTGGTTTTAATGAAAACCAAACGACATAAAAATTATGTTAGAGTAAAGTTCTATGAGTTCGAATGTCGCGAAAAGGCCTACGTTTCGAATGGGTTAAATTCGGTTTTAGAAGCATACCCAGCATATCCTTGTGAGTTCAGTATGATTTTTTAGTATAATTTAAAGTTTAGATTCTCCTCAATCAAAGTGTTAGAGAATATGGTCTTATTCATTTTTCTCTGCACTTTTTTGCAAGTGTTTTAAAAATTACATCGAAATGAAAAATGAAAAATTGTAACATTTTTACCACACGGACAAGGTATTTTAAGGAAAAAAAATACTTGGCATGGCCAATCACAGCATTTAAAACAAATTGGTAATACTTTGCAGACAAAATATACATATAACAGATTCTTCAAAACAAAGGTGACGCGTATTAGCCACATGAAGCGTTATATGATCTTTCCTCCTAGGCTTTATATGTTGGGGAAAACCGTACAAGACGCACCAGCGCGCAGCGGGGTAAGATGGTCCATGCCAATCTTTTTAAAAAGACACTAACCTATGGCTTCTTATGATGTTTGTCCTATTTTTTTGTGGCATACAAGGTTTTCCATTCTTTATTACATGGAAAGCTCATCAAAATGGACTTAGTTTTTGGAAACAGAAGGATTAATGAAATCAACATGAAACTTGTAATTTTTCATGGGTAACGTATAAGGATTTATGGTAAAAAAGCCAACGCGATCTGATGAAACTACAGCTTATCGTTTTTCCACTCGTACGCACTTTCGGGAGACTATAAATATTTTGTTGTATTTTACTCACTTCTCACAAATTTTAACTAAAATCAATTAAATCAAAATTTGGGCAGAATGCTCACAAGACCACGTGTTTTACGTTCAAATTTTGAATACTGTTAACTTTTGAGAAAACCCGAAAATCAAGACAAAATGCCATTCTTTTTATATGCTGACTCCCAAATTACGATAACAATGCATAATTCTAACCAATTTCGTCCTTGTTCGAGTCAAAAAGGTGCACCAATATTCGACTCGAAAAAGATAACCGTCGCCATGTTTGCCGCGATATCAGTCAAGAAATAAAATTTCGTTGCCTACCTGAAGGCGTTTTAACTATAAGGATGCAGGAAAGTGTATTTTGAAAAGCGAAATTTATTGCCAAAGTACGGTTGGTTAATAAAAATACGATGAACATTCAATACATTTGATGTTTCAATTATTAAATTTCGTATAATTATTGTTCTTTTTTCACCACCCTTTCCATATGATGCGTTCTGTCCAGTTATTTTGGCGATCTACCCCGCGGTTTGTTTTCTGGTTGTTTAAGTTTTTTACAAAAGTATAATCAAAATCGTGTTTAAATCATAATTTTCCATTATGATACTACATATATCTGATCCCTAAATCATTGTACACTTTCAATTTCGTTCTTAAATGATTGGTATCGCTGTAAATAGCGATTATGCTTAACTGGTGCTTCTTGTACAGTTTTCCCCTTACAATTTCTTGAAAACACGAGTGGCGCGTATTAGCTACATGGGGCGTCATATGAATTTTCCCCCTAGTAGGCCGTGGTTTGCCCTAAAAACGAAAGTTTCAGTACGAACGAAAATGTAAAAAAAAATAAAGGCAAAAATATAAGAGTGTATTTGAAAAAAAAACCAATCATACTGAAAATCATTAATCGTATGACTTATAAGATAGAAATTTAGAGCACTGTATCTTTTATCAGTCAGTTTTTGATCCAGTAAACTTCTTAAAATGTAGAGGCAACTTTTTATTCAGACATTTTTTGAAAAACCGAGCAACAGAAGTATTGATTTTAACATTTTTCAATGTTATAAGAAACTTAACGAAGTAAGGCGGATTAGCTTCATAACTTCATATACAAACTGGAAGTACCTTTTTGTTTCGACGGAATGGAATTCCTCTTCTTCTGATGCAGCAGGGCAGGTAAGTAGGTTCTCCGGGTGTTGCAGGTAAGTATATTCTCCAAGTGATGCAGGTAAGTATTTCGTTTCTTTTCAGGATGCACTTTTTCTTTCAGGTTCCCGTCAATCAGGTAAGTACACTTTTCTGTTCCGTGCAAACTCTAGTTTATTTCAATTCACTTTTACTTTTACTTAACTTACAATTTATTTACATTTAACCACTTAATTTACAAAATAAACTCAAATTACAAATCAGTTTTTTGCTTCAACAAAAACAACTTTCAGTTGTGCCGGCTCAACAATGACGTCTCAAGTCTCAACGCAAAAAGAGAAACACATGACTGATGAAGCCCCCTTTTATAATTTAGGGATGCCGAAAACTCCTCTTTTTTCTCTTGATGTTTCCTAACTCCCGAAAAACTCACAGCATGCCGAATCACTCCCACTGCTAAAACTCTGCGCTCAGTTGAATTGATCACCGGGAGGTTCGTGGTTACCCAAATTCGTGTATGCACGAACATCCTGGCCCCTTCAGGAACAACGTTTCTGACGATGACTGCTCAGGTAAAATAGACGGTGGAGTGTGTGGATTCCGATCAGCGTGAACACGGCAATGATGATGATTGTTTACATCAGTCCAAATTCGTCGCTCTCGTTTCGGTCGTCTCGGTCGTGTTGTGATGTGTTGTTTACGTCTGCAAAATTTTAAGACCCGGTAGCGCTTCCTAAAAAAGGTAAATAAGATTGGACAGGGGCTCACCTGTTCCAAAATCGGATTGTGCCTTGAAAGGGATTCAGTTGTGTAGGATACAGATGAGACATGGAAAAAAAAAAGGAAAACCAAAAGATCAAGATATCTCAAATATGCATTACTTAGGGCATCTGTATTCGTGGTCTATTCTTGGGTCTAATTTATACAAGAATTGAACCAAATAAATTAGATCCGATCCCATGAAAAAACTGACAACTGCACTCGTGTTCCATTAACTGTCAAACGATTTAGAACTGCGTCAAATTGGATCCAAATCTCATCAGTTTTGGATCAATCCTTATACCAGTTCTAAAAAAAGTTGAGTTGAAACTGGTATAATGGATCACCAGTGCGGTTGCTCGGGTCGGAATTTGGGTCTAAACCGGCTGTTTGGACCACGGATACAGGTGCTCTTACTGACGGACAAAGAATATGAGATAATTGAAAAAACGGACTACTTTGATTGTAGGCGGAGCGCGTGGACATATTGCCTATAAAAAGAACAGCGCTCGTGCTTTACGGTCATTCTTAATTCGGATTTTGTAGTGTGAAGATCACGGAGCGGAGGAAAGGCAGCAATTTGAAGACGGCAAGGAAACGAGGACCAGCCCTAAGTTTACGACAAGTTGGAACCGGAATCGACGGTACTTGCGGCTGGTGTTGTGCTCAGTGAGTGACAGTGCGGAGTGTGAAAATGTGCTGCAATAATAGACCCAGTAGCGAAATTTTGATTGTGTTATGGACTTGGACAGGAACTCACCTGATCCAAGTCACAAAAGTGCCTTGGATTTAATTTCTACGCTGGATCCGAAAGTTGGAGCTCTACTTAGGAAGAAATTTCGTCTGTTGTTGATTGCTCAGCGCCGGATGGTTTAATTGCTTCCTCCGACGATGGTGCAATCGGCAGCAGGCAAATTTTGGACACCGGTCGTGTGCAGGAGCCCTTTGCTGTTCTCAGAGTGACCACTCTGATAACTCCGTCGCTTCCTGGATGAGTCTGGACAATTCTGGCTGTCGGCCTGCGCATCGGTGGGATGTTTTCTTCTTTCAGGAGGACGAGTTGATTCTCCTTAATTGAAACAGGTGAGTGCACCCATTTGCTTCTTGGTTGTAATATGCTCAAATATTCCAGGTGCCATCGCCGCCAAAGATCCTGGACCAATTTTTGAATTTGTTGCCATTTCTTCAAGTGGTGGAACGGTATTTCGGTGAATTCGTCATCAGGAACAGCCTTCAACGACGTGCCAACCAAGAAGTGCCCGGGTGTTAATGCCTCATAATCAGTAGGGTCGTCGCTCAGTGGAACAAGAGGCCGAGAATTTAGACAACTTTCGATCTGGCACAGAAGAGTTTGCATGTCATCGTAGAAGAGCGGTCGATCCCGGACGATGCGGATGAAATGCTTCTGGGCGGAGTGAATGGCAGATTCCCATAATCCCCCGAAATGGGAGGCTCTTGGAGGATTAAAGTGCCATCTAATTTTGCAGTCAGAGCACTCCTGTTCCAATTTGTGCGAATACTCTGATTGACGGATGAGCCGTTTTAGCTCATTTTTCGCACCGAGGAAGTTTCGTCCGTTATCAGAGTAGATATCAGAAGGCGGACCACGACGAGAGATGAATCTTCGCAAAGCTTGTACAAATTTAGCTGTTGTCAGATCGAAAACCAGTTCGATATGAACAGCTTTAGTACAGAAGCATACAAAAACTGCTACAAATGCTTTAGTAGGTGAGGCTCGACGATGCGGATGTTTAAGCAGTACTGGGCCCCAGTAATCCACCCCCGTTACCGTGAATGGACGAGTGGCTGTGATCCGTTCTTTGGGCAGCTCAGCCATAAATTGTTCCACCAATTTAGGGCGAGCTCGGAAGCAAATGGTGCAGCGATGTACGATGACTTTGGCCAGATTTCTGGCCCCTATAATCCAGTATCGTAGGCGAAGAAGTCCAACGAGCAATTGTGGCGATGCATGCAAGTTACGTTCGTGGTAGCATTGGACGAGTAAAGTCGAAAAGCGATGGTGATATGGGAGCAGGATTTGGTGCTTGCTGTCGTACGTCATTGGCGCTCTGTCAAGCCTGCCACCCACACGCATTACCCCATTTGGATCGAGGAAGGGAGTAAACCATCGAAGCCGTGATTTGATTGGGATGGGTTTTGACTGACGAAGAGCACTGACTTCACTGGCGAACTCCTGGAGCTGGACTAACCGAATTAAGGCGAACTCTGCATTCTGTATTTCGGTCGTCGACAAATTGTTGGTCAATTCCTGTTGTTTGCTGGGGCGTTCCTGTTGTAAGCTTGTTCCGATGCGTCCGAAAATAGGTGAAGCTGAACGTTTGATGGATCGGGCAAAACAACACATCGAGGGATTCTTAGTTTCTCCAGCAGAGGCAAGTGCGAGTAGTTCTTGATCCAGTAAGTGGCGAGAGAATCTGGCAGCGGTTGATCCCAGCCCCAAGGTTTGTCGTCTTCGGAATTAAGGCTCCACAGCGTCTGCATGAAGATTTTGGCGGTTACGATTACTGGCCCAACCAGACCTAAAGGATCGAAGAGTTGAGCGATTTGCGACAGAGCGATTCGTTTCGTCATGAGGGTGTCTGGTGGTTGCTTCGGTAGTTGGATGTGGAACCGCAAGTTGTCAGCTGTTGGTTCCCAGTGTAGGCCAAGGGTTTTGATGCACTGGTCTGCTGCAAGTTCGACCGAGGATTGAATTGCACGTCTATCAGGAGACACGCCGTCGAGAACCGATTCACAATTAGAGGCAAACTTTCGAAATTCAAATCCACCTCTCCTGCATAACTGGTCAAGCTGAACCCGTAGCTCAGCTACCTTCGTTGGAGAACTTCCGCCGGTGAAGAGGTCGTCTACGTACACCTCTCTCTTGAGGACCTGTGCTAGTTCGGGAAAGTTCGTCTCTTCGTCTTCGGCTAGTTGCTGGAGGACCCTGGTAGCAAGAAACGGTGCGCCGGCCGTACCGTAGGTGACCGTTTTCAACTCGAAGGTTTCTAGCGGTTGTTCCGGGGAGTTCCGCCAAAAAATCCGCTGAAGTGGGATGTCTCTGTCGTCTACCAGTATCTGACGATACATTTGCTTGATGTCAGCGATGAGCATGATCTGGTGAAGCCTGGACCTCAGAATGATAGCTCTCAAATCGTCCTGGATGACTGCGCCTACCATAAGCACATCATTCAGGGATTTTCCGGTTGCTGATTTGCACGAGGCGTCGAAAACAACTCGCACCTTGGTAGTAGAGCTTGTTTCTCGAATTACGGGATGATGAGGTAGATAATACCGGGAAGAATCGGATTCAGCTGTATCCGCCACACGCTGCATGTGGCCGAGGGTTTCGTATTCCGCCATGAAGTCCCGATATTGAATCTGTAGCTCTTTGTTGCGTTGAAGACGAGATTCAATCAGATAAAATCGACGTCGTGCAGTGTTGCGGTTGTCGCCTATGTTGACCGCAGCCTCCTTCAAAGGCAATCGCACAATGTACCGGCCATCTGGAGCACGTTGAACTGTTCGGCGAAAATGCTCCTCGCAAGCTGCTTCTTCAACCGAGAGACTGGGAACTGCGCTCTCTTCCTCAATGGTCCAAAAACGTTGCATGAAACGATAGATGTCCGAAACAGTAGCGACATTGCAGGAAACGGTGTTGATGTGATTGGACTTCGTTACTTTCCCAGAGACCACCCAGCCAAAGACTGAATTAACCAACATTGGTAGGCCACCTCCGAGCGATATTCTGCCTGACGGTTTGAAGACGTCGAAGAAGATTTCAGCGCCCAGAACTACGTCGATGGGATTCGTCTGGTAGAACGCTGGATCGGCTAGCCGAATTCCTTCCGGAAGACTCCACCTTGAAATGTCCATGGATGTCGAGGGCACATTTAGGGTGAGCCTTGGAAGAACAAGTAATTCGACGATGGTGGAAAACCTAGTAGTCCGAGAGCGTACTGTAGTGCGGAGCTTTAGCCGAGCCTGTGTAGACGATTGGCCAATTCCGGAGATCGAAAGGTGAACCTTTTCACGACGACTCTGAAGCCGTTGAGAAAACGACTCGGTAATGAAGCTGCACTCGCTTCCTGAATCCAGAAGTGCCCTTGCTGCGTGTGAATTGCCGTGATCGTCGAGCAAAGTGATCACAGCGGTTGCGAGAATCACCTTGTTGGGATGGAGACCAGCTTCTGGGTTATGAATCGCTGCTGATAGTGATGGTGAGGCTGCTTCGCTAGCAGCACCAGTCTCCGTTGTTGAGGTTGATTCGACTCGTTGCTTGTTGCGCTCTTGTTGAGAATGATCATCGCTGCAAAGCTGGCTGTGGTGTCGACCTCGGCATTTCCGACAGGTGTTTTTCGACGAACAGTTTCGACTCACATGACCCTTCCGTAGACAATTTCGGCAAAGTTGTTGGCGGCGCACGAGTTTCTCTTTGTCTTCGGAAGTCATTTTGGAGAAAACGGAACACTGGTATAACGGATGATGGTCGGAGCAAGCGAAACACTGCCGATAGTGGAGCTGAGTAGCCCCGTGGCTAACAAGTGGAGGACGAGAAGTCAATTTTTTCGCTGAAGTCGTTGCTGAACACTCTTGCTGACCATTACTCATACATTGCAGAACCGTAACTCGTCGTTGAAGAAAGCTTACAAGATCTTGAAATGTTGTTGACTCTTTTGAAGACGCAAATTCTTCCCAATCTCGACGAGTTGTAGAATCAAGGCGGATACTCAGCATTCGAATAAGCAACACGTCCCAATACTCAGTTCTTTCTCCAAGCTGTTTCAGGATTCGAACGTTGGCTTCAAACCTTTCGACCAACGAATGAAGATCTGAAGCTGATTCCTTTTTAAGTTGTGAAAATTCAAATAACGAGTCAACATAAGTTTGTTTCACACGCAACGGGTTTTGAAAGTGCTCTACAAGCAGGTTCCAAGCCACGGGATAATTGTTAGCACTGATTGCAATGGTTTGAATCAGCTTTAGTGCATCGCCACTCAAAGAAGATCTTAAATAATAGAACTTTTGGATGTTCGACAAATCACTTGAAGAGTGCACCAAGGAAACGAACAGGTCATGGAAGTTCAACCATTGCTCTAATGACCCATTGAACACAGGGAGCTTTACGTCGGGTAGCCGGATCTGAGATGAAGCAGGGAAGTGCGCATGTGACTGAACAGGATGAGTGTACGGAGTCGAAACATGTTTATTTACGGCCAGCAAGAAACCTTTCACTCGATAATACTCCGTTTCAAACTGGGATCGCTGCTTGAACTGCTGCTCGACGATTGCCATGTCGTCGACATCGGATGCTTCAAGCTCAGCCTGAGTTTTGGAATAATCTGTCCAAAGAACAGCGAGATTTTCGAGCCTCACGGGAACTTCAACCGATTGGGTGTCTTCGTCGTAGTTGTCGACGAAAACCTTGATGAGGTTGAAGGATGTTTCCAGGCTCCGAATCCTCAATTTGAGAGACTTGATTCGTCTTTCCGAAGCCATTTCCAACGCTGAATGGTCTGGAAATCGAAAAACCAGCGGAGCACAAACGACACTTGTGAAAGGTTAATGGAATTATAATTACCTTCTAAAGGCAATTAGATTGCCTTGTATTCTTTTATCAACAGGAACTAATCCAACTCCGGAAACGTGATGGTGTAGATGACGTCTTCCGTTAAACGCGTAGAGGTTCCGGATGCGCGGAGTTCGACGGGCATCCGGTTCGAAGGACCATATGGAAGTACCTTCTTGTTTCGACGGAATGGAATTCCTCTTCTTCTGATGCAGCAGGGCAGGTAAGTAGGTTCTCCGGGTGTTGCAGGTAAGTATATTCTCCAAGTGATGCAGGTAAGTATTTCGTTTCTTTTCAGGATGCACTTTTTCTTTCAAGTTCCCGTCAATCAGGTAAGTACACTTTTCTGTTCCGTGCAAACTCTAGTTTATTTCAATTCACTTTTACTTTTACTTAACTTACAATTTATTTACATTTAACCACTTAATTTACAAAATAAACTCAAATTACAAATCAGTTTTTTGCTTCAACAAAACAACTTTCAGTTGTGCCGGCTCAACAATGACGTCTCAAGTCTCAACGCAAAAAGAGAAACACATGACTGATGAAGCCCCCTTTTATAATTTAGGGATGCCGAAAACTCCTCTTTTTTCTCTTGATGTTTCCTAACTCCCGAAAAACTCACAGCATGCCGAATCACTCCCACTGCTAAAACTCTGCGCTCAGTTGAATTGATCACCGGGAGGTTCGCGGTTACCCAAATTCGTGTATGCACGAACACAAACCTTACATTGGTTTTATTACTCTTTACTAACACTGTTGATAAAATACACACGTTTATTGTCATTAAGTTTTCACCAATCCAAGCTTTTGTTTCTATAATTTCAGTTTTAGAAATTTTTGAAATAATTACCCCTGAAGGAATGCGGCTCCTTACAGTTTTTCTTCCCACAGCTTTAATGACAGAAAAAGTGTTAAATTAAGTTCTAAAAAATTTAAAAAAAAATAAGTTTTTATGCCTTTTGGCATTTATGGCTAAGCAAATTTGTCCAAATCTTTAAATTTTCATAGGTTTTCCTAAGATTTTTCATTAAAAACAAATTTTATTTTTTTGCGTGTAACCTCTTTCTCTCGGTAAGGAAAAAATCTCACGTTTCGTGGTTGTAAAAAATAACTAAAGAAACAAGTTATTTTTTTGACAACGTCAATGGGACTTTCGATGCATTTACCGTTGGATTATCTGTGGACATAAGGGTTTTAGAAGTTCAAAAGTGTAGCATGATGCCTAAGGATGCCAGATTGCCCGATTTCATCCGGGTTTGCTCGGATATTTAATTCAAAATTTGGGAGAATCCGGCCTGGCCTGAAAATACCCGGATTTTGCTCTGATGTAGGGGAGATGAGGGCATGTTGCATGATGCCTAAGGATGCCAGATTGCCCGATTTCATCCGGGTTTGCTCGGATATTTAATTCAAAATTTGGGAAGAATCCGGCCTGGCCTGAAAATACCCGGATTTTGCTCTGATGTAGGGGAGATGCACCCGAGGCATAATGAGAAGTCAATTTTTCTACATAAGTACGTATTTTCTTAAACAAATTTTCATGAGGACTTGGTTCGTACTACCTATAGTATTAGTTTTTCACCAAAAAAGAAATATCCTTTTCATATTTACTGAAATATGAAATAACAACCAGCTAGGTTCTCAAGTGACGAAAATATTATAATTTTTGAGCACCACCAAATAAGCTTTTATGACCTTTAAATAATCTTGATCTGAAATGTACGCACTGCAACATGATCTACACATTGTTTCTAAATTTTCAGCATCATAAAATTTTTGATTTTTCACTTTAATCAATTGTAAAACGCGTTTTTACTTTAATTTGTTCACTAGAGGCGAACAGAGCACTTTCAATGAAGGCATATTGAGCATTTTCTGCCGGAGAATCTAGCAGCGAATTCAACTCGATGAAGTCAACTGAATAATAGAGCTACAGCTTAACTTGTAAAACACCAGAAACATAATGTATGAACATGTGTTAATTCTTTGAATTCTACAAACAGACCTAGATTATTTTGTTTTTGCTTTGTTTGATGAATCTACGCCTCACCGTTTAGTGCAATCATGATCATAAATGATAATTGAAGAAAAAAAAAATCACCTCCACCAGGAATCGAACTGGAGCCTACTGATTACCTCTCCGACATCTAACCAATAGGCCAAATCGTCAGACGATACAAGTTGAGCTGTAGCTCTATTACTCAATTGACTTCATCGAGTCGAATTCGCTGCTAGATTCCCCGGCAGAAAATGCTCATTATGCCTTCATTAATGGTGCTCATACTGCCTCGGGGGGTTTCTCATTATGCCTCTACAGTGACTGGTTTTCAGCTTTCGGCAATTTTTTTTAAAATGCATCTTTAAACGTTTTTATCTACTTTTTCAAGTTTCATCCAATTAGACAATAGACTATTTGAGTGTCGGAACACGAAACAATGATGTAATTCACATATTACAGCTGTTCTCTATGGTTAAATAAGCATTTTCCTTAAGGTGCCCATTATGCCCTCATCTCCCCTATTCACTTTATTTGGTAAATCAACCTAAAAAAAACAAATTGTATTGTAAGTTCTTTTTATTAATGCATCCAAAACGAAATTTTTTGAGCAATTTTTATTAAAATAATCATGAAAGGTTTTTTGGAAGCCCAAAATACGGCTTCAAATCTGTCGACAAAATTTTACCAAAAAAAAATTTAAATTTTGTTTCTTGATTTTTGTTGAGTTATTTCAGGGTTTTGACAAAATTTTCTCGGATAATGCCTGAATTTTTGCTCGTCAATTTTAGAATCCAATGCTTGGATTTTGCATGGTTTTGATATGAAATTGCTCGGATTTGTCAAGGCCGGATACGTCTTGAAAAAATTCTGCAACCTTAATGATGCCCCAGTTAACGCAAGGTTGCCAAATAAAATTTCAGTGTTTTAACGAAATTCTGTGATTTTACCCAATGATTTTTTTAACGTATTTAGGGCGGAACAAATATAAAATTCTTCTTTTGACCAAGATTATTTCTGTGAAGATTATTTGTGTAAAAGTGAATATTAATGCTTCTACGAATTATTTGAATAATCAACAGCGTTTTATGGAGTTTTCTAGAATTCCAAAGGTTTTTAATAAGAATTATAATAAGTTTTTATCGCAATACTTTTTGCCATAAATCAGATAAAAAGGTTTATTGTCGAAGTGTTCTCAGCTAATTTGTACAATAAAAGATTTTGTATAAAACCTTTTCGACTTATGAGAAGCAGAACCAATTTCAAGAGCTTAGAAATAGTGTATTTAAGGTTACTTAGAGCTCATACTTTATTTTGTCTAAGCTAGACTGACATTTACTGCAACTATGCTTAAACTGAAGAATAAGAAAGAAAAAAAAAGAAAAAAGCCAAATGGATTCGCCAGTTGTTGAAATATACAAATTTTGCAATTCTTTCGAATCTTTCGAATCGAAATTTCGTATGTTGTTAAAGCTACATAGAATAGATAATTTTGATGTCATGTGCGTTCTTTACTTTATCCAGATCCTACTGTAATTAAGCTTAAAATGTTATTTTTTGTTTTTTTTATTTATTTCAACCTCAATTTAAAAAGGAAAACGTAGATTTTTTTTTGGATTGAATTGGATTGAAACCGTTCTTAACCCGCTCGAGACCGATTGCACCCGGCTGGCATTTAAAATTTCTGTCGTTATCAGAACAATCATTCGTGGTGTATTAACTATTTCCAAGAGAAATGAAATTTATATTTCTTTAAATAGAACTTGTAAAGTATTGGCAAAAAGGATTGAAAGTAAGTTTTTATGGGAATCAAATGAGATTTAGAGCTTAGTACTAAGAGTACGAATACTGCGAAGTATCTCGAATGGGTATAAAACGCCGAGAAAAACGGACATTATATCATTCTTTTAAAAAAAATTACCAACGAAATTTTTGTGACATTCACTCCGGAGTCATATTCGATCGATTTGTCTAGGAAAGAGTTTAATTAAATTATGTCGATATGATTTTTTTTATTTTGGATAAAAACTACTGAACCAGTCTAATGTTACACCGTTGTATGTAATCTTGTGTCGTTTGAGAGTTGATTATACGCTGAATTGCTTTTGTTTCTTTGATTCGATCAATCGTTTGAATAAAATAGGAATTAAAATTTTGCCCTCCTTCTTTTTGCTAATTTTTGGCCATCTTCAATCGGGAACCAAACAAAAATTCCAGACGTTAAGAATGTGAGAAAATTGTAAATGATTGAGCGCATTGTCCAGCAACGATGACGTTGATGCGCTCGTGTGATCTCCCGTCAAGGAATTACACTGTACTAACTAAAAGTATAAAAGTCCACCTTTTGGCCGGCAGCAATCACAGTTTGTTTTTGCAGACCCAGACGGCCTCAAGTGATAATCTTATTTCCAGAAATTGAACGCCCACTCACCATGTTCAAGGTAGTTATCACCTTTGCAGGCGAGACATCTTCCTTGTCTATATGAGAAACATTCTAATGATTGTTTTGGTTTTGCAGTTGATTGTTGCCGTTTCATTGCTGGTGGCCATCGCGAGCGCCATGCCGTCTGATATGAGTCCGTCGGATGAGCTGCAGGTTCCCTCGGAAAAAGTTGAAGTTCAGGTGGATGCTACTGCTGCTGCTGCTGCTGTAGCTGAAGATGGGGAAAATTTGGAAGCCAACAAGGAAGAAGGGCTCGAAGGATCGGAAACGTTTGGATTCGGGTACTATCATCACTATCCGCGCTACTATTATCCGAGATACTACTACGGATATCCACGATACTATGGATATAGCTACTATCCTCGCTACTACTGGTAACATGACATTCTGATAAAGAAATAAAACAAACTCTCTTGGACTATCTTTTTAATGATTGATTTATTTTTCATTGAAATATTTCGAAATATATATATAAAAACTTCCATTGCTTTCAAACATACAAAATGAAAGGCGATTAATGCTCAATGATCTAACCTGTGGATTTAGCTGAAAAGAGTTCTAACAAGTGTACTTGAGGCGTTGAGATTTTCTGAGGGAAAGGTGATTTCAATTTTTGAATTTCAGGGGGCGTTGGAAGGACTCAGAGGGGTGGTGAAGCTATATTGATTTTTGATACCAAAAATTATGGTTCCTCGTATGAATCTTCAGTAAAGTTTAATATTCGCTTCACAGGCAAAATCGAACACTTAACAAAAAAATCTGTAATTTGAGTTTTTGAAGCATTTTTTTCACAGAATAGAGGTTTTAATGGAATGTTATTTTACATTTTTGTTTATTTTTCTGTTCAATATAATTAATTTTAATCCAATAATTTAAAGTCCCACCTTGATATGAAATATATTTCCCAGTCTATATCAAACGACTTCCAAATGAAATCTCTATGTTGGAGAGTCTTTAATAACGTCGTTCAGGGATATTATGCCAATATCGCAAACTTAATAAACTATCATGCATTTATTAAATTTGCCTCTCTGTCATCTGAAAGTATGAGAAATAAAACATCTCATTAAATCTATGGCTTAAAAAACAAGTGAAATATTTTTTTTCGAAATTTTAAGGTGCGAAACGTACATCGGATTTAAATTTTTCGTGGAGTTTCCAACAAATTTTGAGCTTCTTCTTCTTCTACTACTTGAGCTGCTTCACGGGCAGCTCGGGTTAAGGGCCAGTGACTTTGACTATATGTCCATTTTTGAGCTAAGCTTTTCTTCAATAACTGGCGTTTCTACGTACTTCAGCGATTCCAAACTTTGTTAATCATTTGAAACCCACAGAGCCAAAAAGTGACTAGGTGCATTAAACGTTTTTGAGGATAACACGCTTCCATGTTATCGTTTTATGTATTTTTCGTATAATATTTTTCGGAAAATTCTAGGATACAATTATCATTAGATCAAAAATAAACTAGAAAATGATGATTTTTACGCTTATAAACATAAAGCTTTTTGAGTTATAAATAAAATTACTGAAATACATCCTCGATTATTTTGTTTATATTTCAAATCTGTGGATTTCGTCCAGTAAATAACATAATTTTGAATATTATTGTTCAGTTGTACATGAATTTGAATTCTTTTTTATAAACTTTTCTACATCAGTCTGAAATCCGGCAAATACAATCGAAACATTATTGTATTATGTTTCAACCGTTCATAATTCTATGGAAATGAGAAGAAAGCGCACTATCGCTTCAACTTTCAACTTATTCTATTTCTTACTCTTATAATATTTTTCATATGTAAACATTCGCCCAAAATTATAAATAAATCGCATTTTTCAATCCAACCCTGAAAAATTTTACTTCACGTAACTTTAGATCCAATTGATAGAACTTTTCAAAAACTTATTATATGCTAACTTTATTTTTCAACAATCGCTAAGAAAAATTCTAATAATTGGAGCCGGGTCATTTCTGAGATATTGCAGTTTCAGTGGAAAAATTTCTAAAAGTCTGATTTTCGAAGAACTGCTGTATCTCAAGTCATAGAACATGTTATAGAAAACTCATGTTTTGTGAGATATTAGAGTGATAGTTGATCTAACTAACGCATAGTATTTTAACAAAAATACCATCAGAAGAAAGAGTAATGGAAGTTTAAATTTGAAGAGATAGACATTTCTCCAGAACTATGAACGATACTGTAGTTGTTATTCTTCATACTAAACTTCGTTATTTCAACTGGCTAAATTTGAACAAAATTTGTTTAAGGGGACAATGAGTTTTAAAATTCAGCAAGTTGAGCAAATTGAGTGAAAAATGTTTGAAAACCACTATGCTAAGCAAATCGGCAAAAGATCAAATCTCGGATTCATAGCCATAGTAACTGAGGGAGGTTTGGGAAATAAACAAACAATTAATATTTATTATAAAATGGCACTGTTGCATTTGATTCGCGGGGTAAAATCTTGGCTCTGAACAGAGATCAAATCGAAAAACACTCTTCAAAGTAACTGGTATAAAATATTTTGTGACCAATAACTTCGGCAACATTTTCGTGACTATGTGTTCAAAAGATAAATTTAAATTCAAGGCGTAGCAAAGCACTTCTCCGAAATCAAATCTACAAAATCCGAAATCACGTTAACTCTTTTCAGTCCCAGAAATTTTCACACGCTAGACTTCCTGGAGTGTCAATTTTACACTCCTCACCAAAAAGATACATCCTCAGTCCCTTTTCCGAAGCATGTTTTATCCAAAAAAATTTCTTAGACGTTAAAAACGGAAAACTGAAGTGTTGGAGCTAAATGTTGTAGAAAAAAGTTCAAAAACTGGTTTTGCAACCCATAGATCAAGATTCTTCTCCTCCACTGAATTGAATTGAAATTTCAGCTTCCATATGTTTTTCTTCGATAACTCCTTGATCACCAAGTACCTGTGTGAAGTTTGAAATGATGTAGTCGATTTCTGAATCATTGCCATTTTTGGCCTGAATCATTGCCATTGCAATTTTTATGTTGTATGGAATTGTTAAATGTTAAATTTTGTATATTGCACAAATCAGACTCTACTCCAATGACCATCCTTGGAGGTGGAATTATCGGCATAAGATTCAATGCCGGACTGGCACTAACAAGCTGGCATTGTCCTCCCAGCGCAACCGCATTGCATATGTCTGAAAGAAACCCAATGAAACATATCACATATCTCAGCACAAGACAAAGCAGGATGGAAACAATTAGCCAGCAAATGATACCCGGCAGTAAGCAACTGTGCAATAGACTGCCCCAAATATGTATGAGAAATTTCAAGCTGGTGAAATGTTATGCGCTGCAGGCTTTAATTGATCTTTGGCCTAGTACAAGATCTCATGCAAAATTTGGGCCAGATCGGATCACGAGAAGGGGTCGCTCAACGAGCCTAAAATTTGTATGAGATTTTGAGACATTTTGTTCGGGAGGAACATGAAAATCCAATTTTTCATGAATAACTTTGGTCCCATTCGGCCGCTTTCTTTTGAAAACAGTTTTTCTTAAAGCCTAAACTATGACAAATATTTCATCCGAAAACTGAGTTTCGATTCGACTTATGATAAAAAAGTTTTTAAACTTCAAAAATGGGTTAACTTTTCTAGAGTGATATTTTTTGAAGCTTAATAACTTTTGTGTTTTAACTTGAATCGAAATGCAGTCTTCGGATGAAATATTTGTCATAATTTAGGCTTTAAGAAAAATCCGAAGGAAATCAAAGCCTTTTCATAAAAAAAGTGAATTTTCATGTTCCTCCCGAACAAAATGTCTCAAAAACCCAAACAAACTTTAGGCTCGTTGAGCGACCCCTTCCCGTGATCCGATCTGGCCCAAATTTGGCATGAGACCATATACTAGGCCTAGGATCAATTTAAGCCTGCAGCGTATTACTTTTTCAATTGTCGGGTCATTTGGGGCACTCTACTGTGAATGTATGTATATGTAAGCCGGACAAAGAAAACAGTTTCTTGTTTCCCATTCCCATTCCCATCTCTTCCTAACAAAGACAAAGGAGCGTTGGGTTCGATTCTCACCATTTTTGTATTATAGGATTAATAATTCAATAGAATGAAAATCCTATAAAATGTTTTTCTTGTTTCACTTGAATGTAGCGGTCATGTGTCATTTTGCTAGGGAGCTCGTGTCTTTATGCCAGTAGTGCTTTTCCAATCATATCATCTTTGGTACAGTGAACTTTTCTTTTGCATAGAGCCAGCGCCAAGTGGCATTGGAATTTGGCAACCTCTTCTTTGGGTGAACAGTTGAACACGATAAGGACCGCAAAGACATCTAAGCCGACAAACACCGAAATTCAGCATTCTATATCTCAAAACTCGTCAAATCTTACACATTGAATATTTTTGAAATACCGGAAGCATTGTTATATTTTTTAAGAATAAGTAGTGTTCGAGAAGGAATTCGACACATTTTTTAAAGGTAATGTTAAGTTTTAAAAAATATATAAAAATCAGATAAAAATATCGTAAAATAGTGAAAATTTCAACAGATGTATGAAAATACAAAACCAAACGCCTTGTCTCTAGATCGTGCTTTTATTTTTGATAATAGATTTTGTAATTTTTTAACAACTTTGATTAGTTCCATTAGAGTCTGAATTAATTCTAGTTTTCCATGGTTTTGGATTAGGTACCATGTACTCATGACGTATATAGGTTATAGGCCAATATCTTTCAACACGTCACAGTTTGGGACACTTTGGTGAAATTTACAATTTTTCGACAACATTTTCGTTTCCGATTTCATCCGATTTTCGGTAGTAGTATATGTAGTGAATAGACCACAAATCGGGAAAAAGCAATAAAAAGATTTGTCAATTAATAAAAAAGAGCCAGACATTTATTTTTACTTACTTTTTTCAGCGAATTTCGTCATTTATGGTGACCAATTTGAAAAATGTTAAGTTCTTCAAGACGAAAATTTTATTTTTGTATCCCACTCATACTTATTTTAATTGTTTTCGATATGAGGCGTCGTTAGTAAAAAGTAACATCCTATAATTAAACACCGCTGAAAAACTGCAAATATGTATGTCAACTTGCGTCAAGTTTATTCAAAGATTCATCGTCTTCCTGAAGCCTTGGTCTCACATTTTTGAAAGGTCGTAATAATATTATGATCTTTTAAGTATATAATATTTTTCAACAATAATTCTTTAAAGTGCATATTGTATTTTTTTTTTTAATCTTGCTCGATTTCAGCCAGATTTCAGTAGATTTCAAGGAAATAAATTTGTTCAAACATCTGTATTATTTTAAACACCGAAACTTCACATCTTTCGAAATATTAAGCAATTTATGGAATGACAACTGTTTCCTGTATTATTTGTATAAAGCCAATCCAGCTGTGGGTTCATTTCACCTACATATACCAGAATCAATCCAACTTTATCGACATCTTTTCACTAGTTATGTATTGCTAACATTACATGTATTAGAAGGGGACAAATGACGTGTTTTTAACTTCAAATGATGATTATCTGGTGTCTAAGTCTAACCATTCAACACAATTAAGGAGCAAATACAGGATCTCAATGAAGTTTATGTTTCCTGGAAGAGATTCCTCATTCTTAACTCTAAGCGTATATCTTTCGAAGATACATATGATGGCTAGCATCTTACAAATGCTGAAACCACCAACCCACAGAAAGTGTACTATGTATGCCGTGACCGGGATTCGATCTCATGCCCACTGGCTTAGAAGACATGAAGGCTATCCTTTACCCTACGGGCTGCGACTTTTCTCGCTTGAGGACAATTTGGCAGATTCATCTCATTCGGTACGATCTGAACTGAAGTGCCTAATCCGGCCAAAAAAGTACTGGATGATCATGATGCTTGCGGATCATGGGCAGTATACGGAGGTTCAGGAACTCTCAGACATAAAAACCTATATTCATTGTGACATTAGTCAATAACGGCTCAGCGTATGCCACTCTCACATCGGGATAGTCAAACCATTGCTTTTGTTTCGAATTTATCGCAAAAGTTGATGTGTCCGTCTCGTCAACACTTTGGCCACGCCGAACAGTGTAATACAGGTCCCCCGGAAACGTTTTGCAATCAAACTTACAACGGGTTCCGAAATCGTTGATAACGCACACCGATTTTACACTCAGCAGTTGATCAAATAATTCACGAGCTCTTGGTTTGAGGGGAGCAGCTTGTTTTTGATTCCGCTTCAGCTTCTTCTGCTTATTATGTCTTTAGGCCCAATATAACCTTGGCACGACGGAAGGTGCTACGAGGGGATCCGTGTTTCATGCAACATTCTGAACTGAGGTCGTTTTTTTACTGGCGTAGGCATGCATGACTTTCCGGTTCAAAGTTTTGTCCACAGGACCCGGTTGCCGCCCAGATTTTTTTTGTCCATAGTTGCTATCCTCTCCATATTAACGAATGAAATTTTGGACAGCTTCAACGCATACTTCTTCCATTTTCGCCAACTGAATCAGCAAAATGATGAATAGTACACCATTTGTGCACGATATTTTTGCGCTTTTCCGGGGAAATGCTTTTCATTTTCACGAAAATGATGAAAAGTTGAGCGTGAGCAGAATTACAAATTAAATTGCCATCAACAGCACCCAGCAGAAATCAGCTGTTTAAACGTCATCCGGAATGTTGAAAAGTGAGCATTTCGACACTGAAAACAGTATCGAAACGTGCTACTTTTCTGCACTGAATGCGCTTCTTGTAGGTTAATTGATAAATTTTAAGGAAATTTTTCAAATTTGCATAAAATTGTGTATGCAGCTCATTAAAATATTCGATTTTTTTTCAGCACTCGATGTTTTATCTATCTCAGAAAGGCTCGTTTGATAAATTTACGACTTATGCTGAAAAAAATCCACTTTATCTTTATCATGGTGTTCCGTCTCACGACATAACCTGATAAACATTACTCTAATTCTCCCCATGGCAACCGTTCTCCACTCATCTCGTTCCTACCGGATTCGTAGCTAACACCTGTTTTGCAGGACAGTCGTTCGGCATTCTTGCAACATGATGGTCGTGCCCAGCGTATCGGGCCAGCCTTCACCACCTTCTGGATACTGGGTTCGTCGTAGAGTCTCGCGAGCTCGTGGTTCATCCTTCACCTCCGCAGAATGGAGTACTCCGTTCTCCTGCACACCAAAATTGTTTTTAACACTCGTCGCTCGGATACTCCGAGTGTGCGCAGGTCCTCATCGAGCAATATTCACGTCTCGTGCCCGTAGAGAACAACCGGTCTAATGAGCGTCATATACAGGTTCACTTCGTGCGAGCCCTCGCGAGTCTTTCGACCGCAGTTGCTTGTGGAGTCCATAGTAAGCACGACTTCCGCTGATCATTCGCCGCCGGATCTCATGGCTGGTGTCATTGTCTGTGGTCACCAGTGAGCCTTGATAGACAAAGTCTTCGACTATCTCCAGCTCGTCGCCGTCGATTGTGATCTTGTTATTGCAGGACAAGCGGACATGGTCGGTCTCGGATCTACAGGCCAGCATATACTTCTTCTTGGACGTATTAATCATTAACCCAATCCTTCCTGCTTCGCATTTCAGCTTGTGGTAGATCTCCTCCACCGCCGCAGATGACCTGTCGACAATATCACAGTAATTTGCACTGTAACAAACAGTTCCACTAACGACATACGATTTTAAATTGCTCAGCCAATCACACACTCGTCATCTTAAGCACTTGTTAAGGATTTCGGAACAAGGAATCATTTTAAAGGCATGGTTAAATTCCTACTTTATTTTTTCTCGGAACTCGATCACTTTACACACCGCACGGTTAACAGTTCATACCCTCCATTAGATGATTGAGGGCTCTTTACCTTGATGATCACTAAACCAGGTTTGACTTTGTTGCGCCTGCGATCAGGCCGCGCCTGAAAAAATATTGAGAGTTCGAGGTCAAACTCTGCTTGGCTGGCTTCTTAAACAAAAACCTTGGTTTAGCTTAAAATTCGATGTTTCAACTCTGTTTTGGTTCTAGGCCAAGAGAAAAGGGAAGTCAAATTCATGACTATTGGATGAAACGTTGGGGATAAAATTCGGGAGCGTATAGTTACCGCATTGCGAATGTTTGAGATTCTCTTGCCACTAGTCTACAAGCATAAAATTTTGAAAAACTTTCGTAAAAAGACTGATCAAAATGAACCGGAGTATCCAGAACTGAACAGCACAACAATCACAAATTACCCATCGATCATTGATCTCAAACACTGTACAACACCATTCATCTGAACACTCATTCACTTGATATTCCAACCAATCTTCTTAACTCCAAAACCACTCGCAGCAGCTATGTATATCTATCCATCAACTATTCAGTATCCGAAACAGTTGAGTTGACCGGCAAAGCATCCAACCAACTGTCTAACCAATTTCCAATAGCATTTAGGTACAGCTCGGAACAGATACATCGTTTGAGTTCTGCACGTACTGCTGCGCACCGAACCACTGATACAGTGCCTTTCCAAAGGTAGACTATTCCAATGTCGAGATCGTCAGTTAACACGTTCGTCGCCACGGCACCCATATTCGGGTGACGGGTGTACATATTTCCTGGGGGGCCCCGTCACATCAAAAAGCATGTGACGCTCTCTTACTTGAGTTTACCGCTCAGCTTCGCCACACGTTTCAAATATAGGAGTTCTCCCTCTTTGCTTTCTTTCTCTGAAATTTTTTTTGGGCCCGGCTAGTAAAACTACCAAAATGAGCGTGGCGACGAACGTGTTAAAAGGTATCATGACCGGGTGATTGCAATATCTCTATTGTCAAGAGAGAGAGAGAGAGAGAGAGAGAGAGAGAGAGAGAGAGAGAGAGAGAGAGAATTCTTTGCATTTGGAACGGTTACGATCAAAGTTCCGCAACTGCTTCACAATTCGCATATTTTCTCTCTTTCTGAGCACTGGTTTCTCTTATTTGAACTCTAATTTACTCATTTTACCGCACAATTGGCCACTAATTACCACAATTTAAAACATTGGGTGCACAATTTGTGTGATCATTGGCGTATCTTCTCTATTTATATTATTCTTCCGAGCAGCCTTGTCAGATTTACGGATTTCTCCGTAGTTCTACGGATTTTAAGAATTTCTACGGAGCTACGGATCGATGCTTAAAATTTACGGGTTTTCAGCAGGATTTTCTACGGATTATCGAAAAATTTCAAGGGATTCTGCGGATAAATGAAAATTCTACCTGACGACAAAAAAAAAAGTTCATCAAGTTTTATTTTGCCGAAATCAGTATATTTTTCGATTTTCGTCAAATCTACGAACTTAGCGGTTTTCAATCTGGCAACGCTGCTCCCGAGCATGAAAGACATAAACAGCTTCCATCCATATATTTTGGGCTCTCCAAAAAACGCCTGATCAACGACTATCCAAAACCAGAGTTCTTCGCAAGAAAAAACGGGACAGAAATACAAATAACACTAGTACAAAATGAAAGACACATAAATCAGACATTCTACCTTACTGAAACAAACAACCTGCATCTTACAACCAGACATCCTACACAAACCCAGTTCTATGACACCTTATCCAGAAAATGTGTAAGTTTATGAAAATTACAATTTGAAACGATGACGAATCCTAGTTCAAGTGATCTTCATAATATTTCTGATTATTTTGGTTTTTTTTAAGTTGGGAGAAAAAAAAATTCCAAAAGACTTGTTTAAAAACACATTAAATTCGAAAAACTAAGTTTTCAGAAAAAATCATCAATTTGCACAAAAGAAAAAGCCACAAAAAGTCTCTTTAACAAGCACAAAAGATGCCAAACCTCTAAACATACTTGAGGCCCCTTGACCGACGCCATAGAGTTGACCAGATGGGCTAAAATTTGATTTTTTGCTAAATCTTTGTTTAACCTTCTAGTTTTTGATTCGGAAACACATTGATTTTTTGGACCACCCTTATGCATCTACCTACACTCAAAAAAATCTTCACATGAACTCTACGTGAATATGTACAGAGCTCGCCCAGCAAGCAGCATTCACGTTATTTCCATATGAGTTGTACAACGTAGATCGAATGTGAATAGAGATTTGTTCTGCTGTATGCGATTCGCTTATATTTAGTAGTAATTACATGGTCATGAAATAGAATGCACTAAATCCGTTTGTACTTTGCGCGTTTCTGGATTTTCGCGTAAATCAGATTTACATTTGTTTTGACAGCATATAACTATGTGAATTTCACGTAAAGATCAAGTGATTTTGTATTCGCTTCTAAGTAATTCACACAAATCAAACAAAAATTCTTGTAATGAGCGCATACTGTAAAATCCAGATGAATTAAACATTTCCTTTTTATCTGACTGTAGATTATTCGATCATTTGATTGGAACTTTCACATTAAACCACACTTTTGTAGCGTTCTGTTTCCTTGTTTTTCGAACAAAGACTCCTTTTTAGAAGCGCTTAAGAGTTTTGGCTGAGAATGTTGGGAGTCTGTTGCACGGCTTTACTTTTTCACTAATGCGGAAATTATCACATATCCTGTCAAAATATGTAACGCTCAAAACAGCTCAGAACAGTAAAGAAGTTTGCACCAAATTCACTATAGATTTCACTTGTCACTCCGAATGTACCGATATAAACCCGTCATCATTTCACTTTTTTGGTTTTTCACACTGATTTTTAATCATAACATAGAAGATTTGATATACCTTCTCAACTAATAGCTACAAACATAACTTAAAATAAATAAGAATTATTTTTTTCCAAATTATGCATAGCAAATAGCTTTTTAATGCTACTCAATAATAGTGAACCTAATCATCCAAGTGATTCAAGATTCTTTAAAGGCATGTTGTTTGTTTTTCTATTTTCCGGGATTTTCATCCTCACGGATGATTCATCCCTTTAAAGGACGGAAAATTCAAAAATATTGCTTTAAACTCAAAAAACTACGTTTCACAAAAATGATCTAAAATTGCCTTCTTACTGCTTCCCTCTGAAATAACTAGCTTCAAACTCAATTTCGTTTACCAGACTTTAATAAATTTTCTATTATAATCCTCAAATCGGGCTCAAAGATTAATATTTTAACTCTTTCTGGAAAAACCAAAAGAAAATACCTTCAAATTTTTTACACAAAATTGTGCTCAATGTGAACAATCCGTCACTTAAAAAAACCAAAGAATTTTGAATTTTGAATTAAGAATATCCCTATTACCAAAAAAAAAGTATCTCCTCAAATTGAATTTTGAATTGAGAATGTCTCTATTTCTATAGATAAAATTCTTTATAAAAATGTTTAAAACATCGTATTCTATTATCTACAGTGAAATCATATTTGTGGAATTGATTTGAAACAATGAACAGTTTCCTACTTTATTCGTATATTATTAATTATTCTTAACTGATTTAAAACCTGCTGAGAAAACTTTAAAATGGGCGAGCAAAGTTTTAAAAATTATAGAAAAGGTAATTTTTTTAGTGTCCAATGGTTCTGATCTTTAATCTCTGTAGAAAAAAATAAGTTTTGTATTGTAAATGGCCTGACATATGAAGGTAGATTTGCAATACTTCTTAAGTTTAAACAAATCAAATGGATTTTTTTTTGAAAACTTATTTAAAATCTAATATAAGGTTTACGTTGTTTAATTGTAAAGAAATGAAAGTCTGCATAGAAAAAACTCTGAAATTTTACAAAACCAGAGAATGATGAAAAGATTGAAAAATAATGAATTCAGAAATATTCGAAAACACACGCCATGATCCGATTCCGATGCCGGTTTTTCCACCACTAACGGCTGAAATTTCTGCGAGTAGAAAATATGGGTTCACACAAAAAAGGAAGGAAAAAAGCAATTCAACTTATCGTTTGTGAAAATCGGTTGAAAAGAAAATGCGCAAAACGATAAGTTGCCCTCGGTGGGGACCGGTTTCTGGCATTGACGTCAATCGAAGGAACATTCCAGGAAGATGTCATTTGTTTCTTTGTGGTCTCGGTTCGAATTCGATCCAATCAAGCGAACAACTTGTTGTTTTCCCCCCTTGGCCTTTTTGGGGGTCTTAATGTCCGATTACCATATCATTTGCTGGTTTTGGGTTCCAAACTATAGAATTATGGACCCATATAGGGTCTCTAAGATGGCGCTTAAGACAACGAAATTGTTTAATTGTCTCATTAGGGTGTGCCTTCCGGAAAGAAAGTGGCCTTATTCATGTATGCTTCTCGAAAGCTGAGACGCCAAGAAACATTTTCTCAAATTAGGTTTTTGAAACGACGAAATTTCTTAAAGTCTTTATCATCGAACGTTCCAAATTGTTTAGAAACAAATATCTTAGGAACTTAAAGCATCAATTCAATTGCAACCCAGACTTCACCCATTTTTAATCCAGAAAACGAGCTCAACCTTCAAGGTTGATAAATTTAAAATGAGGCCCTTGGAGCAAAAGGGGTAAAACTGCATCGAAACTAATTTTGAGAAAAAACGCTTTTTAGCTGTTGTGTTTGGCCATTTTCAAAGTATTTTCTTTAATTCTTTTTCTTGTATGAAGTAAGAATTCTAAAAATCCAAAAATATCAAACATTTATTGTTTGAAATGAGAAGAATCGCTTGGTGGTTTCAACTCAAAATCGACCACTTTTGCACTTTTACCCTTTTAGCCTGAGGGTCTCATATGGAGGATTTGGTGAATATTTCGACATGGGTGAACACGATTCTCTTTCGAAGAAAATTTGAAGCAAATTTAATACGGTTCCAGTTATTTTAAATTCAAGATTTTGAGTGAATTTGGAAGATGAAGTGTTCGTTATTTTGTATAGTGTGAAGTCGAGTGAAATTATTTCGTTGGGCTTAGATTATTTGATATTGAAGTTTTTTAAATTTGACTTACGGATGATGCTTTATTGACATTTGTTTTCGATGTTTTCATAGCATGTTGAAAACAGCAAAGCTTGTTGTGGAAAAAAGTAGATGGCACTGAGTGGTTTTTAAATAAGGTTTGGAACCAAGCTGGAGTTAACGGTGCTAGTGTACCAGATGGAAAACATCGCAATCAATTTCCAACTGGAATTAATTTGAAAGCAAGTCGGCCGATACTTGGATTGGAACATCGTCAGAATAAATCAGGCTAAGTACATTTTAATACTTTTAAACGAAAATGATTCTACCGTATATCCAAAAAAAGATTCTTTTCACATACTTAGTTTTCAGCTTTGTTTTGCGATGGCGCAGTATTTTACAATATCGCATCGAAATAGGGTCACAAGAAAAGATGTAGATGACGCTCAAAACATTTTAAGTAAACTTTCAAACCTAAATAGTGCCATCTGGTGGGAAAAAAGTTGTAGTTTTGGATGTGTATTGAGCTTAAATTCACCACTGATAAAATACCGTCATCGATCCTAATTTTGCGCAGATTTAAAAAAGTGTCCAGAGTTCCAGCTAAAAAAATCAACTCTTTCTAGAGAATATCACTACGTCTTTTTATATATATTTAATATAAATAATTATTCGTTCGAATGCTCTGCATAGAAAATTATTAGTCAAAATTGTTTGCTAAAAATTAATAACAGAAGTTGACTAAAGAAAATCGTTTAAACTCAGGTTGGATAGTGATTAATTTTTTGAATTTTTTATTTTCTGTTTATTTGATAATTGTTTAATCTTTTTATTTTTTACTTGTTTATAACCAAGTACACCAGAATAATAGATCTTTATTTTACTTTTTATTGTTAGTTTATCTAGTTAGAAAATAAAAGAATTATTTAAATTGTAACATACATGTCTGTAATTGATTTTTAAAACTATTTAAATTTAAACACTAAAATCTATAAAGCTTTACATGAACCACCACGCATTCAAATCTTAAGAAAAACATATTTTGCAACGGATGCTTGAGATGGTGAAATACTTTTAATTACTGAAAGAATTTATCTAATTCATAAAACAATCTCTAAAAACATATAAAACTGTTTCACACTGCAAATCCAGTTTCCCCCATAACTAGTTTTTTCGATGTGTTAAATATGTTCACCTAAATTCCGTCTTCTATTTCTATAACATTGTATATACTCACATATGTTGTGCAAAGAAAAGAAAAAAATCATTATTGATTCCAGGTATTGACTCAATAGGTATCCTGTTCTAAAGAATAGGTAAATCGTAATCAAAGCACTAAAAAGTATACAATAATATTACTTCAGCGTGTGCATTTTCGAAACTAGATAATCAAAAATTTGAAATCTTGAAATATTAAAACAAATAACTGAAACACATTAATGAAAATGCTTGAATTATCTTGATAGATAATCTAAACTCGATTTACCAATATCAAAACGGAAAAAATATCTTGAAAAGTAACAGTTATCTAAAACCAATTCAGGCAATAAAGCTCTAAATGCTAGGCTTCTAAAATATATGAGGCAAAAGTGAACGAAGAATTAAACAATTTCCAAAAAGGCAACACTTACAAAAGACAGTTTGGAAAATTTGTATCTTCATATAATATATTAATACATTTTTAATTCAAGTTATTTCTGTCTTCAATCATAAATGCCCTTTTGCAAATTGTTTGCTTAAACAGGGATCAAAGTTAGGGAAAAAAAAGCGAGCTAGTTTGTCTGAGATGGAAAATGGAAGGTAATAATTTTGATTCAATACTTGACTTGATAAATTTTTATTGAATTTTATCCAATGCCTCATAGAAATAGGAATTTCCTTAGGAAATGTATAGGAGCATAGGAGGTGTAGGAAAAACATGATCGCACCATTTACCAGAATGGATCCTGATCTTAACCTTTCCCCTACTAACACAACCCCTTCCTTGGATACTTGAATATAGATTCGCAGACGTACAGACGGTTTCCATAGTTGGTGATACTAACTTACCTCTTGTTCTGACTAATTCAAAATTATTTTTGGAATATACAGGAGCTAGAGGTTGCTAGTTTAACCTAAAGAGTATCATACTAACATTCCTCCCCTTTTCCCCCATTGACTACTAGGACGTGGCCGGCGCCGGTATTGATCTTTTTCAAAAGGAGAGCATGAGTTTAGTGCATTGTGAATGAAATGCTAATCCCAAGCACCATTCTGTTGGCCCTTGCACTAAATTGATGGCCTCGATCAATCACGGAGTAGCAACCATTGGCGAGGTAGAACTTGTTCTGCTTAGCCACGCCAGAGATCATGGAATTGGAAATGCGTAAGTTGAACAAAGCCTTATAAAATATGTTATTTTAAGTCTCTTTTGATTGTTGGTTGGTGTATAAACAAAACTTCACAGCATTTCGAATTCAATGATTTAAGGTGGATATGAGTAGTCAACCAAGCTAAGCTAAGCTTTAGCCTGAGGGTCTCATATGAGAATTGAATATCAAGCTTTGGTTATTGAAAATTGAGATTTATAAACTTTAACTTGAGATTTGAAAACTAAAATTGAAATAGAAGATTTAAATATAAGTACAATTTATAATTGCAATTCGGAAGTTCCGAATTGAGAATTTTAAATTAAATAAAATCAAAATACACGAATTGAAAATAAAGAACTGTGAAAAGAGAAATGATAAATTAGAATCGAGAATTGAGACTTGAAAATTGTAGATTGAAAATTGTGATCTGAAAATCGAGAATTGAGAATTGAAAATCGAGCATTGTTAATTGAAAATTGAGAATTGAGAATTGAAAATTGAGAATGAAGCATTTATTGAGTATTGAGTATTGAGAATTCAGAATTGAGAACTGAAAACTGAGAATTGAGAAATGAGAATTGAGAATTGATTATTCATAGAGAATTGAACATTGAGAATTCCGAATTGAGAATTGAGAATTAAAATAGGGAATTAGGGATTAAGAATTGAGAATAAAGAATAAAGAATTGAGAATCGAGAATTGAGAATTGAGAATTCAGAATTGAGAATTGAAAATAGAGAATTGAGGATTAGGAATTGAGAATAAAGAATAAAGAATTGAGAATCGAGAATTGAGAATTGAGAATTGAGTATTTAGAGTTAAGAATTGAGAATTGAGAACTGGTTAGCGAAAATTGAGAGTTAAGAGTTAAGAATTTGGAATTAAGAATTGAAAGTTGAGAATAGAGAATTTGGTACTGAAAATTGAGAATCGAGCATTGTGAATTGGAAATTGAGAATTGAAATTTAAATTTTATAATTGAGAATTGAGAATTGAGAATTGCGTTAAAAGAATTGAACATTGAGAATTAAGGATTAAGAATTGAGAATTGAGAATTGAGAATTGAGAATTGAGAATTGAGAACTGAGAATTGAGAATTGAGAATTGAGTATTGAGTATTGAGAATTGAGAATTGAGAATTGAGTATTGAGTATTGAGAATTGAGAATTGAGAATTGAAAATTGAGAATTGAGGATTGAGAATTGAGAATTGAGAAATAAGAGTTAAGAGCTGAGAATTGAGAATTGAGAATTGAGAATTGAGAATTGAGAATTGAGAATTAAAAATTGAGAATTGAAAATTGAGAATTGAGAATTGAGAATTGAGAATTGAGAATTGAGAATTGAGAATTGAGAATTGAGAATTGAGAATTGAGAATTGAGAATTGAGAATTGTGAATTGAGAACTGAGAATTGAGAATTGAGAATTGAGAATTGAAAATTGAGTATTGAGTATTGAGAATTGAGAATTGAGAATTGAGAATTGAGCATTGAGAATTGAGCATTGAGAATTGAGAATTGAGAATTGAGAATTGAGAATTGAGAATTGAGAAGTGAGAAATGAGAATTGAGAATTGAGAATTGAGAATTGAGAATTGAGAATTGAGAATTGAGAATTGAGAATTGAGAATTGGGAATTGAGAATTGAGAATTGAGAATTGAGAATTAAGAATTGAGAATTGAGAATTGAGAATTGAGAATTGAGAATTGAGAATTGAGAATTGAGAATTGAGAATTGAGAATTGAGAATTGAGAATTGAAAATTGAGAATAGAGCATTGAGATTCGAGAATTGAGAACTGAGAACTGCGAATTGATTTTAAACTGATCATTGAAAATTGAAATTTTAAAATCAAGAATAGAATATGTATTAAGAATTGGGAACTGAGAATTGATAATGAATAATTGAGAACTAAGAATTGAGAAATGAGAAATGAGAAATGAGAAATGAGAAATGAGAAATGAGAAATGAGGAATGAGAAATGAGAAATGAGAAATGAGAAATGAGAAATGAGAAATGAGAAATTAGAAATGAGAAATGAGAAATGAGAAATGAGAAATGAGAAATGAGAAATGAGAAATGAGAAATGAGAAATGAGAAATGAGAAATGAGAAATGAGAAATGAGAAATGAGAAATGAGAAATGAGAAATGAGAAATGAGAAATGAGAAATGAGAAATGAGAAATGAGAAATGAGAAATGAGAAATGAGAAATGAGAAATGAGAAATGAGAAATGAGAAATGAGAAATGAGAAATGAGAAATGAGAAATGAGAAATGAGAAATGAGAAATGAGAAATGAGAAATGAGAAATGAGAAATGAGAAATGAGAAATGAGAAATGAGAAATGAGAAATGAGAAATGAGAAATGAGAAATGAGAAATGAGAAATGAGAAATGAGAAATGAGAAATGAGAAATGAGAAATGAGAAATGAGAAATGAGAAATGAGAAATGAGAAATGAGAAATGAGAAATGAGAAATGAGAAATGAGAAATGAGAAATGCGAAATGAGAAATGAGAAATGAGAAATGAGAAATGAGAAATGAGAAATGAGAAATGAGAAATGAGAAATGATAAATGAGAAATGAGAAATGAGAAATGAGAAATGAGAAATGAGAAATGAGAAATGAGAAATGAAAAATGAGAGATGAGAAATGAGAAATGAGAAATCAGAAATCAGAAATGAGACATGAGAAATGAGAAATGAGAAATGAGAAATCAGAAATCAGAAATGAGACATGAGAAATGAGAAATGAGAAATGAGAAATGAGAAATGAGAAATGAGAAATGAGAAATGAGAAATGAGAAATGAGAAATGAGAAATGAGAAATGAGAAATGAGAAATGAGAAATGAGAAATGAGAAATGAGAAATGAGAAATGAGAAATGAGAAATGAGAAATGAGAAATGAGAAATGAGAAATGAGAAATGAGAAATGAGAAATGAGAAATGAGAAATGAGAAATGAGAAATGAGAAATGAGAAATGAGAAATGAGAAATGAGAAATGAGAAATGAGAAATGAGAAATGAGAAATGAGAAATGAGAAATGAGAAATGAGAAATGAGAAATGAGAAATGAGAAATGAGAAATGAGAAATGAGAAATGAGAAATGAGAAATGAGAAATGAGAAATGAGAAATGAGAAATGAGAAATGAGAAATGAGAAATGAGAAATGAGAAATGAGAAATGAGAAATGAGAAATGAGAAATGAGAAATGAGAAATGAGAAATGAGAAATGAGAAATGAGAAATGAGAAATGAGAATTGAGAAATGAGAAATGAGAAATGAGAAATGAGAAATGAGAAATGAGAAATGAGAAATGAGAAATGTGAAATGAGAAATGAGAAATGAGGAATGAGAAATGAGAAATGAGTATTGAGAAATGAGAAATGAGAAATGAGAAATGAGAAATGAGAAATGAGAAATGAGAAATGAGAAATGAGAAATGAGAAATGAGAAATAAGAAATGAGAAATGAGAAATGAGAAATGAGAAATGAGAAATTAAACATGAGAAATGAGAAATTAAACATGAGAAATGAGAAATAAGAGATGAGAAATGAGAAATGAGAAATGAGAAATGAGAAATGAGAAATGAGAAATGAGAAATGAGAAATGAGAAATGAGAAATGAGAAATGAGAAATGAGAAATGAGAAATGAGAAATGAGAAATGAGAAATGAGAAATGAGAAATGAGAAATGAGAAATGAGAAATGAGAAATGAGAAATGAGAAATGAGAAATGAGAAATGAGAAATGAGAAATGAGAAATGAGAAATGAGAAATGAGAAATGAGAAATGAGAAATGAGAAATGAGAAATGAGAAATGAGAAATGAGAAATGAGAAATGAGAAATGAGAAATGAGAAATGAGAAATGAGAAATGAGAAATGAGAAATGAGAAATGAGAAATGAGAAATGAGAAATGAGAAATGAGAAATGAGAAATGAGAAATGAGAAATGAGAAATGAGAAATGAGAAATGAGAAATGAGAAATGAGAAATGAGAAATGAGAAATGAGAAATGAGAAATGAGAAATGAGAAATGAGAAATGAGAAATGAGAAATGAGAAATGAGAAATGAGAAATGAGAAATGAGAAATGAGAAATGAGAAATGAGAAATGAGAAATGAGAAATGAGAAATGAGAAATGAGAAAAGAGAAATGAGAAATGAGAAATGAGAAATGAGAAATGAGAAATGAGAAATGAGAAATGAGAAGTGAGAAATGAGAAATGAGAAATGAGAAATGAGAAATGAGAAATAAGAAATGAGAAAAGAGAAAAAAGAAATGAAAAATGAGAAATGAGAAATGAGAAATAGGAAATGAGAATTGAGAAATGAGAAATGAGAATTGAAAAACGAGTATGTAATGAAAAGTGAAAATAAGAAATGAGAAATGAGAAATGAGAAATGAGAAATGAGAAATGAGAAATGAGAAATGAGAAATGAGAAATGAGAAATGAGAAATGAGAAATGAGAAATGAGAAATGAGAAATGAGAAATGAGAAATGAGAAATGAGAAATGAGAAATGAGAAATGAGAAATGAGAAATGAGAAATGAGAAATGAGAAATGAGAAATGAGAAATGAGAAATGAGAAATGAGAAATGAGAAATGAGAAATGAGAAATGAGAAATGAGAAATGAGAAATGAGAAATGAGAAATGAGAAATGAGAAATGAGAAATGAGAAATGAGAAATGAGAAATGAGAAATGAGAAATGAGAAATGAGAAATGAGAAATGAGAAATGAGAAATGAGAAATGAGAAATGAGAAATGAGAAATGAGAAATGAGAAATGAGAAATGAGAAATGAGAAATGAGAAATGAGAAATGAGAAATGAGAAATGAGAAATGAAAAATGAAAAATGAAAAATGAAAAATGAGAAATGAGAAATGAGAAATGAGAAATGAGAAATGAGAAATGGGAAATGAGAAATGAGAAATGAGAAATGAGAAATAGGACATGGAAAATTAGAAATGAGAAATGAGAAATGAAAAATGAAAAATGAAAAATGAAAAATGAAAAATGAAAAATGAGAAATAAAAAATGAAAAATGAGAAATGAAAAATGAAAAATGAAAAATGAAAAATGAAAAATGAAAAATGAAAAATGAGAAATGAAAAATGGAAAATGAAAAATGAAAAATGAGAAATGAGAAATGAGAAAAGAGAAATGAGAAATGAGAAATGAGAAATGAGAATTAGGACATGGGAAATGAGAAATGAGAAATGAGAATTGAGTATTAAGAATTGAGAAATGAAAATTGAGAATTGAGAATTGAGAATTGAAAATTGAGAATTGCGGATTGAGAATGATACGAAAAAATAATAATTTGGAATTTATTGCTCGAAAGCTTGTATAGAACTAAATTGCATACTATATCATTGCACAACACCTATAAATCAAGTAATTTTTTTATCGAAAGACTCAACAAAATCAAGAATGCAAAAGGTGATAAAACTCCGTTCTTCCACAATTTTTTTATTCTTGTAATGTTTCAAATCTATATATATATAAAAATGAATTTCTGTCTGTCTGTCTGTCTGTCTGTCTGTCTGTCTGTCTGTCTGTCTGTCTGTCTGTCTGTCTGTCTGTCTGTCTGTCTGTCTGTCTGTCTGTCTGTCTGTCTGTCTGTCTGTCTGTCTGTCTGTCTGTCTGTCTGTCTGTCTGTCTGTCTGTCTGTCTGTCTGTCTGTCTGTCTGTCTGTCTGTCTGTCTGTCTGTCTGTCTGTCTGTCTGTCTGTCTGTCTGTCTGTCTGTCTGTCTGTCTGTCTGTCTGTCTGTCTGTCTGTCTGTCTGTCTGTCTGTCTGTCTGTCTGTCTGTCTGTCTGTCTGTCTGTCTGTCTGTCTGTCTGTCTGTCTGTCTGTCTGTCTGTCTGTCTGTCTGTCTGTCTGTCTGTCTGTCTGTCTGTCTGTCTGTCTGTCTGTCTGTCTGTCTGTCTGTCTGTCTGTCTGTCTGTCTGTCTGTCTGTCTGTCTGTCTGTCTGTCTGTCTGTCTGTCTGTCTGTCTGTCTGTCTGTCTGTCTGTCTGTCTGTCTGTCTGTCTGTCTGTCTGTCTGTCTGTCTGTCTGTCTGTCTGTCTGTCTGTCTGTCTGTCTGTCTGTCTGTCTGTCTGTCTGTCTGTCTGTCTGTCTGTCTGTCTGTCTGTCTGTCTGTCTGTCTGTCTGTCTGTCTGTCTGTCTGTCTGTCTGTCTGTCTGTCTGTCTGTCTGTCTGTCTGTCTGTCTGTCTGTCTGTCTGTCTGTCTGTCTGTCTCTCTGTCTGTCTGTCTGTCTGTCTGTCTGTCTGTCTGTCTGTCTGTCTGTCTGTCTGTCTGTCTGTCTGTCTGTCTGTCTGTCTGTCTGTCTGTCTGTCTGTCTGTCTGTCTGTCTGTCTGTCTGTCTGTCTGTTCCCTCCCAAAAAAAAAGATAATTTTTTGCATAACTCGAGAACCAATCAAGCAAATGGTATCAAATTTGACATGGGGTGGTATTTGGGAACGGGGAATATTTCTTTAAATATTAAGTACCCCTCCCTCCTCTCAGCGGGGTGATAAGAAGGGGGGAGGGGGCTACCTTACAATTTTTTATATAACTCGAAAACTAATCAAGATATTGGCACCAAATTTGGCATGGGAAGCTATATTAATACGAAAAATATTGTAATGATTATTTGAGACCCCTCCCTCTTTCCAGTTGAAAAGGGGAGGGGCCTGTTTTATATTTTTTTACATAACTCAAAAACTAATAAAGCAATTGGAACCAAGTTTGGCATGGGAAGGTATTTGGATACGAAAAATATTTCTATGATTATTTGAGACACCTCCCTCTTTCCAGTAGGGAGATATAAAGGGGGGAAGGGGTCCTCATTTTAATTTTTTACATAACTCAAAAACTAATTAAGCAAATGGACCCAAATTTTGCATGGTCGGATATTTGGGAACGTGACATGTTCTAATGATTGATTAAGACCCCTTCCTTCTTCCAGCGGGGAGAAAGGAAAGAGGAAGGGAAGTTTCATACAATTTTTATTGCATAGCTCAAGAACTACAACAGCAAATGAAACCAAATTTGTCATGGAACGATATTTGGGTACGATTCTACGATTGTTATAGACCCTTTAGCTTTACAGTGTAGAGAGGAAAAGAAAGGAAGGGGTTCCATATACATTTTGTTGTAAAGCTTAAAAACTTATCAACCAATGGAAAAATATTTGATACAAGAGGATTTTTAGGAACGAAAAAAATGGGTACAGTTATTAAAGATCACGATCTCCATTCAGCAGGGAGGGAACGGAAGGACAGCAGGGGCTCTTTAATCAGTTTTTTAGCAAAAATTCAGAACACATCAAGTTATAAACAACCATATTTTATAAGTTGGATTGATTGCGTACGATTAATTTGAGACCTTCCTTTTTAAGGCTTAAAGAAACAGATTAAAATTATCAGATCTTTAACACAATTTTATCGATCAAGATTCAGAATATTATTTATAGTTATTTTTGTGTTGCAATTCGAAATCGCAGCTGCAGCTCTCATTTTAAAGCGGTTGTTTATAAATAATGTTGTAATTAAATTTAAAAAAAATGCCAACAAAACAATAAAAATTTGAATAAATTCTGAAAATATCATTCGATTTGGAAAGGTGTAGCAAAGCACGCCGGGTCAGCTAGTATTTGATAAATTTTTCGAAATTTCCATAAAATATTACAAACTTCAATTATTTCCCTCTTCGGGTTTTTTGAAAATTTTGAGAGGGGTGGATAGGGGGTGAAAAAAAACCGATATTTTTTCCAACCTTATTAATTAATAATTACAAAATTTTGGGAAACATATAATGTCAACATTTTAGATGAATCAGAACCCTATCGCTCCTACCCTCAGACAAGGTTTATTATCAACAAACTGTTGTTCCACCTTTCGATACTAAATTTAGCATAAATGTGCTAACCATGTTGAACTGCTGATATTGGAAAGTATAGGTACATACGTATGGTGGCAGTCATCAAAAAGTAGAATAATTGCTCAGCCGATGAAGCAAGAGAAAGAGGAAAAAAATCTGCCGGGAAAAACCCAAACAAACCTGGTTCGGAAGCTGGAGAAATGGAAAAGAGCTCGTTGTTTGCGTCAATCGGAACTGAAGATGGTCAAAACAAAAAGCGAAAAACGTTTCGAGTTTTTTGGTTTTTTGGTATCCATCGATGGGATTGGACTTTCTCTACCATGCGCAACTCTCCGTCTGCATTTACATCAATGGGAAAATACTACGCGCTCACTGGGTTACATGATGGCATCGATTTTATGTAAAAATTATGAATTGGGACCCAAGCTAAAGGAAAGGGGTATAAAAGTTGCATCCTTGAACCGAAAACTTCACAGTTTACTTCAAACCTCCTACAGAAAGGATCTTTTTCTCACAAAACAACAGAAGCAGTTATATTATTCAAAATGTTCAAGGTAAAACTTTTTAAACCAAAATTCAAAATTCCAGTTAGATTAAATCTACATCTCCCCAAACAGCTGATTGCAATTTTCGCCACTTTCGTCGCCATTGCGAGTGCATTTCCAAGGGATTACGAGCAGCAGATGATGCAGCAGCAGCAACTGATGCGAGGTGCTCCGGTTCCGCGTAATCTAGCGGCTCCACTCCCGGCAGGAGCTCCCGCCCCAGAACTGAACGCCGCCGCTGCCCCCGCCCCCAACGCCGACGGCAAGAAGGAAGAAGGCTTGGAAGGCTCGGAGACGTTCGGTTTCGGATACTACCATCACTATCCTCGCTACTACTATCCGTCGTATTCCTACGGCTACGGATATCCTAGCTACTATAGCTACTACTACCCACGATACTACTGGTAAAGATGAATGGCAAGGTGATGATGTGACGGTCGAATAGCTTTTAATAAATTATTCCAACCAAACATTGAAGTAAACTTTTCGTTCAACTGAAAGAAATTTTCCTCAATAACATATGCCCATTAGACTGAGTTGGTTTTGAAACCTTTTTGAAATTCTGAGGTCTAAAAAGCTCCGATTTTATTCAAAACTCTTTCACGATTTTTGCAGAATTTAAAACAAACACTAAGTAACTAACAGAGGTCAGTTTAAACTTTTAGTTTTGTGTGGGAATATTTGATATTTTGTTCTGAAATATGAACAGGATTTTTCTTTTAACTCTGGAACCGAGCCATCTTATCGTTTTTTGCTGATTTTTAAATTCTCTTAATAAATATTTTTGCAGAACAATTTTGTCATTAACCGTAAAATTTTTTTAAACATTACTTGCCTTTAAACTTAACTAGCCAAGTAGTGCGGACAGGTTTGTACATTTGGCGACCGGGGCAGGTAACTTCTTGTAATCATGATAAAACGAGAAATTGCTTTTAAATAAAATCTATCTGAAAAGGTAAACAATGGTGGTAAACAATTCACGTTAATTTTATTTTTATCAAAATAGTTTGAAAATCAATCAGTTTCTTTATAACGCATCGTGGAAAAACTTTGATAAAATGAGTAGTTTGAATACTCATTAAATGAAAAGTTTATTTAACAAAAAAGATGGATGACTTCCGGAGGCTATCAAGATTTAAGTGAAAAAAATGAAAACGTGGCATAAATAAATTACTGTTTTTGTTTTGCAACTAAGCTGTTAATGAAACAATGCCAACACTGGGATAGATGAATACAGCAATGAAGTTCCGTTGAGAGAACAACTTGAAATAAATATGGAATTTTTACCAAGTCGTGAGGACAGCTTGATCATGTTCACAATTACAAGCGCGTTGAGAGGACAGCTTGAAATTTGAAGGCGAGTTGAGAGGACAGTCTGAAAGTTACAATAGATATTTCAACCGAGTAGAGAAGACAGCTTGAAATTAGAAGACAGCCGAACGATAGAAATTTAAAGCGAGTTGAGAGAACAGCTTGAATTTAAACAGGCGAGTTGAGAGGACTGCCATCAATAAAAATTTCTAGTGAGTTGAGAGTAGAGCTTGAAATTGAAAGGCGAATTGAGAGGACAATCTGAAAGTAACAATAGAAATTTCAAGCGAGTTGAGAGGACAGCTTGAAATTGGAAGGCGAGTTGAGAGGACAACCTGATCGAATCAATATAAATTTCAAGCAAGATCGTAGGACAGCTTGAAATTGATAGGCGATTTGAGAGGACATTCTGAAAGTTACAATAGTTGAAAGGACAGCCTGAACATATCGATATAAATTTCAAGCGAGTTGAGAGGACAGCTTAAAATCAGGAGGCGAGATGAAATGACAGTCTGATAGTTACAATAGAAATTTCAACCTAGTCGAAAGGACAGCTTGAAATTAAAAGGCGAGTTGAGAGGGCAGTCTAAGCGTATCAATGAAAATTGGGCAACGAATCGAAAAAAAATTCAAGCGAGTTGAGAGTAAACTTGAAATCAGAAGGCGAGTTGAGAGGGCAGTCTGAGCGTATCAATGGAAATTTCAAGCGAGTTGAGAGGACAGTTTGAAGTACTTTATCTAATTGTAAACCAAGTGGGTTTGAAGAACAGCTTGAGAAATGATTCAACTATAAAACGTGTCGAGAGGACAACTTGAAATGAAGAAAAAAGCGTATCAAGAGGACAGTTTGGATATTGTTTTGAACAAGAATGATACAGCGTGTCGAGCTCGCTACAGCTAGAATAAATTGATCAAAATGCAATGCGAGCTAATGAGATAGCTAAGAATTGAGGAAACAAAATTCAAAAGAACAATGTTCCCCTTTAAGGAATAAATTGGACTATACAGCATGAGATAAGAGCAAACTATGGAACGTTTAAAGAGAGCAGCTCAAATGAATTTCAAGTGAATGTTAACTGCTCTTGGAACTGGAATGCGTGTTGAGAAGACGGTTTTGGTATCTGAACAGGACTCTCCTGGCAGGACTGCACAGCATTTTTGGTTGAAATAAAAAACACTATTGCAAAATAATAGTTTTTAGCTACAAAGCTTTCAGCACAATTATGCGTTATTATGGAATTTATTCTTGAAGTTAAATGTCAACGTGTTAGTATAAAAAAATCAACAAAATTTCAAAAAATCCTCAACTTTATTGCCTGACCTATATTTTAATGTGAAATCGTACACTGAATCTGAAAAAAAAATCAGTAGAACAGTTTTTGAGTTATTTATAAAATTTTGGAATAATTAAAAAAGTACTTGTACTCAAATATCTCGCAATGCATAAAATCAATTTGAAATATCTTTTCTGCACAATAAAGGTGAATAAATTTGTTATCGATCATCTCAACTTCATTTTTGGGAGTGATCGACGAAATTGTTGATATTAGTGGCTTCATGATAGAAAAAATGATAAAAAACGCAATTTTCAAAGAACATTTTCTTTCAGCGAAAGTATTAGGCTCTAAATTAATTTAAAAAAAATCTAATTTTCTTTTGGTCCTAAAAATCAATTGAAAACTAAGACTTAGAATGGTTATTTATCAATCAATGAATAATTTAACGAACCGCGGTGTACTTAGGATAGGAAAAATTAAACATGGTTAATATCAATCGCTTCAAGTCTGATCTGATCTTGGGGAGGGGTTGCCTGAGTCTCAAACGTGAATACGAAGTTTTTGCTCGGGAGTAACGAAAAATACTGGTTTATCGTTAATAACTTGTTTTTCATAATTCATTTTCTTAAAGCCTAAGTTGAGACAAATATTTCACTCGAAGACTGCAACACGATTTATATGTACTTGAAACAAAAAAAATAATGTGGTTCAAAGATTATATTTTGGCACAAAACTCTCGTATTAAATGCAATTCTTGAAAGTATTGCGTGTTATACAAAATTTGAGGCCAAATACAATCTTTTAACTTTAATAACTTTTTCGTTTCAATTCCAATCGTGGTGCAGTCTTTGAGTGAAATATTTGTCTCAATTAAGGCTTTTAGAAAATTGATTATAAAAACAATCGGCTTGTGAAAAAAAAAAGTTATTAATGATAAACCACAATTTTTTGTTACCTCGAGCAAAACACCTTAAAATCCTATTCAGGTTTGAGATTCAAGCAACCCCTCCCCAAGATCAGATCGTTCTGAAATTTGACATGTGACCTTCTGGCAAGCTAGTATTATTTTTACATAGTATGGCAAGCTAGTAATAAGTTTTGAATTGAATCGAGTGAGTTTTACCATGTTTAATTCTTCCTACACTATGATAAGTACACAGCGTTTCGTTAAATTATTCAAAAATGCAAAATATACTGTTATGGTAAAGTAACCATAACTTCTTCGATTTTCAACCGATTTTGATAAATAACCACTTGAAATCTTTGTCTTCAATTGATTTTTAAGTACAAATGAAGATCAGATTTTTAAAAGTTACCTTTGAGTCTAAAACTTTTACAGAAGAAAAAATTTCTCTAAAAAATGCGTTTTTATCATTTTTCTATCTTAAAGCCACAACCTAATATAAAAAATATGTTGATCATACAAAAAAAAATTAAATTTAGATAATCGTGTGTAGCCGATAATTGCGAGCACGACACTCTCTCGGCAGATATGCCTCTCCCAGTCGATAATCTCCCCAAGTCGTCCCTACAACACGCACACACAAGACGGCTGAGCGGTCGTGTTGTGAGCGGTCGTCAGTCGACTTGCAATCTTTAGCTGGAGTGAACGCGTGTCTCCAGTTCAGCCAGTACAGCGCGAAGCAAATATTCCACAAATCGATAGCAAATTTATTTACCTTTAATATGCAAAAAAGAGATTTCGAATCAATGTTATGTAGTCAGAGATTTTTTTCGGATTAAGCGCCCGATTTCACATTCAAAGTGATCTTCAGTTTACTGAGTTCAAAAATGCTGTAGACTAGCGTGATTAAAGTGGGGTGGGGTAAAAGAACGACCTTTTTGGTATCCTATTTTTAGAAAATTTTGCAGTTGTTTTTCCAAAACTCAAGAACAGTAGGTGCTTCTTCCTTAGGCTTTTATTTTTCTTTTTAAAAATAACGAAGATAATCGAATGACGGATTGGACAGCACTAGTGAAAATGACAAACAGATATCAAACCTCTGAGGCAAAAGTTCGAATGATCGGGGGTAAAACTACAACCATTAAAAATTCCACATTTTGGCATGAAATCAAGTGAATAATTATATTATACAGTGACCGAAACAAGAATAACATCACTAGGTATTTTTCTTGTCAAAATATCAATGATTCAAAAACACCAAAATTTTCTTCTACAACTAGTTTCAAATTGTTCAACGGATAAATCAAGCATTAGTGTATTTTATTTGGACGAAGCAATTGGCGTTGAGAACCATAAAATCACTAATCACTAATCACTAATCGTACTTCCACAGCCAGAACTTATGTCTGAGTCCCAAAGAATAATACAAGTTTGTTATTATTCTTCTTTTCTTTGTTCATGTGTTTGATTATTTTAACATAAAAACATTAAAATGATCAAAAACATAAAGTGGTTGGGCCTCCCGTGGAGCAGAGAACGCAGAGACATCCAGACACCAGTACCATACGTTTCAAATGGGCAGTATCGTTGGAAGCATGCTAAGAAATTGCTTCTTGGTGAAGAAACTTAACTACTCCAATCACTAGGACCATCCTTTAGCGGCTGGAAATGATTTATTTTGTACACAGAAATCACAAAACCTGAACAAAAGCATTTTGTAGAATTTTATGAAATTAATAAACGTATCTTGAAAATATAAGTTTAAGCTTTCTTAGTTGAATTGTTTTGGATTTCAGTGTACAATCATTTCTGGTCATCGACCAGGGATATAGCGCCTTTACTCGCTCTTGAAAATAAAGAAGAGAAACAAAAAATATTAGTAGAACATTAAACCGGACGAGGCCTGTTTGAGCTCGAAAGGTTTTTTTTTTAAAACGTACCCTTATAATAGAAATTAACTCTAATCGACAGTTTTCCATAAAACATATTCAATCAGTTTTACGTAAATAGTAATTAAAAAAACTTTCGAATACTTAGTAATCCAATCTCAATGTTCATATAATTTTTATTATTTCAATATTTCTAAAAGACATTGAAAATGTATGATTCAATGCAAAACATTAGATCAAATTGGATTGGTAATTATTTTCGACAAAGAAAGCATATTTAAATTGTCCAATTGTAAAAGCACATCCTATTTGGTAAATAAGATTTATGGAAAATAAAATAAGCAATCAAAACTTTAATTCATTTACTTGCTACAACAATACTTATCGATCGTTTGACGGTTTTTTTCTTCGGAGTGTTTCTACGGTAATCTTCCAGAACGCACACTTCTCCTCCCTTTCCCCGCACAAAATCCTTTCTTTTTCTAGGCGCCAAACTATTACCTTAGTTCTCAACGTTTCCATTAAACAAAACTTCGGATGTACCCATATCAAAAGATATTTTTCTTCTGTCGAACCGTATGCAGGACTCAAGCGTCTTTATATGTTAAACGCGTAAAACCGACCTGCATCTCAGCAACCTGGAAAACCAATCCCCCCGTTTTCTCAACGTGGATTTTTTCTTCCTTTCCCTACGGCTACAAGTGAAACCTTGAATACGCGAAGCCAATGATGGCTTTTGCTCGATTCCTGGATTTAACCAACACTTTACTGAACACTGTCTTAATAAATTTTCATAACCTAATAATAAGTTTGAACCTTCCCCATGTCTATTTTTGCAATGCATTCTAAACTCTCTTGATTTTAGTTTTTCATTTTCCACATTTTTCACTTCTACGGCACCCTTTAGACTAAAAAACCGCCGTTTGCGAGCACACATTTTTCTAAAAGCTTTTTTAACCCCACTAAATCAGTTTTATTCGAGTGACTACTTTCCAGACACTCCTCACATTAAGCACTTTTCTTGAGAACCTTGGCGTTGAGAACCATAAAATATGAAAAAAGTGCGAAATAAGAATAGTACCACTTATGTTTCTCTACAAAAATCAAGTGTATTACTCAAAATTTACTGTGTAAATATTAACAATAATGCTTCTACAAATTATTTGAATGGATCCCTGCATTTTTAGGAATTTTCCAGTGTTCCTAAGGTTTTTAAAGGGAAGAGATACTCCTCTATTACTGAGGAATTTGATATTTGAGCTGTAATACTTTACCAAACTGCTTACCTTCTTCATTAACTTGACTTGAAACGATGAAACAAACATTTTGGGTTAATTTTGAGCCAGAAAAACAGGTTGAAATTCCAAAACTTTGATTTTTTTTTCCAGTAAGCCACACAATAATAATCTTATTATCGATTCAAGAAATTACCTTTTAAGTAACCTTGAGGCAATTCTATTTTTTTTTTATTTATTATACATAAATAAAACCAAACCAACCATATAAACCAAAATATGAGCGCCAATAATCATAGCAGTTTTGCCTACTAGCGACACGGCGCATAACAAGCCTTAAAGTGACAGGAATCTCGCTAGTAAAAAGTGTCGCTAGTAAAACTGTCGCTATTCGGTTTGGTGCTATACACACAATATTGATCTTAGGATGTCCAAGGCGTTCACACCGTTCAAAGTTCTTATTTCTTGACCAAAACCATCCAGCACACCCAAATAATCCCGGAAAGTCGAAAATGGGTCTTAATTCCGTATAATCGCAAGATAATGCTGGCATCTATGACTTGAAACTGGAGAAATAGTGTTTGGCTGTTTAAAAACATTAGTGTTTTTGAATTAGAAGCCTGTTTTTGGATTCAAATACAGCCTATAATCTATGTGTCATCATTTTACGTCATGTTCATGAATGTTAATGAGGAAATTAAGCAGTTTAATAAAGTATTAAAGCTTAAACATCAAATTCCTTAACACTAGAGAAACATCTCTCTAAACCCCCTCTAAAACCTTTGAAATACTAGCAAACGCCCAATAATGCAGTTATCTATTCAAATAGTTCGTAAAAGTATTATTATTCTCATTTAAAACATTAAATATTGTTTGCAGTGCACTGCAGTGTATTTCTAAAAAAAAAAAGTAAAATTTGTGTTTGATATCCGTGAAATAACCGTTAGGAATCCGAATATTAGGTGATCGGGCTCGGCCGATGGGGGGGGTTCGGAATTCGGGGGTTTTCTTCCCGTCTCTAAGGCGACGGCATCCACCAGCAGCAGAAACTCAAGGTAAGTCGTCTTCACTTCGCACCAACAGCTGATCACCCGTTCGGGGGAAAATTTTGTTTGCGCTATTCTGGTCTGTTTGCGAGAAAGCACCAAACTGTAGGTACTTGCGATCGATTGTATTGCCACTGCACTTTGATTTTCGGAACTTGTATATTGAAGTCGCTTGATTGGACTTGTTGAGGAGATTGTTGATTTATTAATAGTAGAAGTAAAAATCCGTGCGATTCGTTTAACGTTCTAATCTATTCTAACAACTAAAATGGCTTACTAAACTATTGTATGTAGCTCTCTCTGGGTTCATCGCTATGTTGCGAGAGAGTTAATTGTACACTAGGGTACGATCACAAATATTGGTTTTACGAACAAATGAGCTACTGTGTCAAGTGAACATAAGACACATTACAACACAAATTTATTCTTATTCCTGATCGGTGCAGTACCGATCATTAGGTAAATTTACCCCCAAGAACTCAATTTGACCTTAAGACGGAAATTTTACTTTTTTTACTCAATCAATTAATTAAAATGCAATTTTGGTTATTTCGACGAATTTTACTAAGTGGAGTATTTTTTGCATAACAAGTTATATTACTATGAAGCGAATTGGATAGCTATTAATTTCGTTTTGAAGAACGTTTAAAAATTTTATATTAAAGTCTCCTCTGACCTTCTAAAATCAGTATTTAAAAACATGAGAATATAGGGGGGGGGGGGGGGCAATTATGAGCGTTACGTAATTTCTATTGGGAGGTACGTTAAAGCGTAACGATTTGTGACATACGGTGGTGAAAAAGTGCATTTTTTGCGTTACGTTATTTATGGATGCCGCCTTAAAGATTTCTTGCACCATCAACTGGGGCAACATGCAACAATTTTCAACTTCAATGGCTTCTAAAAAACTCACGTCCACAGATAATTATACCCTTTTTGCATCAAACGTTTTAAGGTTAGTGGAACATCAAATTGACGTAGTCAGAAAAATTATTGGTTTCCTTAGTTATTTAAGATATTTTTATTTTTTTAGAAACTTGCGATTTTCACTATATTTAGGGAAAAGGGTAACTTGCAACAAACTTTGATTATAATGAGAAATCTAATGAGAACGTATGTTTATGTATTAAGGTTTTTGATAAAATCTTAATGCCATAAAAGCCATTACGCATAAAATCTAGTATATACTTCACTTTTTATTTTGTTGGATTCTGACGGAAGTCGGAAGTCCGGACTTCCGAAATAAAATTTAGTGCTGGAGCAATAATATTTGCAGCTTTTAACATATAGACATGATAAATCCTTGAAAATTTAATACATACAAAGTTTGAAGGCTAAGGGATGGTTAATCCAGGAAGATGATGAGATTCTTCCATTTTCTCATAAGTACTGTCCCAAGCAACCAAAAGTTCGAATATCACTTAAGGAACGAACTAATAAGTTCATATATAGCTGTACAAAAGTTCTGTGGAACTTTTTTGCTGTTCAAAATGCTTTTTCGAGGTCCATGGAACTTCATTCTTTATCAAGTTCAGCCAATACTCAAAAAAAGCTTTAAAGTACTGTTTTGGTTCCTGTTTCTACTTTTTGGGAACTTAAAAGTTTGTATGAACAAAAACAATCTACTTGTTACGTACTTCTCATTTTTTTCAAAATCAAGTAGCTATCAAAGGGTTGCAAGTCTTTTTGTACAGCTCAATAGTTCGTAAAAAGTCTCTGTTGTACTATTTTGTAAACTTGAAAGTTTTTAATTAGTTCCAACGGGCGTTCAAAAGAAACTTCGTATTATAGAAACTTTGAAGTAGATTTAAAGGCTAAAATCTACTTTTTTCGAACTTCAACACGTGTTTGCATAAATAAACACATCGTTACTTGGGAAACAACAATATGAAGTACACATTAAGTTCCGGAAGAACTTTTTAACAGCTTGAAAGTGGGAATTAACCCTTCGTTTCATAAAGTAACAAATTTGCAACAATTAATGTATGGAAAAAGTGAAAAATCGTATTTTATTTTAATTTTTTTTCTTGATGTACTCATCATTTCCAACAGTAAAAAATGATTTTTAAGGAAAAATAAAAAAGGGTTAAGTAGAAATAAAGAACCTGAAAGTCGTTTTTAAAGAAAATCATCAAATCGAGTAAAATCGTTGCCTACTCATGATGTTCATATAGGGCAACAAGTATGGATCTCAACTTTCAAGCGGTGAGCTCGGGTTCGAGGCTAGGTAAGAACATGTTTTTTAAATGTAATGTGAGTTAGTAACAAAACTAATTGATTAATATGAATCAAAATAGCAGACTTGAGAAGGCAATTGAAAAAGCGGAAGAGTAATTTTTTCGATTTTTTATGCTGCTTATAAAGTGGATTTTGAAGCTGGTTAGAAGTTGTTTGGCGATTTATGCGAACTTTTTTTCAACTTTAAAGTTCGTTTAACTACTTAAAAATTGAGCTGAAAAGAAGTTGTATTAGCATACTCGGAGGAATGTTATCCGAACTTTTGGTTGCTTGGGGTTTCACCTTGATTTGGAATGACACTGTACTGTTTCACCGGAGTATAAACACTATATGTATGTGCAATGTACATTGTTCACTTGAAATGTTTTTTTATTCAGAACCTGTCTTGTTATGAGTTATGAATTCCATCTACATTGTCATCACTTTCTTGTGAATGATAAAATCTAATTATGTTAATATTTACAATTCTATTTTTCAGTATTTTTTAAAGTAATTTTGTACTAATAATAGTACGGAGCGTAACCGTATCCATAATCGTTGTAATATCCTCCATAGCCTCCATATCCGTATCCGCCATAGTAAGATGGATAGAATGATCGGTAGGACGGATACACGTGGATGTGTTTGTGGAATCCGAATCCGAAAGTCTCAGCTCCCTCCATATCGTCGGCCGCCGATTTCGTCTGATCGTCTCCTGATTCAACGATGGCGGATTTTTCTACGGGAGCATCCTTGTTGGGTTGTTGAGCCTGCCGGGCAACCCTCAAATGTGGAGCAAATACAGCGGGAATCGGCTGGGGAGGCGCAGGAATACACGAAACGACTGCCAACAACAGAAAGAAGCAAATCACCTGAGAAAAAAAGGAAAAATGTATAAGTTTTGGGATTGGAACTGTATTATGCCGAGGGATTACCTTGAACATTTTGGCAGATTTGAATTGATATCAGTTGAATTCTCCCGGAATGCTTTTAGTCACAGATGTAATGCTGAACTGTTGGATATCTCCCAGAAACTCAGTGTTTTATATACTGGGTCCAAATTAGCGTCTGCAAAAGACGCTCGCGTATGTTTTACGTCAACATCAAAACATCAGTTGGCGATGCGTCATGCGCAATCCCGAAGATCCAGAAAAAGAATCTTGCGAAAATTCAACGAACTTTGGAAACAGGTTTGGGAAAATCTCTTAAACACTGTAAACGTAATGTGTTGCATATTAGTTTTCTGTATTCATAAAAACTGAGTTCTGTTGATCGGAAACAACCGCTTTTTTTCGAATATTTAACGTTTATGATTGACGGCCTATTTTTCTTTTTCAAAAACATAAAAAAATTAACAAAGATTTTTTTGAGTTTGTAAAATTTTTCCTGAAATCCTGGTAGGTATCAAAGTTAAGACTTAGTTTTAAATCAGTAAAACTTGGAAATTGCAATTAAAAATATAACACAAGATTAGAATAAAACTGACTTCTGATGATCTAAATTATATTTATTTATAAATTCATAATTTCTTTATTGAATATTTTTTCCCTGAAAACAAGAGTTCAATCGCTTAATAAAATCAACCTCAAAATACTAGTTTGCTGTAAAAAAAAAATAAAGTGTGAGAAAATAAAAAAAATGTCCCTAGGTGATAAGTCTGTCATACTAAGGAAAACTCCAATAAATATGATCGATGTGCCACCTCTTACCTGTTCATTGACATCTGATGAAACCGAGTAATATAAACTCTGCCAAATTAAAAAACCAAACGGGCCATGTCATAGCCATGGAATCGAGCGCGTCGTTGAGATAGTTTTGGAGGGTTGTGACAAGGTTTACTCTTTTGAAAATTGGCATGGAATTGTCGATCTCATTAAGATGTACAATTGGAAATGTCTGAACTATATTAAAAATGTGATTTATACAAATATTTGTAAGTTATATGAACTATATGAAATTATATGAATCTAACAAAAATCATTCCATCAGAAAGAACATTTCAATGCTCTAAATTCAAACATTTTTTTGTAAAAATAATGTTTCTAAAAATTAGACGAAAAATTTGTCAGTATTGCTAGTTTATTTTATGAAAAAAAAATAATGGTTTTTTTAGACCGTTAAAACTATTTTCTCGCTTCTCGTCCTCTTTGCCGTCTTAAGGTCCACATATTGGAATTTCATTTCCATTGCGTGAGAATAAAATATTCAAGAAAAAATAGAAAAGTGATATTCTACGATCAAATTTTCGATTTTTTCTATAAATAATTTCAAATCATAATCCGGGTACTAGGGCTTATGATAGAGCTCAGTTGGCAAGTTTGTTGTCTCCTGAGCCGATGTCCGCGAGTTCGAGCCCAAGAGTAAACATCGAACACAGTTGTACCGGATCAGTTTTTCAATAACGATCCGCTAACTGCAACGTTGATCAAGTCGCGAATGCCATAATGATGGTAAAACGACTATATTCGAAACAAAAAAACCCGGGTACCGAAAAACGGGGTAGCATTGATCACTGGGGTAGTTTTGATCAACATGAAATTTTTCTACGTAATCATCACTAACTAAGTCTAAAGTTAAAAAAACTTAAAACTTTTATCTTAGTTTAGAAACCTATATGTTAAGTTTTAAATTGGAAAAAACTTGGTTTGTTTTTCAAAATTTCAAATGTAAGCAATTATATTATTTAAAATTCTTGAAATATCTTTTTTTTCTCGAAGGTTCGCAAACGAAAACCCTTCCTGATAAAATCAAAGCGTTTAGAAACAGCATGTTTATCTATGTTCAACCTTTTTTCTTGGTATATTTAGAGTTTTGGTGTAGTTTTTGCTATATTTTGATGTGAGTTTTTGATATTTAAAGAAATTGGGTCGTTTTCCAAAAGTAAGCAAGTCTAGGACAAAAGGCTAGCAACCCTATCAAATAATAAATAATAATAATAATAATATTTATTAGAGACCTTTTAACCATCAAATAATAAAGTTTGAAGAAAAAATTAAAGGGGAGAAGTGCGAGCCTAGAGTATTAAATGAAGGCAAAATTTCAATTTTTTTTGTAGTTTAAATTTTATTTTGTAGTTAATTTAATTAATTATTTATGCAGCACCATTGTCCATCTTTGAATTTAATTTCTGTTCGGCCTTAACACACGAAGTGCCTCAGTATATCAATTACTAGCATTTATAAATATTATGAAGGTGTTTTGTATTCTTTATGATCAAGAAAAATCTTTAAAACCGTCAAAATAGAGACTGATCAATGTTACCCCAAAGCATCAAATTCTAAACAAAGACGAAATCGATTTTTAATTTAAATTTAAGGTAGTCTAATACATTTTTGCAACCATGTTTTACGTTCATAGGAGTCCAGTACTGGTTATAAAAATATGAAACATGACAGAAAAAATAATCGAGAAAAATTGAAAAAAAGTTATCAATCTTAGCCCGCTTTACGGTATCTAAATCTCTTTTAGAAAATCTGCAAAAATAAATGTTCGTTTTGACTAAAAAAACTTTAGACAGAAATTCGAAAAAAATGCAAACGAAATTATTTTTTAATGATGACGAAATGATGATGACATAGTTTTTCACATCGTTAGATAGTTTTTTAAAATTTTCTGATTCTCATAAAAAATTTAAAAAAAAAAATCGAGCAATAGATGTACACAGTAAACGAAAATTACCGAGTTCTGTAATTTTTTTACCGAAATCCTAACATGTGTAAATCGTTAAACTGTTCGGTAATTTTTTCGGTAAAAAATAAACGAACATCGGTAAATAAAGAAACGATTTACCGATGTTCGTTTATTTTTTACCGAAAAAATTACCGAACAGTTTAACGATTTACACATGTTAGGATTTCGGTAAAAATATTACCGAACTCGGTAGTTTTTGTTTACTGTGTATGGATTTTACCATTTTTCGATGCCGTGATATACTTTACCCAGTATGTCAGATTGCACGGCGTGTTTCGTAGAAGCACCTCAAGAAAAAAAAATACAGTAACGCTAATTTTTGCAAGAGCCGAAAGTAGAGCTTTTTCCGGTTCATTTTCACCAAAAATTAAAATATTTTGTCGTAACAATATTCTATTTGGATTTGAAAAAAAAAATTATATTTTTAGTGTTTTATAGTTTCAGAGGTGCTAATTATCTCAATTTTAACTTTCAATGATTTACTAGTTGAACTGATAACTCAACAATGTCATCAAAAACTTGGAAACATTTTAATTTTTTTTTTAAACTAGTTACATAGCTATTTAAACGTAAAAAATGCTTAAAAAGTATCTTCTAATCCTTAAATTGAAATATTGGCTGGCAAATCCTGTCAGTAGTTTGAGAGGGTCAAATTATCTGAAATTATTAGAATTATCTAGAATAATATGAATCCATTTGAATCCATTGTCTTTAGATTTTTTGAGTGTGGCAACACTGGAGGGAATTTTATTTAAAAAAAAAACTCAATGATTAAGAAAATCAGTTAACGCCAGGAAGCGCTATAACATTTTGTGTATCGTAATGCTATCTGGAGTAGAAACGTTTGTCTCAATTTAAGCTTTTGAAAAATTAAGAAAATCATTATTCAAAAGTAAACGATCCGTTAAAAACAATTTTTGATGAGAAATTAGATTTTATACTTCTCCTGATTTGGACGTCTCAAAGTTCCATTTGCACTTCAGACTCAATGCAAATCGCTTCAGCAGTTCCATTTAGCTCAAATTTTGTTTGTTTCTGTCTTTTGATACAATGATCATTATTAGCCTGGAGTTTCCTTCCCATTTTATTCAAAGACCATAACTGTTGAGGTTAAATAACCTTTGCTTCTACGGTTTCCAACCCGCTATATTATTTAAAAAATCTCTTGAACTCTTTGTTTGAAACTGAATATTATTGTTTTTTTAAATATTTTTTTTAATGGATGAACTTAGTCTAAAACTTTGATAAATTTGATTTTTTTTTCCAAAAAATGTATTTCAATCATTTTGTCGATCTTAAATTTACAAAAATCAACAATATTGTTGGCAAAAATGAATTTTTTATATTTTTATGGAAACCAATAAAATGATGTTGGACTGTTCTTATTCATTCATCATTTTTTTTAACTAGAATTAGTTTTCGAAGATATGAACATATGAATATTCATTCATGTTACGTTTGGATAACACCAATCATAACAAGGATATTCCAAATAATAAAACTTTGAATAAAATGTTATAAAAAAACAAGTTTTGAAGAAAATTCAAATCACTTATCTTTCTAGGCGTTGACAATTTTTATTGTTCCAGAATGACAAAAATTTGAATAAAAAAATTAATTTTCAATGGAAAAAGTTACTATTCCATTGCACTTGAATAATTTTATAGACAAAAATTTCTAAATATGGACAACAAATCTTCAAAAAAAAACCAAAACATATGAGGACTCACCGACCAAATATTTTAAAATTGCCTGAAAATGATTCAGAGAAGACTAAATTTTTCATATCTTAAAAAAATTAGAGTAACTGTATTTTTTCTTTTAAAAATTTTCTCTAAACACACCGTGATTGGCCTGATGATATCATCTACAAACTTAATATTGCTTTTATTATCCTATTCCAACGCTTTTGGTGTTCAAATATTTTTTGAACAATTACCAAATTAGTTTGAATTAATATTTTAATAGTTTGAATTAATTATTAATAGTTGATGCATTTAAGCCCAGTCTGAGTTGATTAACATGCAAATCAAAGATTCGCCTTATAAATCTGATTTTCATATACTGGAATATGATTGTTTTGCATCACGCGTTTGTTTATTTCAAAATTTCATCCATCCAAACAATTTTTTTATGACTTCAGCTAGTAGAATTTGTTGAAGCATTTTAGTATGCACTACCCTAATGCTTTTTCTTTAAAAACATTTTCGACAGAAATAATGTAAAATTTTATTCGTACAAAACCAAAAATGACTGCAATTGGTACTTTATTCGTTTCAATCGAATTTTCATTGAAAACAAAGTTTGTTTCAACTTAACCCTTTTTCTTAGTAGGGTGAATTTAAATATGACTGGTGAAACCAATAATTTTTCGGACCATGTCAATTCGATGTCCCATCAACTTTAAAACTATTGATGTAGGTACAACCAGAGTAATTATCTGTGGACATTAAACTTGTTGAAGCTATTGAAGTTTAAAAGTGTTACATGATGCCCCAGTTTGATGATGTGCAAAGAAAAAGAAGAAAAAATTGCTACAAAATAACCGAAAAAGTATAAAAAACGATGAGATCTGGTGTTATTTCGAAAAACAGCAATGTTAAGAAATAAGCTTATTAAATTAATCACAACTCGATTCAAACTTCATGTTTACCATCACTTTTCAATTATAAGCATCTGATACTGAAATTTCCATTAGAATGGTTCTTTAGTTTTCGACTTAGGTGGATTTTCAATTATTAAAAAAACTCATTATAATAAATACTAAATAAAATAAAATAACACTAAGTTTTCAGAAAAAACTAAAAAATGCCAATTTTTGAAAAAATAATCGAAAATAAAGAAATGACAAAATAAATTTCTTAAATGACAAACATGGCATGAATAAGAAAGTGTCGAAAATGAGAAAGAAAACAGATATTTTTAACAATCGTTGTTTTTTCACTTAAATTCTTTTTTTGTTATTTCAAGTATGTTTTCTGAAGAAAATCCTAGTAGAAAATTATTGTTTAACATTATTATTTGAAGTCCGAAATTTAGATTCTGATTTGTTCGCTTCTGTCAAATATATTTTTTTTTTATTTTTATCAAACCCTCTCCCTTCTCCTTTCGATAAAGGGAGAGTCTCGAAAAAAGAAATCTGATATAATTATTGAGAGATTGTACTTTGTTCCTGTGAAAAATTACTTCTACTCTAATTATGTTTGAGAGTGAATAATAAAAAACATCTTCAATTCAATAATAAATAACTGAAATACATGCAATTGTTTTTGTAAAAATTCTATCTAAAGTAAGCAATACAATCCTTCAATCCAGTGCTGTATAGATGATAATAAAAAAAATTCAAGACAAGAATACAACAACTATTTAAACGCATGATATTATTCCATTTTTTTTTTATTGAAAACCTATTTCTAAATGTTGTAGAATTTTCTGGATTACATTGGACCAGCATCTGAAGTATCCCCAAATTTGAGCGAGCATTAAGCATCGCGTGCCGGCGTGTGACGCAAAACGTGCGGACGTTAGGAATGGCATTTTTTTTGGAACAGGTATATAAAGCACTCGTTTTCTGAAAGAAACCAAACAGTTCAGCGTTACATCTTCGAATAAAAGCATTCCAAGAGAGTCTAAAAAATTTTAATTCAAATCTGCTAAAATGTTCAAGGTGAGCAAAAACTTGAGCTATTTTAACAAAAATTTTGAAACATTAAACCTTCTTCATTTTTTCCTTTTTCCTCAGGTATTTTGTTTCTTCCTGCTGGCAGTAGCGGTCGTTTCGTGTATTCCTGCCCCTCCCCAGCCGATTCCCGCAGCATTTGCTCCACATTTGAGGGTTGCCCGGCAGGCTCCACAACCCAACAAGGGTGCTCCCGTAGAAAAATCCGCCATCGTTGAATCAGGAGACGATCAGACGAAATCGGCAGCCGACGATATGGAGGGAGCTGAGACGTTCGGATTCGGATTCCACAAGCACATCCACGTATATCCGTCCTACCGATCATTCTATCCCTCTTACTATGGCGGATACGGATTAGGAGGCTATGGAGGATATTACAACGATTATGGATACGGTTACGCTCCATACTATTATTAGTTCAAAATTACTTTTGTAACTAAAAAAACTAAAAAATAAACTTGTATATATGAACGTAATTTTTCGATGTAGCTTTCCAAAACGGTCCAAAATACGTCCCTCACTTCATTTACATTAGACTAGTTCACTTTTCGGCTTTTTTTCGCAGATCAAAGCCGGGCTCATATGGGTTGTTCCTCATGCATTTTTAAGTATTCCTGCCAAATTTTAGATCTTTTGAGCTAATCTCTGTTCGGCGTAATGAGTTTTTGTGAAAAAGTCAATTTTTCTTAAGAATTTTCTTATGAGAGTTCAAGCAAGCTCCTATTAATATTAAACGACAATTTCTTAATGCTGGGAGGTTGATGTTATAAGCATTTTTTATGAATCTGTTATAAATCTATATATATAAAAAGCAATTTCTGTATGTTTGTTTTTTTTTTTTTTTTTAAATATGTCTTTATTTGTATCAAATCATCATTACACTTATATTACATTATTGCATTAAACTAGGTGTTCAGCTCAATAATGAACTGTTCATAGCCCTATAAGTAACTAGATTATAAAAATTTATTTATAAGATTTTAATTTGCTGAGCGCAATCAAGTTTTTAATGTAGGAGAACATCCTGTAATAGCAAAAATATTTTATACTTAAAACTAAACACTTTCTTAAAATTAAACTAAACATAAAGAGAACGAATCTCTGCGATGGAAGACTGCATCGATTTGCCTCTGAAGTTGGAGATGATTTTGTTGGCCATCTCTTCGATCGATTCAATGCCCGCAATCCGATGAAGATCTTCGGTGCTGTGCCAAGGTGGAAGCCGCAAAATCATTTTCAGAACTTTGTTCTGAATCCTCTGGATGGCTTTCTTCCTCGTCGCGCAGCAGCTAGACCAAATCGGAACTGCATACATGATCGCTGGTCGGAAAACTTGTTTGTAGATGAGCATCTTATTTCGCAGACACAACCGGGATTTCCTGTTGATGAGAGAATAAAGAGATTTAGTGTATTTATTACATTTAGATTGAATATCTTCAATGTGATTTTTAAAAGTAAGATTCCGATCAAGTGTAAGTCCCAAGTACTTAACGTGATCAGACCATTCTAATGAAACCCCATTAAAAGTTATGGAATGATTTTCATTAGGTTTTAAAAAATTTGCTCTTGGCTTATGGGGAAATAAAATAAGTTGAGTTTTGGAAGCGTTAGGAGAAATTTTCCACATTTTCAAGTAATTCAAAAAGGAATTTAAATTTTGTTGCAATCTACTGCGTACCACCCGTAAATTTCGACCTTTGGCTGAAAGCAAAGTGTCATCAGCAAATAATCTTCTACCTTTTCCTTCTGGTACATCAGGAAGATCAGAAGTAAAAATATTATATAAGATTGGCCCAAGTATACTACCCTGAGGGACACCAGCTCTAATGAGTGTCCTTTCAGAGCATGAATTTTGATAGCTTACTTGTAAGGTTCGGCTAGTCAAATAATTTTGAATAATTTTGGTGAGATATACAGGAAAATCAAATCGAGCTAATTTAGCTACTAAACCTTTGTGCCAAACACTGTCAAAAGCTTTTTCAATATCAAGAAGAGCAACACCAGTTGAATAACCTTCAGATTTGCTAGCGTTAATCATATTAGTTACACTCAAAAGTTGATGTGTAGTAGAATGTCCATGACGAAAACCAAATTGTTCATCAGGGAAAATAGAATTCTGATTAATGTGAATCATCATTCTATTCAAAATAACTCTCTCAAATAGTTTACTTAAAGAAGGAAGCAAACTAATTGGTCGATAACTTGAAGGCTCTGAAGCACTTTTTCCAGGTTTCAAAATTGGAGTTATTTTGGCATTTTTCCATTTATTGGGAAAATAAGCCAAATGAAAACATTTGTTGAAGATTTTAACTAAAAAATTTAAAGTGCTTTCAGGCAACTTTTTAATAAGAATATAGAAAATCCCATCTTCCCCCGGAGCTTTCATGTTTTTAAATTTTTTGAAAATCAATTTAAGTTCATCAATATTTGTCTCACAAGAACTTTCAAACACATTTTGCTTGGAAAGAATATCATCAAATTCTAGGGAAATTTGAGCATCAATTGGACTTACAACGTTTAAATTAAAATCATGAGCAGACTCAAATTGTTGGGCTAATTTTTGAGCTTTTTCTGAATTAGTTAAAAGAAGTTTATCCCCATCTTTCAAAGTAGGAATTGGCTTCTGGGGCTTTTTCAAAATTTTAGTTAATTTCCAAAATGGCTTTGAGTAGGGTTTTATATCCTCTACTGCTTTAGCAAAATTTTCATTACGAATGAAATTTAAACGACGTTTGATCTCTTTTTGAAGGTCGCAATAAATTAATTTCAAATAAGGATCCCTAGTACGTTGATATTGGCGTCGACGAATGTTTTTCAGTCGTATCAAAAACTGAAGATCATCATCAATTAAAGGTTGATTAAATTTATGTTTAACTTTAGGTATTGAAGCGGCTTTAGCATTGACTATTGAAGTTGTCAAATTTTCTACAGCCAAATCAATATCTTCTATTGAATTCAGTGGAACGTTGACATCTAAAGTACGTTCAATAAAATTCATATATCGCTCCCAGTTAGCCTTTTGAAAATTAAAAGTTGATTTTAAAGGGTTTTCAATGGGACTTTGAGATAAAGAAAATGTTACTGGAAGGTGGTCTGAATCGAGGTCCGCATGAGTAACTAATTGACTACAATGCTCGCCTAAATCCGTTAGAACCAAATCAATTGTGGAGGGATTTCTAATTGAAGAAAAACAAGTATGCCCATTAGGATATTGAACAGTATAATAACCTGCAGAGCAGTCATTAAACAAAATATTCCCATTTGAATTTGATGAAATATTATTCCAAGATCGGTGTTTTGCATTAAAGTCACCAATAATAAAAAATTTTGATTTATTTCTGGTGAGTTTTTGTAAATCTCCCTTCAAAAAATTTTTCTGTTCACCGCTACATTGGAAAGGCAAATATGCGGCAACAATTATAATTTTCCCCATAGAAGTTTCTAATTCAATTCCAATTGTTTCTAAGACTTTTGTATTGAAAGAAGGAAGAAGTCTAAATTTGAGACGACTATTGATGACAATAGCTACACCCCCACCTTGTCGATCAAGTCGATCATTTCGTAAAATTTTAAAGAAAGCATTGCTTTTCAAGTTATTGTCTGGCTTTAAAAAAGTTTCAGTGATGGCAGCAATATGTATGTTTTGAGTTTTCAAAAATAAAAAGAATTCATCTTGGTTAGCCAGCAAAGATCTAGCATTCCAATTCATAATATTTAAACATCTATTTGGATCCATGAGGGAATCGTAAAGTCATAATAATTTTGTTAGCATAATTAAAAGAAGTTTGGAAAGCTTCAAACATTGAATTTGCTTTCAACATAAGTTGCATCATTTCCATTAAATATTGATGCAAAAATTTTAATTTTTCCTCAGTAATCTCACCCAAATCAACAAAATTGTTAGGATCAGAAAATGAAGGAGAAGAACAAGTATTTGAATTTCGGGGATATTCCCAAGCCTTCGCATGAACTTTGAGACTTGGTTTTTTCCCATTTTTATTAGTTAAACCTGAAGAGGGAAACCCATTTTCAACCACCTCTGAGAACGATAAACAACGAGTCTGGGGCGCAGATTCAGCCCAGGTAACATTAAAATCACTTCGGGTATTACCCAGCCGTGATTCCAATGTAGGCCGAGGCTGACTGCGAACAGGCAGGTTGTTTGCCGGTCTGACGTGTGTAGACGAAAAAGAGGAAGGTGGAGAAGAAACTTTTCTGGAAACTTTGGGGTTTTTCCTAGAAGCAACAATTTTTGCCCTGATGGGACAATCTAGCGAATTCGAGGAGTGATTACCTGCGCAATTCGCACACTTAAAAAATTCTGTTTTTGGCTTATCACCACCAAAAAGGCATTTAGATTTTTCATGATCGAATGAGCCGCAAAACATGCATCTGGCATTCATTCTACAATTTTTAGTGCCATGACAAAAAGCTTGACAACGACGACATTGCGTAATGTTTTGTAAAAAATTGGTAGAAGATTTACGAAAAGGTTCGAATTTGACTCGACAATGAAACATAAGACGAGCCTTTTCAAGAATTTGCAAATTATTAACCTGATCCTTTTTAAAATGGATCAAATAAAGTTCAGGAGCAAAACCAACACTACTGGTATTATTCGTGTTGGTTCTTTTCCTCATTTGAATTACTTGAATTGGAGAAAAACCTAACAAAGAATTTAATTCAGCTGTGATCTCATCCGGTGTCAGATCGCCAGTGAGACCACGAAGTACAACTTTAAAAGGACGATCACTTCTAGCGTCGTACGTAAAAAATTGGTGTTTTTTATTATTCAAATAATTTAAAACCTTTTGAAAATCATTAAAAGATTCCGCCAATATACGAGCAGTTCCCCTTCGACCGATCTGAAAAGAAATCTTCACATCCTTGACGGAAGTGACGATTTCTTTTCGAAAGGCATTGAAGTCAGGAATCGTGACCGTTATTGGTGGAATCCTTTCGTTTTTAAGAGTATAAGAAGAAGAAGGTTTCTTAGTACTCTTATCAGAATTAAATATGAATATTTCCTCATCACCGATGTTATGAAGGACATCGAATGAATTGGAAATTTCAACTTTTTTGGCAGATGGCCCTGGATTAGGTTCAGCAATCCGTTTTCTTCCGGCCCTTGAGCCGGCCGAAGACTTCCCCATGCTGGAAAGAAAAGAGAAAATATGAATAAAAGAAAATGAAAATAATTTTAGCACTGAAAAGTGCTGATTGAAATACAGGTAAGGAAAAAATAAATAATGTAAAATGTTCCTGCAGGTACACAGCAACGATACGATGCTCCGGCGTACGTGTTGACGGCTCAACGGTACAGATGGAAGTGTTGTATGTTTGTTTGTTTGTTTGTTTGTTTGTCCTCTATAGACTCAGCCGTCTTAAGAGCTAGAGAGCTGAAATTTGGCATGGATGCTCATTGGGACCAGGAAGGATGAAAAATGTTTTACGATTTTCAGATAACCCCTTCTGAAGGGGGTCGTCCATAGAAGACAAATATTGTTTTCGCGATATTGACGTTATTTTTTGTCGGATCGTGTTGGAAATTTGCACACGACTGTTTTGAAAGATGAGAAATCGATTTCTGGTGTTAAATTTTGTGTAAGGGGTCAGCCAAAGGGGTTGATATTGACGTTATTATACATCGTTTTGAGATGAAAATTGGTACACGAGAGTTTTAAGAGACGTGCAATCGATTTGAGGTATCAAATTCAGTGTAAGGGGCCGGCAAAAGGGGTCGTCCATATTAAATTTTCAAACTTAGTGATATTGACGTTTTTATACATCGGATTGGGATGCAAATTTGCCCATAGGAGCTATTAGGGACAATCAACTGATTTCACTTATCTAAACTAAGATCAGGGATCGGCCAAAGGGATCGTCCATATTAACTATTCACTGTTGATGCGATATTGTTGTCATTATACATCGGATTCAGACGAAAATTGATACACTAGACTGAGTCGATTTGGGGTCATTTTGGAATTTCTCAAACCCTGGGGTCTAAAAAGCTCCGTCTTGGTCCAAAACTCATCCATGATTTTTTGCAAAATTTTTAAGTAACGTTTACATGAGTAAATTTGAACTTTTAGGTTTGTATGGGAAAATTGAATATTTTGTACTGAAAAATCAACATAACTTTTGTTTCGTCTGTGGAACCGAGCCAGCTGATGGTTTTTGTGCCAATTTATAAAATTCTTAAAGGAAATTTTTCACTGAACAACTTTGTCGAAGACCGTAACTTCTTATCTTATTAGGAAAAAAAGTTATTAGTTGTCTAACAGGGGTATGTCTTTTCGCACTGATAAAAAATAAATTCAATTGACATCCCTGCAGGGAGCTTAGCGAGGTATTGCGTGACTTCTTTCCATGCAACATTTCGCGAGGCTCAAGCAGTGATGTCAATAGAATTTTTCCCTAATAGAATACAAAGTTACAGTCTTCGACAAAGTTGTTCAGCGGAAAATTTCCTTTAGGAATTTTATAAATTGGCACAAAAACCATCAGCTGGCTCGGTTCCACAGACGAAACAAAAATGATGTCGATTTTTCAGTACAAAATATTCAATTTTCCCATACAAACCTAAAAGTTCAAATTTACTCATGTAAACGTTACTTAAAAATTTTGCAAAAAATCATGGATGAGTTTTGGACCAAAACGGAGCTTTTTAGACCCCAGAGTTTGAGAAATTCCAAAATGACCCCAAATCGACTCAGTCTCAGTGGTGCAAATTTTCAGTGTCAGTGAGAAATTATCAGCTGACTTTATTGCAGTGTATCGGTCAGTTCAATTCCAACTAGATTCATACGAGAATGAACTGAAAGCTCAGTCCTGAAAGCTCTCTGCACACTCATTCACCAATCGGCAACATCGGTGCTTAGTATACATTCAGGCTCTTTCCAGGTTCATGAGGTTATCCAATCTTCATTTTCAGTTTCAAGCGAACATTGCTGAAAGTGAAAAAAGCTTCCTTCTATTATAATTAAGTTTAGTTGAATGGTGACAAAGATTGTTCGACTCGCTAGACATGCGCAAATTTCAGAATTACTACTGAGATCGCTATTTTTGAAGGATTCTGATAAAAAATACGTCTGTTTCAAATGGTGTGAAGAGGTGGGAAGGTTTAGAAATGAGTGTTCGGGTTGGCGAGACGAACGCTGGCAAGGGAGCGTGTAGACGAATGTGGGGGACAAAATTATGACAAAAAGTTGGCAGTAAAATGACAAAACATGACAAATGTGGTAAAAGTATGACAAAATTATGACAAAAAAATCTGACAAATAGGAATGAAATTTACAATACAATGGAAAAATATTTACTAACACAACTCTGTCGAAAATATGACAAATCTGATTAAAATGTGACAATATTTTAACAAAAATATGACAAAAAAGACAAAATCATGGCAAAAAAAATGACAAATGTCGTAAACAATTGACAAAAATATGACAAATATAACAAAATTATGACAAGCGTGGTAAAAATATGCCAATAAATTGACAAAATTGTGACATGAACCTCATTGACCTCATTTTATCATATTTTTGTCATTATTAATTACCATAAATTCAATTTTTTTTATATACATCCATCCTCTTGTCCCGCTTCAAGTAAACGTACAGTCTCAGCGATTTTCAATTCGCGTTTTCTTTTTGAATCCCAATTCATAATTTGCAAAAATGGCAAAAACAAATGCTTACTGAAATTATCAGCAACTTTCGCTGACACTGATTGAATGCTTAAGCTGCAGTCACTGATCAAAAACAGTAAGTGACAGAAATGCCCAAGCGAAAGACGCTTTCGTAGCTTTCGAGTGAAACAAGTTAGTTCGGGTTTACGAGTGAGCTTTCTACTGACTGATAGACACACTCACACAGCTTTCTGTAGGCACGAGGATGACCGAGCCGATCAGAAGCTTTTTTATTTGTTGACTTTTCTATTCCGTTCATTTCAGATGAAGCTTTTTACACTGATAGAAAATCACAGTCAGTATCATTCGTGCTTGAAGATAATTTGCAGCACTGACTCAGTCTAGTGTATCAATTTTCGTCTGAATCCGATGTGAATAGTTAATATGGACGATCCCTTTGACCGATCCCTGATCTTAGTTTAGATAAGTGAAATCAGTTGATTGTCCCTAATAGCTCCTATGGGCAAATTTGCATCCCAATCCGATGTATAAAAACGTCAATATCACTAAGTTTGAAAATTTAATATGGACGACCCCTTTTGCCGGCCCCTTACACTGAATTTGATACCTCAAATCGATTGCACGTCTCTTAAAACTCTCGTGTACCAATTTTCATCTCAAAACGATGTATAATAACGTCAATATCGCAAAAACAGTGAACAGTTTATATGGACAACCCATTTGGCTGACCCCTTACACAAAATTTAACACCAGAAATCGATTTCTCATCTTTCAAAACAGTCGTGTGCAAATTTCCAACACGATCCGACAAAAAATAACGTCAATATCGCGAAAACAATATTTGTCTTCTATGGACGACCCCCTTCAGAAGGGGTTATCTGAAAATCGTAAAACATTTTTCATCCTTCCTGGTCCCAATGAGCATCCATGCCAAATTTCAGCTCTCTAGCTCTTAAGACGGCTGAGTCTATAGAGGACAAACAAACAAACAAACAAACAAACAAACAAACAAACAAACAAACAAACAAACAAACAAACAAACAAACAAACAAACAAACATACAGAAATTGCTTTTTATATATATAGATTTATAACAGATTCATAAAAAATGCTTATAACATCAACCTCCCAGCATTAAGAAATTGTCGTTTAATATTAATAGGAGCTTGCTTGAACTCTCATAAGAAAATTCTTAAGAAAAATTGACTTTTTCACAAAAACTCATTACGCCGAACAGAGATTAGCTCAAAAGATCTAAAATTTGGCAGGAATACTTAAAAATGCATGAGGAACAACCCATATGAGCCCGGCTTTGATCTGCGAAAAAAAGCCGAAAAGTGAACTAGTCTAATGTAAATGAAGTGAGGGACGTATTTTGGACCGTTTTGGAAAGCTACATCGAAAAATTACGTTCATATATACAAGTTTATTTTTTAGTTTTTTTAGTTACAAAAGTAATTTTGAACTAATAATAGTATGGAGCGTAACCGTATCCATAATCGTTGTAATATCCTCCATAGCCTCCTAATCCGTATCCGCCATAGTAAGAGGGATAGAATGATCGGTAGGACGGATATACGTGGATGTGCTTGTGGAATCCGAATCCGAACGTCTCAGCTCCCTCCATATCGTCGGCTGCCGATTTCGTCTGATCGTCTCCTGATTCAACGATGACGGATTTTTCTACGGGAGCACCCTTGTTGGGTTGTGGAGCCTGCCGGGCAACCCTCAAATGTGGAGCAAATGCTGCGGGAATCGGCTGGGGAGGGGCAGGAATACACGAAACAACCGTCACTGCCAGCAGGAAGAAACAAAATACCTGAGGTAAAATGGAAAAAATAAAGAAGGTTTAATGTTACATAGTTTATATTAAAGTAATGCAAGTTTTTGTTTACCTTGAACATTTTTGCAGATTTGAATTGATATCTGTTAGATTCTCTTGGAATGCTTTTATTCGACGATGTAACGCTGAACTGTTTGATTTCTTCCAGGAAACGAGTGCTTTATATACCTGATCCAAAAGAAATTCCTTTCCTAACGTCCATATGAGAAACCCGCGCGTTTGCGTCACTCTTTATCGTATCCAACACGCGATGCTTAAAGATCGCGCAAATTCGGGGATGCGTCATTCGTTAATCCCGAGATGTCACATGAGAAAAATGTCGCATCCACATCTGACTTTGGGAACAGAATCTAAAACAGATATACACAAATATTACATACGAAAAAGTGATTCAAATTTAGGAATTCCAGCTTTGAGGTTTTAAGCTGGAGTAGAGTAGTGTAATCTCTTTCAGCCATTTCCAAGATTTATACATTTATTGCAGCTGGGAATACTTATTTCCTCTAATGAAAAGCAAAACTATAAAAATTCCATCGATTTTATTCATTCTCTTTCAAGAGTTCGTCCCCCGTTGCAAATTATCTTCCCGGTCAGTTCCGCACAAATATTGCGTCGGAACCCATTTTGGTGAGACCCAAGAATTTGGCAAACACGATCAAAACGCTCTTTGAGGTAGGTTGAATTCGCGATGCTTTTTGAATTTGGTCCATTGACTGGAAAATTTGGAGAGAAAAAAGCGTAAGTAGATTAAGCGTTTTACAAGTTTGTCTATGTTTTTTTTCTAATGGATTTTTAAGTGTTTTGATCTTGATGACCTGGCACCATTCTGTTCAAATCTCTAATCGAATCTGAAAAGTTCTATCAGCAAGTTTGAATTTTTTTTTTCTGAATGAGTTCGGCACATAAGGTAGAGGATTCGATATAACTGTAAAAGTTAAATTGATTAGTCACAGCTTCATTTCTTCAGATAATAAAAAAAAACTCTTGAATTTAAAACGTTTCATGATAATTCATAATGTACAAGTTTTTTTAACTGTCAAATTTAAAAGACATTTGAAAGGCGCATCCGATGATAATGTATTTTAAAGCAATTGGGTTTATGTCAACAAAATTTCATTTGTTCAATCCATTTTTTCCATCATCAAGAGAAAAACATCTCAGAACAATAAGCAGTTTGGTGACTCCGAATCAGTTCATCGAAATCTTCCTCGTTAGAGATCAAAAGAAGAAAAATGCCCAAACCAAAAATATCAAGTCTCTTAAATTATACGCCTCTTCTCTTAAAGTAAGAACCAAATCCGAAAACCGAAAATCCAGTACCTATCCCGTTCGAAAAAAAAAAATTCAACCTACCTCACACCGATTTGGTTGAGTCCATTTGGGTTTGCCGAATTTCTGATATTCTTTTCCTCGCCAAACTGGTTCTGGAGCAAAAAGATGCAACGACCTTTCTAACCAAACGGTCATCCCCTGGAAGAGCTCCGCATATTTTACTACAGGGCTAAATTTATTTTCAAAATGCAAGTGTTTTTTTCATTATTATAAATATTTTTTAAGTTTTGTTCAGTTCGAATAACGCATGTGACATACAGTATTGCACTATACAACTGCAACGATCCCCAAAACCTCACCAAATCTGACGATATATACCATTCAGAAAATATACTAGCACAAAGTAAAGGTAGGTTAGTTTGAAAATTATGTTTAAAATAAATCTCACGAAAAGTGGGTATGATTTGGTCAACAATATCGATTATAGGATCAAAATTGCTTTCAGAAGCAAAAAATTCACGATGAAACTCCGTTTTTTTGTAGTAAATATTTTCTTTTCGATTAAAATCTCGGATTTGTAATACGTTACAATAAAAAATCATCGTTGAAGCTTTTTAGGAACTTTTACAAAGTTTTTTCGGTTGAAATTTTCACATTTCACAGTTCATTCATCTGCAAAATGTCTTCCAAACGTTCTTAAACATAAAGGAGTTACAAGGTTTTTTTATTGTCAACAACTAATGGTTCATGGTATTTTAGCTGTTTCTACTCAGTTAAGTGCTTATAAGAGTAATTTTCCTGCATGAAAATCCACCACAGAGGAATAATAGTAACAATAACAAACCTAAAACTGAAAACTATCTTAAAATTAAACTAATTATAAAGAGAACGAATCTCTGCTATGGAAGACTGCATCGATTTGCCTTTGAAGTTAGAAATAGTTTTGTTGGCCATCTCTTGGATCGATTCAATTCCCGCAATCCGATGAAGATCTCCTGTACTGTGCCTGGGTGGAAGCCGCAAAATCATTTTCAGAACCTTGTTCGGAATCCTTTGGATGGCTTTCTTCCTCGTCGCGCAGCGGCTAGACCAAATCGAAACTGCATACATTATCGCTGGTCGGAACACCTGTTTGTATATCAGCTTCTTATTCCTCAGGCAGAGTCGGGATTTCCTGTTGATGAGAGAATAAAGAGATTTAGTGTATTTTTAACATTTAGATTGAATATCTTCAATGTGATTTTTAAAAGTAAGATTCCGATCAAGTGTGAGTCCCAAGTACTTCACATGATCAGACCATTCTAATGAAACCCCATTAAAAGTTATGGAATAAAGTAATTCAAAAAGGAATTTAAATTTTGTTGCAATCTACTGCGTACCACCCGTACATTCCGACCTTTGGCTGAAAGCAAAGTATCATCAGTAAATAATCTCCGCCCTTTTCCTTCTGGTACATCAGGAAGATCAGAAGTAAAAATATTGTATAAAATTGGTCCAAGTATACTACCCTGAGGGACACCAGCTCTAATGAGTGTCCTTTCAGAGCATGAATTTTGATAGCTTACTTGTAAGGTTCGGCTAGTCAAACAATTTTGAATAATTTTGGTGAGATATACAGGAAAATCAAATCGAGCTAATTCAGCTACTAAACCTTTGTGCCAAACACTGTCAAAAGCTTTTTCAATATCTAGAAGAGCAACACCAGTTGAATAACCTTCAGATTTGCTAGCGTTAATCATATTGGTTACACTTAAAAGTTGATGTGTAGTAGAATGTCCATGACGAAAACCAAATTGTTCATAAGGGAAAATAGAATTCTGATTAATGTGATTAATCGTTCTATTCAAAATAACTCTCTCAAATAGTTCACTTAAAGAAGGAAGCAAACTAATTGGTCGATAACTTGAAGGCTCTGAAGCACTTTTTCCAGGTTTCAAAATTGGAGTTACTTTGGCATTTTCCCATTTATTTGGAAAACTAGCTGACCCGGTGTGTATTGCTACACTTTCCAAAAATAAATGTAATTTGTAAAAATTTATTCAAATTTAGATTTTTGTAAGCATTTTTTAAAATCAAACCTCATCATTGTTCAGATCCAACAACTTTGAAATGAGAGCTGCAGCTGGAGTTCCGAATTGCAAATCAAAGATGGTATATATTATTTACTGAAACTTGATTTCTAAATTTGTTTTTCAATATCTAAAATTTGTACTCTGTTTTTAAAGCTTCATAATGACTTAAATAATGTCAAAATTATGGATTTTCTACCTTTTTTCGCAGAGTGGGAAGTTACGAACTTTCATAAAAACATTTTTCACATCTATTTTTGAGTTATGCCGAATATGCCGCTATGCCGTACGCAAAAAAAACTCTCTTATAAAATATGTTCCCATCTTTGAAAAGGTCTTTATCTTAAACTTACATGGGAGCTCCCCCATCTTTTCCAATTTTGTCCCCAACTGCTTGAAGAAGGTAGGCTGATTGACCCGGCTCGAGTTTACATAAATTTCTAATTGAAAGAAAAAGATTCGCATATTGGAATTTATTGCATATTGTATTTTATGGAGATAGAATTTTGAAAACCAATCAATAGCGTTAATCGGGGCAGTTTTTTGAGTAGATTCCTGATATTCTGTATTATGAGCACTTCCAGCTCCTGATTAGCTTAAGATGGTGTATTTTTTGGAGTGAAAAAATAAGCTATAGGAATTTGAAAAAAAAAACGATGAAAAGGATTTTCAATAACCATTTTCAAACAGCTTTTTTCACAATCCTCGCCCTTCGAAGCAGTTTGAATATCTATCCTTTTTGACCAACCCGTGGACATGAGACATTACAGTTTGAAGTTTTCCCAAACAGCACTTGTCATGGTATGATAATTATCGATTTTATACAGTACAAATATCTTTTTTTTAATAAATTTATTAAAGCAAAAAATATAAGTATTTAAAAAAATATCAGTAGCATCTCTAAATAAATTTTGAGCTTTTTTTATTTTCTCTTTGAAAGTCAAATATTCAAAAATGTTGGCAAAACACATTTCCAAGTTGACATTGGCAAGCAAAAATGCAAAGCTTATTTCCAGATGCGCTAGAGTAATGGCTTTAAAATGGATTTAATACGTATTTCTGTTTGCTTGTTTTATCAAGTTTCATTGATTTATCTGCAGTATTCCTGCAATATAAATTTATGTTTGTTACTTCACTTTTAACGAATGCTGTTCAAAGCAAATGACCATCATTTACAAAGACATTTAAGAATTTTAAATATCCGCTTCAGTTTCAATATTCGGAATACCCCTTCTGGTCTTTCCTACATATTGAATAATTTTGAAGATGAATTTCTTAAAAGTTCGACGTTTACCCTTGCCCAACCGTGTAAGTTGACAGGAGGGAATATTATTTTTAACACTTTAAGGGTATACTAAAAATTTTTCACAAAAATTTTGCTTCCAGTTGTATATCAGTTCTAAAGTCTTACTTTTCAAAAAAGAAGCAGATCAAAAGTATCTTTTATGCAGCCATGTAACACAAATACACTTTTCATGTTAGGTACGTACTTGAATTGGTTTTTAAGCAAAAAGTACGATGTTTTTTTTAGAATTAATTGAAATAAAAAGCTCCCATTTTCATTTCTAAATGCGTTTTAGTTGTGTATTTGGGCCGAAGTAACAATTTCTAGAAGAAAACATATTATTTTATTTTTTTGTAACAGAGAAAAGTTGAACGTTTGAACATGCTCTAGTGTTCCTCGAATGAAAATTGTTTCGCAAAAGGAATTCCCTCAAATTTGGTCAATAAAAATCAGTTTATTTCACTGATACCTTTCACTTATGCACATGTCAGTCCTATCTGATCTAATTTAAAGAAAAGGCTCTTGATCAGTTCATGTGTTGGATCGGATTTTTTTATCATCTTTAAATTTAAATTCGATAGGCAAAATGTCAATCTGGGTCACATCTAGGCGTCATTCATAACCATGTGCTGTACAAATGAGCTAGGAATCAAGTAGAAAAAAATCACATCAAGGCTTCATATCGCCACCCCTTGCCTTGAAAATATGCTTGGTTGAGAAATAGGTACGCGCCAAAATATTCCCACTGATCAGTATGCTATGCCATGGTTACTATCCTCTTGCGACGTTGGCTCGCGACGCTTCGACCTTGGAGACGAAAAATAAACCGCCCAAAGGAAAAAAAATCGAGAAAATGGATGTCATGACTTTAATTTGTTTCGAAAAACTACAAATTTTGTATGGGAGCCCTTCCTCCCTTAAGTCGGATGGGGTTTTAACTATTATAGAAACCATCTCCGGCCCCAAAAACCCTCAGATGCCAATTTTGACGATGATCGGTTCAGTAGTTTCCGAGTCTACAGGGAACAGACAGACAGACAAACATTCATTTTTATATATATAGATAAGCCAAGTCAAAAAAATTTTTGAAAATTTTAACTAAAAAATTTAAAGTGCTTTCAGGCAACTTTTTAATGAGCATATAGAAAATCCCATCTTCCCCCGGAGCTTTCATATTTTTAAATTTTTTGAAAATTAATTCAAGTTCATCAATATTTGTCTCACAAGAACTTTCAAATACATTTTTCTTATCGTAATATTTCTCAAAAGGGTTTTACCGTTAAGTAGTAATGTTGGCCTATCAAGAGATACTGAGAATGGTTTTTGTTTTCTTTTGGAGATAGATCCTTTTCACGTGTTGGTACAGATAACTTCAAAAGGTTGCTGATTACTTTTTGATCAGCTTATTTCATTGATCAATCGCATTCCGAGAGTCAAAGAAATTCCTCCACTGCCTGAAGCTGCGGAAAATTTGTTGAAGAATTTTGAATTTTTTAGAGCAATTGAATTCCGTTAATTTTGTTCCAAATATTTTTATGAATAATAAAATGTTTAAGATAATTATAAAATAAGAAGCTGAACAATTCCAAACAATATCACGAGTAATGGTTGGCTTGTGTATTGGTACTGGTTGTGTTTCTGATAAAAAAAAGGATAAAAATGGGATAAAATTTCTTTGAAAAATCATGAGAAATTACGATTTTCAAAATTATAAATCTCGAATTTAAAGAAAAACCTATCTCCAATTTTTTCAGCATTGAATATTCATACCTTAAGCTACATTTTGCAATAAATTTAAGATTTTTAGGTTCGCACAAATCAGAGATATTGCAGCTTAAAAATGGTCAAATTTGAACACATTTGTGCTCCTAACTTTGGCAAATGAAACAATAGCTCCCTATAATCTTAGAAAAAAACGTGCGCATTGTTATGTTGGTCAATTGTTTGGAATACATTAATACTGTACAATTTCACTAGAAAAAGTTATGGTCAAAAAACTGTTTTTTTTTCGACACGTTCTAATATGTAAATCTTAAAAAAATATATAAAATGACAACGTCTCATCGTACGACTTTTATGTGTTCAGCAAAGTTTGTTAAAATGTTTAAATCTACAACATTGTAGAACATATTTTTTGCTCTATCTAGTTTCTGAAAGAAATTAGCATTACGAATTCCCAGGAGGATGACACGCCCTAATAAATTATTCTTCCAAAATACGGCCCTCATAATTGTGAACAACTTTGCAGAAGACATCATATGTCAAAAACGTATATATTTTGCGTAATTAATCTTGTCACGAATAATGTTTGTTCTGGACCACTGTGCAGTGCGAGAAACGTGTTGATTGCTTGTTTTGCTGTGAAGGGAAAGTTTAATAGTGCTTAAAGGGAAATTTTCTTTGGGTTTAAGTGTTATGTTAGTGAAATAAACTAAACGGAATTCATTCATGATTCTTTTGAATGTTTTAATTGGATTTTTAAAGAGCATGTCAAACCTACAAAATCGGGGATAAAATCTGATTGCTTTGATGTGTTTTTTTTTTGCTAGTTTGGTCCCGTTTGGATAGAGTGGCTCATTTTTATAATGTGTATAATAAAATGGGCCAAACAAATTTGTTTAGTATTGGAATTTACTTAAATGAAAATTGAGTGCCACCTATGGATTGCTCGAGGGTAAAATCAGAACAAAGCATACCCGAGTTGGAGTCATCAAGTTTATCCAAGCTAATTATTTTAGTATTAAGACCTTTCAATATGAATCCTTTTGATAGTTTCTTCCTCACTAATTTAGCCATAAAAGCTTATAGTTTTCTAAATGGTAGAAAATGACGGGTTTTTTGCGAGTCAGTCATGCATGTGGACTTTCACAATTATTCCGCAAAATCTTTTGGAAGAGTTGATTCCAAAAGATTTTGTGGTGGTACAATTTTTTTTTCTCTTCTTGCAATATTTATTTTCAAGAGCGAGTAAAGGCGCTATATCCAAGGTCGATGACCAGAGATGATGGTGCACAATAATCCGAAACATGTAGATTGATAAAACTTTCAGTAAAGTAATTTTAAATTGCAATTTATCAATTGATTAAATCTATACAGCAATGTTTTGGATTTCTGTGCAGAAAAACCTCATTTCCACCTACAGAAGGACGAATCCACATGGGCCACCATCAAAGGAGCACAGTAAATTTTAACAACTGTGCTTCCAACGTGAAAACTTTAAACATTTTAAAATCATGGAAAAGTATGGTACTGTTGTCCATGTTTCTTCCTCCCTGTGTTCCAGTTGTCTCTGCGTCAAATACTGCACAGTGGGCCCGGCCGAGTTAAGCTGAGTAGTAAATGTACTTTTACTACTCACCGGGATGCTGACAATATCTGACTGTGTATGTATCATAAGCATAAGCATAAGCAAGCAAGCGATGGACCTGAATTAGGTTCGGCAATCCGTTTTCTTCCTGCTTTGATGCCGGCTTATGACTTCCCCATGCTGGAAAGAAAAGAGAAAAATATTGATAAAAGAAAATAAAAATAATTTTAGCACTGAAAAGTGCTGGTTGAAAAATAGGTAAGAATAAAATAAATAATGAAAAATGTTCCTGCAGGTACACAGCAACGATACGTTGCTCCGGCGTACGTGTTGACGGCTCAGCGGTACAGATTGAATTGATTTTGGCATCTTTAGATTTGCAAAATACTAAACACAGATTTTTTGACGAATTTTCAAAGGTAGCTGTTTTTCGATCTTTTTGTTAGCTTCTAATTGCTGGAAAAAAATTCAATGCCAAAGTTTCAAAATAAATGCTTTTTAAGTTGAGAAATTGTACTGGAAGTTTTCTCATAACTTTTTCTAACTGATAGTTGAGATGGAAATCTTATATTTTTCATATCTGTGAGCTTCATCATCTTTAAAAATGCAGGTGCTTCAATCGGAATTTAATTAATTAGAAAAAAATGAGTTGTGTTCCAATCGATGGGTAAACATTCCTTTTTATTTCATTATAATTTGAAGGGGGAAGTAGAAAGTATCAACAAGAAAATTAATTATCGCTGACAAGCTTTCTATTAAGTAAGTAGTAAAGGCATTTGAAAAAAAAAGACAAAAATACATGCATACAAGAGTGATAAAAATAAGATTTTCTTTGATATTCTTGATTTTTTTAAATCAGGTAGGCCCAATTTTGTGTGAATTCAACAGTTCAATATATAATCAATTAATTAAAAAAGAATAAATTTAAACTTTGACTAAACAGGAAAATGTTTAAGCTTGCAAATGTAATTTAATTTTATTTTAGTTGTTCGGAAACACCTTGATTAGATAACAATTCTGTCTAACAGCTTACTAGTTTTGAAAATAACGATTTTTTATGACAATCATCGGAAAAACGGATCAAAACACTCGTCAAAAGTGTGCCAAGATCATATCCCTTTTCCCCCACTCCCAAACAAAATTATTTGCTAGGATGCAGAGGTGACCTCGGTCCTAATGCACAAATTTATTACTTTCATCCCTTCTCTTTCTTCAAACCTATCCATTGACTACTAGGACGTGGCCGGCGCCGTTATTGACGTCCAAAGAGAGAGCATCAGTTTTGTGCATTGAGAATGAGCTGCTATTCCCAAGTACCATTCTTTTGACCTTTGTACAAAATTGATGACCTCGGTCAATCACGGAGTAGCAACCATTGGCGATGTGGAATTCGTTCTACTGAGCCACGCCAGCGATCATGGAATCCGAAATTCGTTTGTTTGTGAAAGGCGTTTAGTATTCATTCAAAGACAACATGACAAAGATGATCAAGGATAATTTTTTTTAGCAAATTTTATTTACAGCATTTCGCGTTCAACGATCAATGGTGGATGTGAGTAGTCAATCAAGCTAAGCTAAGCTAAGCTTTTTGTTAGCTTCTAATTGCTCTGATTGTCTAACACTTAAAATTAACTTTGCACCGGATTTTGAATATATTAACGCAAAATTTTCACAGTGATATTATATTCACCAGAAAGGCAATTTCAAGCCGGTTGTACTTATTTAGTGGTATAAATAACCCCGGAATGGAGACTGTGTGTTTAAATCCTGTCGGTGAGCCTTTGTATCTGTTTTTAAAAATTCATGATATTTACAGCTTATGTTCTACCTTTTCTTTGATCCTCATATTTCTCTAAAATTATCCATCACCTTGAAAATTTGATAGTTAATTGAGCAAAAAAAACAATTTTGGTATGTGATTTTAAACATTTGAATACGAGAAATGATTCTATGATTGTTTGTGCCCTTTCCCTTTTTTCCATAGGGGAAATGGAAAAGGGAAGGAAGGCTTTAATTCAGTTTTTACATAACCCGAGAACTGATAAACCAAATGGAACCAAATTTGGCATGGGAGGATAATTGAGTACGAGATATATTTGAACGAGGATTTGGATTCGAAACAAATTTGGCAAGGGATGGTTGTTGGGTACGAGAAATGATTCTAGGACTGTTTGAGACCCCCCATTCCTTATGGTGGGGAGATGAGAATGGAGGAGGTAGGCTCCAACCCTTTTTTATTAGGATAACTATAATTATTCAAGCAAAAGAAAGTGAACTTTCATGGGAGTGTATTAGGGTACGAGAAATCTTTCTATGATGATTTGAGACCCCTTCAACCATACAGAGGGGAGATATTACGGCTTTGCTCGTTGCCAGTTCCAGAACAATTTCCTTCATATATGCAACGATTCTCTTAGTTGAAACTGGACACCTTTGCTGATCGACAAGAATACCTGAAAACAGCCTTGGTTGGAAAATTGCTGCTGGGAAGCATTGATGCACCAAATATTCTTGAGAGAATCGACTTCAACGTTTTGCCGAGACAAGTGAGAAGTCGTGAATTCCTTCGGCTTGGTTTTCATTTTTTTTTTTTTTTTTTTTTTTTGAGATAGGGAAAAGCCCGCGGGAGTAGAATTTATTTGAATTCGAATCCTGGCTCCCGTAGGCATAATTTTAATTTTATTGATTAGATCCTAGGCTTTAGCCCTTTATCTTATTCTATAATATAATCACACTTAATAACTACACTAATTGTTAATTTGTAAAAGAGCACTGCACAATTCTACTTTTAATTTGTTCTCTGGTCATGCTTAGTTGAATAATATCGACGTTTGCGTTGTAAAATGCCATCATTCGGTACATCGGTTCGTTTCGAGCGTAATTCTGGATCCGATTAGCTAGTTGAAACGGCCTTACGCTTCGTAAACTGCTACGGCCTTCGTACGGAGATATAAGAGATAATAAATATGGCGAATAATGTCTTCCACAGATTAAATCCTTTAGAAACAGTGCGTCGATCGATTTTCTTCGGGTTTCCAGCGTATCCAAACCTACCAGCATGCACAAGACTCGATACTCCGGCATTTCTGCTTGCCAACCAAGGTTTCTCAAAGCGTATTTCAAGAACTTCTTCTGAACTCTCTCTAGTCGGTTGTTGTGTATGTTGTAATACGGTCGCCACACAATGCCAGCATATTCAGTGACGGTCCTAACTAATCCAGTGTAGATTGAGACAATCGTATAGAGATTATCCAGCTCGTGACAGATTCTACTAACCATTCCGAACATAGAATTGGCCTTTGCTACAACTTTTTCGATGTGTTTTGAAAAAGTTAACTCCGCGTCCAACTCCACTCCTAAGTCTTTTACTGAGTTTTGCCGAGCAATGATGAAATCGTTTTCTAAGCGGTATTCATAAGTGATATTGCTTATTTTTCGGGAAAATGTTATCACGTTGCATTTCGAGGAATTGATCTTTAGGCCGAATCTACTGCAACACTCTGTGAATCTGTGCAAGGCGTTTTGCAGAGTCACGCAATCCTTCGGGTGACGAATAGGCAAAAACATTTTCAAATCATCGGCATAAACCAGCACAAACACATCAGTCAGCACTTCAGGAAATTCGTTCATAACAGTGATGAAAAGAAGGGGTCCCAAGTGACTCCCTTGTGGAACACCACTGTTGACCGAGAAACTACTAGATCTCACGTTCTCCAGTTTGACATATTGCGTTCTTTCGCTCAGGTACGAACGAATCCATTGAAGACAGGATCCGGTTAATCCATTCTTGCATAATACCGACAGTAGAGCGTTTATATTGATTACGTCAAAGGCTTTGGACATGTCAGTGTATATTGCGTCAACTTGAAAACCTTGCATCATCCACTGCGAGGTTCTTGATACAAACTCTGTTAGATTCGTTATGGTTGAGCGTTTCTTGAGAAAACCATGTTGAACGTCCGAAATCTTTGTTTCAATCCACGGGTAAATCTTATCGTATACAATACTCTCAAAAAATTTGGGTATTGCCGAGAGAATTGCAACACCACGATAGTTTTCTACGGTGAGCCTGGAACCGTTCTTGTGGATCGGTATAACATGCGAGATTTACCAAAACTTTGGGAATAATCCGGCTCGAATCGATGAAGTGAAGAGGAAGTGTAAGGGCTCTTCGATTCCACTCACACATTTTTTCAAGAATGAGTTAGGTATTCCATCAGGACCACAACTTTTTGATTCGTCGAGCTCTAAAATCTTTCTACGTATATCAGGAACCGTTATTGTGAATTCGGGTAAGATTTCTACTGGTGATTGGCGTTCTTGTCTTATTTCTGCGTTGTTCAAAAGATACACACTGTGGAAGTATTCGGCGAAGAGCTCGGATGCGTCTTCCAAAGATTCTGCTTTGTTGTTTTTGTAAGAAACATTTTTTGGTATCAAGTTCGACTTACGTTTCGAGTTGACATATTTCCAAAAGCGTTTTGGTTCGGATTGAATATTTTGTTGAAGTTCGTTCAAATAGCTGCATCGTTGGGCTCTATGCAAACTATTGAATAAATTAGCCGCTGTTCGGTATGCTGTTTTGTCATATTCAGATTTACTTCTACGGAATTTGTTGTGTTTCTATCGCTTGTCTTTAAGCAGGCGGATAGTGTCGCTGTCAAACCATTCTGGGTATTTGGAGCGAGACGATTTTACTCTGATTGCTCTGCAGTGGTTGAGTAATATCCCATAAACCACGGTGTAAAACGACAAAACATTAAAATCCAGGGCACTTCCTATTGCGCGATCATGTTGTGAAAACTGTTGTCGAAAACTCCTAGGCTAGTCAAGAAATCCAACATAGATCGTATACTCGAACTACCAGTTTCGGGGATATCTTCGTTAGGTAGAAAAACCGTATTCCATCCCAAGTAACACATATTCTGCCAACTAGCATTAGGAAGTTTTATTATGGTTTAATTATGGCATTTTTTTGTGCAGCTCGTTTTATGGCGGTTTTATTATGGTCATGCAGAATGCTTATAATTTTTTTTCGACCATATGTTTTCAGATGGTTTTGAAAACGCTTATAAAACTTTTATTAAACATGCTGTTTTAGTTATTTTGAAAGAGTTGTGAATGCTTTTTTTAAACTATAATAAAACACAAACCTAGAAGTTTGCTCCAAGCTTTCTTTTGCATGTTCTATAATAGCACTCAGTGCATGATTATTAAACCGCCATAAAACTTAGTGACAGTTCTCGATCAAGATGTCAAAACCGGACACGCAGAGATTAGATAGCACATATTTGAATTGGAACTCCCATTTTTACACATTTTTGGTAAGTTATGCGTGTTGGTTTTGAGTTAAAATTAAAAAAATACATCTTTGAAAACTTGAAATCACCGAAAATGGTATGAATATCTTTACAATATGAGTATAGAGTGAAAGGGCCCAAATAGTAGGAAAAAAAAATTGTTGCTTGACGCCATTATTAATTCAAGATGGCGGCTTCCGCTTTTATTTTCAAAGTTGTAAATTACTGAAAATATCGTGAAACCTTCACAATATGGTTATTAGGTGAAAGTAATAAACGAGTAGAAGTCAAATTTCGTTGCCCGTCGCCATCTTAAATCCAAGATGGCGGCTTCCACTCAACTTGAAAATACTGAAAATGACTGAAAATCGCATAAAACCTATATTATAGGGGTATAAGTTGAAAGAAATCAACCGGTAGAAGTTGAATTTCACTATCTGACGCCATCTTGAAATCCAAGATGGCGGCTTCCGCTAAACTTTAAAATGTAGTAAATGACTTAAAATGACATGAAACCCAGGTGGTAGTGGGCTCTAAATCATTGAATATCGCATGAAACCTCCAAAATATGGGTGTTTGTCAATTGGGATAAGCTATAAAAAGTTCATTTTTGCATTCTGACGCTATCTTGAAATCCAAGATGGTGGCTTCAGCTGAACTTAAAAATACTGTAAATGAATGAAAATAGCATGAAACTCCCAAATATATTGTATTGGGTGCTAAGGCTAAATGATAGAAGTAAAATAACTCTTTCCGCGTTTCTCTGAAAATCTGTAAGTGACTGAAAATCCCACAAAAACCACCACAATACAGACCCGGTTCGTTTTTGGCAACATTAGATTTTGGCAACATCGAATTTAGAACATGTACCTAAATCAGACGGTTAACAGAAACAACATAACCTTATAGTTTTCGCTAGAATAAGACCAATACAATTCAAACATAATAGCATGATAGGAATAATAGAATTACATAAATGGCAAAAAAAACTATAAACAAAACAAGAAAAGTGCTAAATGTATTAGAAACATAATGAAAAAATAATAAAATGATTTAAAATGATCTAAATTGTCTTAAAATAGTAGTTTTAATGTAATATTACGTGAAAAAAAGATGTGTTCAAGTGATTTTCATTGATTAACAGCATTTTAAATTCAGAGGAAGCTGCCATCTTGGATTCCAAGATGGCGTCGGAAAGAAAAAAATCGACATCTTCTAGCTTAGCCTTTTCATTCAATACCCGTATAGTGGTGGTTTAATGCGACTTTTTGTCAGCATTGAGCATTGAAAGTTGAGCGGATGCCTCCATTTTGGATTTCAAGATGGCGTCTGATAGCGAAATTCAACTTCTACTCGTTTAGCCCTTTCACCCGATACCCATTTTGTTGGGGTTTCAGGCGATTTCAAGTCATTTACACCATTTTAAAGTTCAGCGGAAGCCGCCATCTTGGATTTCAAGATGGCGTCAGACAACGAAATTTGACTTCAACTCATGATTTATTCCACGGGTCATTCAAAACCAATCCCTTTTCATTCAAAAAGTCTGTCCTCATTTACTGTACTAATGATTAACAACTCAGAAATGAGGAACTCAACCTTAGCGTGTAATTGGTTGGCTTGCGAGAGAAACGTCAAATCGTAGCTTTTTTTGGGGTCATCATTAAACCATAATAAAACTATGAATTGACTCACGCCATGTTGGTTGCAAAATCGAAGGGCACAAAATGACGCCATGTTGATGGATTCACAATGCAAGCATTGGAAAATATTTTTTCAGGCCTTTTTCCATCAATTCCATCATGATTGACCATCAGATTTGACGAGGCGCATTTATTTTAAGATACTATTTCATATACATTTTACCTAAAATCTTGACTGGCAGCAGAAAAGACGCTCAATATATGGTTAAAACATTGGTTTTTTAGCTATTAATTTTACCAGATCATATCTGAATAATGCAATCATCATTCATCAACCATTATGGTTGCTGGAAAAAATAAAAAAAAAACTCCGAGAACTGACAGAACCGAAAAAAAAAACAAAAAACTCTAACATGTTTTATAATAGCTTTTTAAAAGCTTTGCTGACCAACATTGATGACCAACAATGATACGTCTTGATGACGTTTCTAGGGTAGGGCCAAATAGCCTGATTTTGGCTTTATTAGAGTCCAGGTGATGTTATAGAATGCGCTTTAGCTTTTTATGAAGATTAATGCGATAGTCCAAACGATATTTTGCTGACCATAATAAAGCTAAAATTGTTACTTGGGATTCCACTTCCGAAAGAGCTTGAGAAACAGCGTCTACGTCAAAGTTTTTCATATCAATTGTTACTTTGCTTTCCTGAGCTGGCAGTGCATCTGCATATTGAAGAATATTTAGACAGACGTTTATCCCCATGGCCTTGTGATGCACCTCATGCTGAATTATCGGTAAAATCTCCTCAACTTGACAACTTTCCTCGTCGTTAGTGAATATGAGATCGAGAAACCGGTTGTTATGATTTGCGATTCCACAAACTTGCCGCAGATCGAAGGCGGCCATGTCGTCGATAATAATCGATTCTTCAGGCAAACGAACGTTGTATGGCAGAAAGTGAAGATCATTATCTTTATCTCGATACCAAGTGGTATTCTTCAAATTGAAATCTCCAATTATGATCACTTTGCTGTCGGGTGATATATTTTCAAACAAAGAACCAACATTTGCAGTATGGGTGAAGTGTCTTTGATAGCCTGAGGCCGGAGGTATGTAGATACAGCATATGAAAATCTCGATTTTGTCTATAACTAGTTTAACTGTGACTTCTTCATTGCAGTTTGATTCATTGATCAGAGTGCTCGTAAAACGATTGTTTACAGCGATCAGTACACCCCCACCAGAGGTTTTATCAGAATTAGTGGGCGATCGGTCACAGCGGTAAACTGAGAAAGTTTCGGGAAAAATCATTCGGTCGGTTATTGTTGCATCAAGATTTGTTTCGCAAAACGCAAACACGTCGTAGTCCATCTCAAGTGAAGACAGTAAAACGGTCTCTAATCTTGTTTTACTACGGATGCTATTCATGTTTTGGTAATAAATCGTCAAATATTTTTGTCGCTTTGTCTCGATGCTTTGATTTGTTGTTACGATTGAACTGGGGTCACGAAAGGTGTTATGGGGTTGGCGGTCATTGCTGGTGTTATAGGTTTCGGCTCCCATGCAAACCCCGGTTTGGTACTACGATCGACAGTGAACTCTCGAAATCGAACACCGACAGGCCATGTTTCAGTGGAAAGAGCCTTGTTTTTCAATGTCAGTGGTGCCTCAACTTTGAAGGATACAAACGATAACGAATCCAGACTCCTTCCCTTCGGAACAAGTTTCGTCAAACCTATTTCGCTTGTACCTAGATGAGTACGTACCATATCCATCACTCTTTCTTCGGGTACTCTAGGCCCAATTCCGGATAAATACAACGAAAATAAGGATGAATTTTGTGGACCATTTTGATTAGCAGAAATATCGACATCCGTTAAGTTCGTTCCTACTGCGCAAAGACGGGGAGTGAGACGACGGTCGGGTGTATTACTGCGGAATCCTTCTATTCTGCGACGCTTAGCACTGACAGGAGGGACAGTCAATCGATTTTCGGAACGAGCGTTTACGGGTGTTGCAAGGTTTTTGAGTGGAGACAAATTTGTTCGGATCTCGGATCTAATTTCCTGGAGGATGCTTTCACGAATTTCGTTCTTCAAAGCATTTTTGAGGGAATCCATGATATCGTCGTTGGCCGTCTTAACGGATACCAATGCGTTTGAAAAACGTGCATCCGATAAAATTTTCTTGCACCCGTAACACATCCAAAGACAGTGCGGATTCTTTTTAAATCCAGAAAGAAGTTCTTGTGTCATACCCGAGCAACGCATGCAAACTTTGGTCGAGCAGAATCCCTGACATATCCAAAAATCTCCTTCAAACTCATTCGCACATTTCTCACAAACATACATCGTTTTGAAATATGATGATTGAAAATGTTGTGTTGTGCAATTTGGATTGTAGATGTCGCTGTTAGCAGTAAGTAAGTCCAATGACGTAAGTGTTATTTAGTTTGGGATGTAGGTGTCGCTGAGATCGGTAAGATGAAGGTGACGTTTACCTGGTTTGTTTACGTTGGCAGCAAAAACTATTGTTTGGCTGGTAAACGGTGGATAATGTGCAACTCGAGACCCCATAGTGGTCATATCACCTCTTATTCACAACTCCTATCTCTACCTCCCCGCGGTGCCGGCTGGGGTGCGAGTAACCTAAGCGGAGATCGGGTACCCAACCCCGGTGGATGCTTTGGTCGCATGCAGACTGAGAAGGTGGCTGCACGCGTCTGTTCCCCAGGTCAGGGGCGGCGTGCAACAACAACCGAGCGTCTGTTCTCCAGGTCAGGGGCGGCTCAAGCAGCGTCTGTCTCGCAGCGAGCGGCTGAATTTATGAAATGCGGCTCCCGCCAGCTAAGTCCAAGATGGCAGCCCCATCGCGGGATAGGGACTTTAGGCTAACAACCTACTGCTCCTGATATCTTGTATTGTTACAGAAACTGAGAGAAGAAATAACCGAATTGGAACTTTGGCAACGACTTTTAGCATGAAAACACGGACTAGAATTGGAACTTGGAATGTTTTGACCCTTGCCCAGCCAGGAAAGCTGGCTCAACTTGCTAGAGAAGCTAGCCGCCTCAAGCTAGAGATATTGGGACTGAGCGAAGTCCGTTGGCCTAACACTGGAGAACACAAGACACAGTCCGGGCAAGTACTGCTTTACTCTGGCATACGAGGAGAACATGCTACTCGGGAACGAGGAGTTGGTTTCCTGTTAAGCCCGCAGGCCCATGCGGCCCTCATAAGATGGGAACCGATAAACGAAAGAATAATCGTAGCCAGATTCAGAACACGGGTTAGAAACCTTACAATGGTCCAGTGTTATGCGCCAACTGACGTTGCCGATTTGCAGGAGAAAGAGCAGTTTTACAGTCAATTGAACAGCGTGGTTGAGAGAATTCCGAAGGGTGACATTCAAATCCACTTAGGCGACTTCAACGCAAAGATTGGCTCCGATAATCAGGACCTTGAGCGCATCATGGGGCGCCATGGCCTAGGACAGATGAGCGAAAACGGAGAGCTGTTTGTAGAATTTTGTGGCAACAACAACATGGTGATCGGTGGATCGCTCTTCCCCCATCGACCAGCACATAAGGTCACTTGGGTATCCCGAGATGGCCGAACAGAAAATCAAATTGACCACATCTGCATCAGTCGAAAATGGAGAAGGAGCCTTCTTGATGTCCGCAACAAACGAAGCGCAGACATTGCATCTGACCATCACCTCGTCCTTGGCGAGATACGACTGAGAGTTGCGCGTGTCCAACGGCGCGAGGAGAAAGTCGGGTGTCGATACGACGTCCGCCGGTTGGAGAATCCAGAGGTGAAAAGGGCATACGTTGAACAGCTAGAATACCGAGCCTTGGAGTTGCCGACAGACGGAACAGTCGAAGAACAGTGGTGTGGAATCAAGAATGCCTTTATCACGACGAGCCATGGTACTCTCGGTAAAGTTCGTGGAAGAAGAAGTGAATGGATGTCGGATGAAACCTGGAGGATGATCGATGATCGGAGAAAGGCGAAAGTCGGAATTGAGCAGGCATGTACCGGGTCAGCCAAAGCAGCCGCCCGCTTACGATATGCGGAGCTGGAAAAGGCAGTTAAACGAGCTTGTAGACGAGACAAGAGAGCCTGGACAAACTCCCTAGCCGAAGAGGGAGAAAGAGCCGCCGCCATTGGAGATATCCGATTATTATATGATATTTCTCGCCGCCTTAGTGGTGCAAGGACTAATGCAAGAATGCCGCTGAAAGACCGAGCAGGTCAGCTGCTGACAGATCGAACAGATCAGCTCAAGCGTTGGACTGAGCATTTTGAACAACTTTTCCGAGTTACAAATAGCAATGGCCAACAGAACCCGCAGCTCGAGGCGCCCACAGTAAGTCGCATAAATGGCGTCAACTCGGAAGCGCCCTCGCTGGCTGAAATAGAAGCGGCAATCAAAAACATGAAATCCAACAAAGCGCCTGGAATCGATTGCATTCCTGCTGAAATGCTCAAAGCCGACCCTGCCTTGTCAGCACAAATGTTGCACCGTCTTTTCGCTGACATTTGGGATACTGCAACATTCCCGGCCGACTGGATGCAGGGTATCCTCGTAAAGGTCCCGAAGAAAGGAGACCTAACAGAGTGCGGTAACTGGCGTGGCATAACTTTGATCTGTACAACCCTCAAAGTACTCTGCAAAGTGATCCTGAACAGGATCCAGGAGAAAATCGACGCTACACTCCGACGGCAACAAGCTGGATTCCGATCCGGACGATCATGTGTGGACCACATCACAACGCTACGAATAATACTGGAACAAATCAACGAATTCCAGGACTCTCTTCTGCTGGTGTTCGTTGATTTCGAAAAAGCATTTGACCGACTGAACCACGAAAACATCTGGGCTGCTCTTAGACGACGAGGGGTCCCAGAGAAACTAGTCCATCTCATCGAAGCACAGTACGAGGCATTTTCGTGCAAGGTCTTGCACGACGGTGTCTTGTCCGAACCAATCCCGGTAACTGCTGGAGTGAGACAAGGATGTACTTTGTCACCGCTGCTTTTTCTCATCGTAATGGATGAGATCTTGACTGGATCGATTGACTGTAGACCAAACCGAGGATTGCCGTGGAATCCTTCAACCATGGAGCAACTGAACGACCTTGACCTGGCAGACGATATTGTTTTGCTCGCCCAAACACAACAAGACATGCAGAGCAAACTCGACGACCTCACCGAAAGCTCCAAGGCAGCAGGTCTCAAAATCAATGTCGGAAAGACCAAGTCGATGGAAATCAATACAGAAAATCGTTCCAATTTCGTGGTAGCTGGACAACAGGTTGAGACAGTGGAGTGCTTCCAGTACCTTGGTAGCCAGATTACGCCTGATGGTGGTACCAAGAAGGACATCGAAACCCGGATCAGAAAAGCCCGATTTGCGTTTGCGAGTCTCCGAAACATCTGGCGGTCACGCCAGATCTCTCTACGAACTAAGATCCGAATCTTCAACTCAAACGTCAAATCCGTATTGCTGTACGGGTGTGAAACTTGGTGCACATATGCGGTGACGACGCGAAAACTGCAAGTTTTTGTGAATTGCTGCCTGCGGAATATCATCCGCGCTTGGTGGCCTGGCAACTGGATCTCAAACGTTGAACTTCATCGCCGGTGTCATCAAAAGGCGCTAGAAATCGAGATTCGGGAACGTAAGTGGAGATGGATTGGGCACACGCTGCGAAGAGATGAAAACGAGATTTGCAGAGAGGCGCTTGACTGGAATCCAGATGGGCATCGAAGAAGAGGCAGGCCCAAAAGCTCGTGGCGGCGAAGTCTAGCCGCTGAAATCCGCACAGTTGACGAGAACCTTGGCTGGCAGCAAGTGAAGACGCTGGCTCCGGATCGCCAGCAGTGGAGATCTTTTATCTCAGCCCTATGCGCCGGTCAATCGGCGCTGGACCCTTAGGTAGGTAGGTAGGTAAAAACTATTGTGGACGCTTGAACGAGATCGCCTGTTGCAATGCACGGGAACGAGATAGGGCTATTGTTGATGTTGAACCAGCTGGCCGGGCGTTCGGTTGTAAAATCAAAACAGCAGAAGCGAATGAATGCTTTATTGGCGGTGATTTTACAGGTATCCCTGGGTTTGGAGTTAGCAATATTGGTCAACTATGATCCTTGGATGATACAGGTAAGTGGTGGAAAACACGGATTTATGGCGACTGGTTATGCAGCGGCTAATGGTGGGTGGCAGATGGTGGGCAGGTGGTGGCAGATGATGGGCTGGTGGTGGTAGATGATGGGCTGGTGGTCGGCAGAAGTTGGGCAGGTGGGTCACGGCGAGGCGGGAGAGCTTATATGGCGGGCAGTAGGCGCTCGATCTCGGTCTCAAGCCGTGTAGAATAATGTTTATTCCGTACACTCAGAAATGAAAAAAATATAAATATATTATTTTTCATGTATTTTCATGCTTTACCGTGCCCACTCACTGAGTTATTTCTCTGGGTGTAATTACTGGGATATTTCTTGCCGAGAAATATCTCGGTTATTAAATTTTATGCATTGGGACTATTCGGAAGTGACATCTGGTGGTTGGGGAAAAAAGTTTAGTCGGAGCTTATAACAAACGCTTAGAGCAGAACTAGCCAAACAAAATCAAACGAAAATCATTTGATTTTCGTTAAAGTTCTATGGCCAATATGCATAATTGACCATAGCATATACATTGAGGGACACTTTTCCCGTTACAAATAACTTGCTGCTATTGATTCCTACCTTTTGTAACATGATCAAATCCCATATTTACAAAAGGTGGAATCAACATGTAGTCAAGTTGAAGACCGTTTCGTTACTTAAAATCTAGCACGTGTTCACAAAGCGTTCGTCAGGGAAAAAATATCGCAGTTATTAAATTTTATGCATTGGATTATTTCTCGATGAGAAATGATTGTGAGTTATTATTTTTTAATGGTTTTAGTTTATTTTTGTCAGAGAAATAACCGAATGCCTGAAAACTAATTATTTTTATATTATATTCATTTCTGAGTGTACCTTTTAGTGCTGGATGATGATTTATATTATGTTGTGCAGGTGCGTTGGCGGTAGCTTGATCGGTGGTAGCTTTTTCGGCAGAAACGGCGCTGAATTTGCAGATGAAATCTGTATTTTTTCGGAGCAGTATCAAAACACGTAAACATAACAAACTACAGAGTTGCCAAAACCATAAAGGCATAAAACCTTCTCATCATTTTATTTTTTTTCATGATTTTTTTTTTCGAATATTGTTCTACAATTCATTGGTTACAATTTGTTTTTGGATTTTGTATAAATAACAGCTTCTGATGGTGTTAGCAGCGGTGGTGGTGGCAGCGGTGATGGAGGGCGGTGGTGGAGGGCGGTGGTGGTCGGCTTGGTAGCGATGGAGGCGGAAACGATAAAAAAAATATATGGGGGCGGGTATTAGTTGGAGTCGATTGCAGAGGTTGTAGCATGATGAGAATTTTCAGGACGGTTGCGCACCCTCAGCGAGATTTCAATCTCTATTGAGAGGGTGCGATGGGCATCTAGTATCTTCTAGATAGTCGACATCAGGGATTTACAGATACAGATTCAGATTATTTCTCAGATGAAATTTCAGTTTCAACTTGAATTTTGTACAGTTGTTTTCCGATTGTAAAACTGTTGGCAGAGCGTTGAATCTTTGGCTACCATAGTAAGAAAAAGTAGCTTTACCCCTTTCCGTGTTCATACGACGCACACAGGAGTATTTTACCCCAAATCCTGGCCAAAACCTCGAAATTAAAATTTAAAAAAAAGTCTTTTTTTTTAGAATTTTGGTTGTTAGATAGTTGTTGTATATTAGTATTCTCGATTTTAAACCATAGGTATAGTGAGTTCGTGATGGCATAACTCGAAACATTGATGTATCAAAATTATAAATTTTGTCTTCCAAAATTTGGTATAAACAAGTACAATTACAGGCTGCGTAACGCGCAGAATAATGTAACTATCAACAAAATTTCTTCTACAAATCTTCAGTTTTAATATGACCAATGAATTTCGGTTGAAATCGCGTTCATTACTTGATAAACACATGTAGTAGAGAAGCTAAACAGAATAGTGCAATGTTTTTTGAACAAACTTGAATTGTTTTTTACAAATTTGTATTAAAGTTTATCTTCCGGGCTCCGCCGGGATAAATTTCACATATCACACGAATGCTTATAACTTCCTTAAACATGTCCAAAAGAAAAATCGTGCGTAAAAATATTAGCGATTTTTGTCCCTAATTTTGTTTCAGATAGCGAGCATGCCATGCATTTACTTTGTGTTATACAAACGTTTTTTATTGCATTTGATTTGTTTGTTTAAAAAATTGTATTTTTCATCATTTCTGATAGTTGATCGGCTGGTTTGCTTCGAATTTGCTTGAAAACAAACATTTTATAAGGGTGCAGCGAGTGACAATAAATACCAAAATTTAGAAATTTGAAATATTGGTTAAAAATGAGTAGTGTATACTTTAAAACAATGAAAAAAAAAAGATTTTTATTCATTTTAATGAGAAAAACAGGTTTTGACCAACTTTCTCCATAGAGTACTCCTATGCAGCGATGGAAAAAAATCGCTTCTAACGATTTTGAGCAGCGAACGACCAACGTTCGGACTCGTTCCAATTGCTGCTGGCAGACGACGCCGTGTGTTCTGCTTATGTTGCATGGAGAGATCTCAGAGAGCGACGAGTGACCAGAGATTCGAAGATGCAAGAACAGAAAAAATCCTGTTGCGTGCACTCGCAACACTATCCCATATCTTCTATATGGCTTGTTGCGCGTGGTTACGACAAGCTACGAATCTCGAAGGATACAACTCCCGAATCTCCCCGATCACGGTGTGTTACAACTTGCGATCGGATCGAATCATGGTGTTCATAATCATGATTTTTTGAATGATCCTGCTCTGTTGTATGTTGCTTGGTCGTTCGTTCGTTAGTAGTTGGAATCGATTCGTTCGCAATTATTTAGAAAGATAGCGACATGGAGTGTTATTGCTGTACTGTTGAAAAATAAAAATCCCTCCGATTGTGGGTGGGAGGGGGTGGGGCAGTTTCTGTTTTATGACCATAGCAACAGGTAAAAATATGACCCATTCCAAGCGTTTCTCAACTTTAGAACCTATTTTTATTTTTCATTATTTGAAAATAATTTGTACAGCATTAGAATGGCTATTTCTTGAGCTTCATTTCCCATTATAAAATAGTTACCTTTTTTAGAATTGAGTTTTTTGTTGTTGAAATTTAAGAACTTTAGTATTAAAATTAACTGTTTTCAACAATTACTCTTTATTTCAAACAAAACTTTGTCAAAAAACTAGCTAAGGTACACCGGGGTAAGTGGGGACGGTGGCTATTAAAACAATACTGAGAACTATTTTTTCAAACTTTTAATGCAGAATGTTAAATTTACTTGTAATCTATCCAATAACTGTAAAAGAGATACGGTTCCGACAATTGCGAATGTTTACGGTGACATTTTGTAAATTTTCTATTTTCAACTACGATGTGAAGTTGATGTGCATCTTTTTCAATCGCAAGTTTCTCGTAAACTAGCTGACTCTGGACGAAAAACTCTACATTGACACAATCCTTACATTCGAAACAACCAGTTAGGAAAAGGAACGACGGTTAAAAATTGAGAAAAAAGGGTTTATTTGCAAAAATCTAAAATTTTGTCACCAAACCCTACCTGGGGTAAGTGTGGACGGCTTTATACATACTTGATGTTTACACATTTTTTCAATTTTCTGTCCTTCATTCAATACAATTTAGCTATATTAAGCATTCAGATCATGAAAAGTTGGGAAAAGTACTTGGTTTTTTAAAATAAGTATATATTTTCGATAATATTGGGTTACACATAAATAATCATTGAAAGCTGCCATATTAATATTACCATGAACTTTTCTCAAAATTTCGGACGGTTCGAGCAATAAAGTAACGTATTCAACCAAAAAAAAGACAAATTTGTTGAAAATTTCCTTAGAAATCAAAGGGAAAATCTACCGTCCCCACTTACCCCATAAAGCGGGGTAAGTGAAGACGCCAGCAGTCCATAACAATTTACGTGAAAATTTTTTTCGCTTTGTAACTATCAAGCTCATCTCTTCAGCATTTGTGAACAACATGTTCTTCATCACATTGAACGCGATTTTATCAAAATTGACCCACTGCTAATTTTTTAATGATTTTTTAAAGCTGAACTATACGAAAAACCGTCCCCACTCACCCCGGTGTACCTTATATAAAAAATTGCAAAATGATTGTAAAAGGACATTTTGAAACATGATATTAGATTAAGAATAACTACAGCAACTTCACGTTCTAGAACCGGTGATAAAGGTATGTATTTATAAGCGTTGTGACTGCAGATAGTTATCTGTGGTTTGAATAAAAATCTTGCAAAAAGATCATGATCTTCTATATTAGAATGAAAAACCGCGCTAATAGCTTCTATTACTAGCTGACACTATGTTCAAACAAAATAACTAAGTATCCATGGATTAAATGCAAAGAAAATTCAAAAATCTTTATACATGGTAAATTTTATAGATACATTTTTTCCTTCTAACAAATTCATAAGACTTTGATGGAAAATAAATTTCTCATATATTTTTTTTTGTTTAACTGTCCATTATTGAAACTTTAAACTCAAAGAATATTACTAGAAAATCCAAATCGAGCCCCGTATTCACATTAAATCCCACGGAGAGACTTTTGAAGGTATAACAAAACAATAAAATGAAGGCACTAGCACAGGGTTCCATGCAAAATTAGGGCCAGAGTATATTATGGAAACCTAAAGTTTGTATAGAATTACGTGGATTTTGTTCGGGAAGAACAAAAAAAAACAGTTTTTCATCAATAAATTTGAGCTTTATCAACCGATTTGTCTTTTAACCTGAAGGTTTTAAGCTTTAATTATGACAATATTTCATCTGAAGAACGCATTTCGATTAGAGTTATCATAAAACAGTTATTAAGCTTTTAGATAGGTATATGAGCGTCTAATTTCAAACACACTATCTTTTTTTACCATAACCCTTATCGAAATGAGGCCTTGGGATACTACAGAGATTCGTTGATTATAATGAATCGATACTTTTCTGAATTTTTGTGACGTTACGATTTCTTTTGCAAAAATTTGGATAACTATTTGTTCAAGAAAAATTCTTTTGATTTCATATTGTAGCAAATTAAATTCTTAACATAAAGGTATGTTTTTCTTTAATGTGTGATATGAACGTTGCAAACGTTGTGACCACATGCTGGAATGGGTCATATTTAAAAAAATCAACAAAATGCTCAAAATGTAGAAGAAAATAAAAACTGACAAAACTTCCATAATTGACAAAATTAACATAATCGTCAAAATTTGAAGAAAAAAATTCAAGTATTACAAAAGACAAAATAGACAAATTGATATTTTTTTCATAGTTTACAAAGTTACAAAATTGACCCAATTGTGAAAATTGACAACAATTTCAAAAATGACAAAAATATTAGAACTTAAAAATGACCATAAATTAAGAAACCATCAGATTGACCAAATTAATTAGTTGAATGAATTTGAAAAAAAAAAATTGACAAAATAAACTGCTTTGATAATACATATTGGCCGATTTCGCAAAATGGAATCAATTGAAAAAAAAAAAATAAAAAAGTAAACAAACTGACTAAATTGACAGCATTGATAAAATAGAGGAAATATAACCTATTGAAAAAATTTAAAAAATTCACAACATTGGCAAACTTGGTAAACCAATAAAATAGACAAAATATTAAATTAAATGAGATACAGTGAAGCAAAGCAATGAATGGATTTTTTGTCTGAATTTTTTTCAACCAAATTTTCTGAAATAGCGGTCAAAATTTCCGTTGAACCCTCGCCCATTTATGCACCTTAGTATAAATTTGTTCTTAAAAATTACAATTATTGTAAAATCAGTTTAATACAATAAGACTGTCTAAAGTTGTTTGCATTTTTTAAAGTGATTCTTTTTTGGTACTCTTTTCAAAGCCAGCTTCGGCTAATTTACTAAAACATATTGAACCAGTTTTTAAATGTTGAGAAACAAGAATAAATTACGCTCCCAATAAATCTAACATCATACATATTGAACACATTCTATAGCAAGTGGAACGACTACAAACTACAAATAAAATAAAAAAACGACATCAGTTTTAACGGAAACTTTGCAAACGGCATGGGAAGATTTAAAAAGTTCCAAACAAATTTCTCATAGAACAACGCCCGTGCGTATGTTTTTTTTGTATCTATCCATACCCGGGCGGTTGGGTAACTCGAGAGCAAAACAAATCCTAGCCATCCTACCTAACCAACAAGTGCCGAACTTTGGGAGTGGTTGCAACAAGATGTAGGAAATCCCAAAGTGTACAAGTCTCGAGTTTCCCCGATCACGGTGTGTTACAACTTGCGATTGGGTCCAATCGTGTGCAAGAGTGACACTCACTCTACGCGAGCGACGCGTACGTAGGAATTTATTCAAGTCCGAGCATAGAGAGTAGCATCCTTCTCGGAGCTACATCACTCCCAAAATGTTGCATGAAGGTATTCAACCATCATCATGCCAACTCGATTCAGCTGCCGACGGGATTGAGTTCGTTCTTGGTTTGTAACATACCGAGATCTTGCGACGTTGCGACTAAACGTTGATCGAATCGAAATCATTTCGTTTCCATCGCTGCTCCTATGTGCGACGTGTCGTCAAGTAATTGTGTCTTCGTGTATCATATCCATGGGTTGAGAGAGGAAGTTGCAGGTTCCGGTGGGTGTGTGGATTGTGGATAAAGTTTTTGATTTGAATCAGAGTTTGTAATTCTCGCAAGGCTTTTACAGGAAAAACTGAAGGCGGAGATTCTCGATACAAGTCAATCGTTGGGTATAATCTCGGTTTTCCAAATACTATTTTTAAACACCTGTTTTGTAGAGCTTGTAGAGACTTCAACCTGCTTTTACTGGCACTTCCCCATATTGCAACCATGTACTGCAGTTTCGATTGGACAAATGCATGGTATATTGATAAGCGTTGCTTTATTGGAACAACCTTTCTAATCCTCCAGAGAAGGCCGCACGTAGAGCTTATCTCCCTTTTGAGATTTTCGATGTGGCTTGTCCATTTAAGATCAGCATCAATGATGAGTCCAAGGTATTTGTAACTTTGAGCTTTATCGATGGTTGTGGATTGAAAAACTAGGTCATTACTTGGTGGCATTTGAAACGACCTCCGAGAGTTGAAAACGGTGTATTGCGTTTTGGTGAGATTAAGAGACAGCAGATTTTCAGAGAAAAATTCTTGAAGCAGTTGCAAATCTTGTTTCATTAGAATAACGACTTCTCCAGGATCATTGGTGATGTATAACAACGAAGTGTCATTTGCAAAGAGTCTTGGTTTTTCTTTTAGACCAAGCTTCGGTAAGTCATTTATGTACAACAGAAATAGTAGCGATCCTAAGTTGCTCCCTTGTGGTACGCCGACAGTTAAAGGCAAATGCGTACTACTTCATTGCCAACCATTGTAGGTCTCTGAAGAAAGGATGCCTTCCCTCGACTTACCATCGGCTGTGGAAGCCCAGGAAGTCAATTCGAAGGCCAAGCCACACGGACATAAGCTTCTGGCATTCTTATTTTAGCAAAAGTTGGCAAATGTGCCTAGCTTAAACCGATCCTGAGATATCGCATCGAAAAAGTAGAGTTCGGGTCATATAGACCCTAGCCACAAAAGAAAGTCGATGGTGGAACCAAAACCAAAAATGAGTGATCAAAACTCCAGTCACCCAAAACCAATCAAATTCTGAATGTATGTCAGAATTTAAAAAAATTACAATGAGGAAAGTTACATATCCCCTTTTAAAACGACCCGTTTTGTCTCTAAGTAATGACTTCAACCACATTTCTAATAGATTCTGTGGCAAGACCTACATTGTTTCGTTGCCGTTATATATTTGTTAGTAAATAAGATTTCAATAGCATCAACAAATCTGTTTAAACGACAAAACAGCTGAACAATCGATCGATGATCCTTTAAAAGAACATTCATTCGCCTAAAGTTGTATCACTCAACGTCAAAGGGGAAGTTCTATTTAATGGCTTGCATACAGATCATTTCAATTACAGTTTATCTCTGGGTGGATTTTGGATTATCTGCTGCCTGTACTCTCAGATTTGACGATGTGAACAATGCCGATACCGGACTTTTGGTTAATAGATATTCTAATGGATCTATCCACAGTCTAAAACATCCAGACCGTTATGACTTTAAGTGGGAGATGAATCTTAATGTTCACTTTTACTGTGGGTATGGTAAGTTGAATATTTTTAAAAAGTTTTGTATTTTGCTACCTTCTAACAAGTGCCTTTTCAGAGAATCGCTCCGTGCCTTGTTCAACTTCCCTTTCAGCCAAAGATTTAGAGTGCACTAGAGAGGTGCAAATGTCTATATTTGGTGGAAAAGAAAAATGCGGAAAAGATAACAAAGGAACGCTCTACAATATGGGATTTCGAATTTCCAGCCGTGAGTCCCTTCGATTGTATCAACTGTGCATTGATATGGACACTTGTTCAACTCTGTACACCAGTCATCAAATTTGGGGCTACACAATGCAGGCAAGGGATTTCAGTTTTACGCGCCCAATGTTGCCATTTCACTGCCGGAACATTTCATTCGAAAGCTCCTATCAAACTGCAAGTCAAGCAGAAATTAAATCTGTCAAAGCAAATCCTGGAAAATTCTATAAACGAGCCACGTTCATTCCGGATTTCGATTACTCTATGAAAAATTGGAGAATACCTTTGAATATATACCCCAATGGGGCGCCAGGATGGGAGGTGGGTATGATAACAACCCTTGATCGAGAAACTTTTTTTTAAATACAAATATTTAATTTCCCTGTTTTCTAGAGCATTGTCTCCGCCCCAACCGGAAATTGGTGCAGGTACTGGAAAAGGTTAAAAACTTGGCTTATGACACCGGAAAAGTGTACGATGTGTACACTGGAGCATACTATCATGAGTCAGGAGGAGAGTTTCTCAACGTTGGGCAAAACGCTATCGAAATCCCGCAATGGCTCTGGAAGGTGGTCATTCATGAAAAGAGGGCCGCCGTCGTATTTTTTGTGCTTAACAATCCCAAACCTACGGCGGCCGAAAGGAACAAACAATTTTGCAGGACCGACTACTGTCGTGAGTTTAGATGGGACTTTGATAATTCCAAAGATGAAAATGGCCTTATTCATTGTTGCATGATGGATGAAATACCAGTCCAAGATCGTCCAATTGATAGTGACGCCGATGAACCGCTGAATTATTATATTGGTTAAAATGTGGTTTGATTACTTCTTATGACTAAAATGTTAAAAGTAAAAACCGCTGAAGATTTTCAATTGCCTGTTTAATACGTTTTCAATTAATGAGGTTGTTTGGGAACTACAAATTTTTGAAAAACTTGAAAAGCGAAGGATGAGTTAGTAGACTTGATCCCTGGGATGACTTGACAGCCATATCTCGTCACTTACAAGGTTTTAAGTTTCAGAAAATGGTGAAATGGAGAAAACCAACTTTCTCTATTGACATAAAAAAATTTTTTGAATGTTATTGAACATTGGTAGCTTTTTTCATCATTTTCCAACGTTCCCAACATGAAGGAATTATAACAAAAACATTTATTTCATTATGTCTATTGTTGGAGAACAATATGAGCTTTGTAATGTCATATTTTCAGAGTAATTGTTAACTTACAATTTTATTTAGAAACATATGTTCTAAAATATTTCCAATGAGTTCAATTCGTCTCTACAGTCCCTGCCAACAGATTTTCTTAAATGGCTCGCGATAATTATTGAGCATGATAATAATTGTATATATTTATTCAAAAACTAATATTTATCAAACGATTGCCCAGGAAAAAAGACTTTAAAGTTTGATTTTGTCTGAAAGTTTGAAATTTTTTCTACTATTGAAGGATTGTTGAAGAATGGCTCTTAAAGATCTATTGAACTTGCTTCGTTTTTAACAAAGGTTAGATCCGTTGAATGAAGGATCAACTCTCCTTCAACGAAGACACGAAGAAAACAAAAAAATGAGCACAAGTTCTTCCACTCTTTTATATAGTAAAGAATACACAGCAAATTTTTAATTGCTGGAAACCAGCAAAATTATGCTGGTTTTTGTCCCGCTGGTTTTCCAGTAAAATTTCCAGCAATGTAAAAAAACCATGTCCCATTTTGTGAGCTAAATTTAGCGCATTTTTTGTTTTTGACGGAAATCTCTCCGGTAATGTACAAATAGTTGAAAATTCTTAAAAAGAGCGAAAAGAACAACCAGAACCCTTTTTTAACATATTTCTTATGGACCAACCCAATGATATTTCCGAGGAATAAAGATAACGTCGGATAGTTTAACGTTTAAGCTCAAATCATTTAATTTCTTAACAACAATTATCCCAAAATTGAGCTGAGAACATTTGCTGAAAATTTGTAATGTTTGCTTTGAATCCTCAGCGTATAGAATTGGAAAAAAAAGGAATCAAAACAGGAACTGCAAAAAGTCAAAAACAGGGAGGTCAGCCAGTGCGTGTCTCCAGTGTAGTCTCAGAAAATGATTAAAATTGATAAAAAGTTCGAAATAAGGCTACCTTTGAATAGTCGTCAAAAATTCTATGTTTCATGTTTTATAAATCTAAAGATGCCAAAATTTCACAAATTACGACAATTTTTTAATTCACTTTTCAAACATTTTCTATTGTTACTAGAACAGAATTGTAGGTTGATTCAGTAAAAAGTACGGTGTTTTTACATGTTTTATAGCCACGATTCAAAGAATTAAAAAAAATCCATATGTGCAACAAATAGCTTCTAAATTTAGCTTACTCAGGCACTAAGGGTTTTTTTTCAAGCATTGATTAACTAACTTACAGCCTTTTCTCAAACCATGTTTTTCCGGATTTTGAGTTACGTTTCAAGCTTTTCAAAACTATAAATTTTGTAAAAATCGGGTAAGAAACAATACAGTTTTAGCGAAAAAAGTGCTAGAAAACCGATTTTTAATTTTCATTATTCAAAAATAATTGGTGTACAAATATTGTGCTTCATTCTCCATCAAAAGATATTCAGTTACCTTTTTTTTTTTGGAATGGCGAGGGTTTCCGTAGAAGTTTGCAATTTTTATTAACAGTAAGCCATCTTATAAACAAGACAAGAGAAATAAGATTATCACTGCTAGTTTACGCTCTAGAATCCTTGACATAGGTGTGTAACTTTATATTTGCACTACACTGGCTAGACTAAGCTTGCCAGATTGCCCGGTTTTATCCGGGTTTGCCCGGATATTTGATGCAAAATTTCGAGAAAGTTAGGTCCGGCCCGGTTGCCCGGATATCGTGAAAAAAGTCCGGATATAGCCCGGATTTATCCACGACTTTCACAAAGAAACCAAAAAAAATTCAAAGTTTCTGAGTAAGTCTCAGCAAAATCGATTAACGGTATGGAAATTTTCAACGATTGTTTAAAATAATTTCGCTGATTTACTTTTATAAACCTTTAAATATTTAAGTGTTCCAAGAAGTTTTTGGAAGTCTGCAATTACATTCATAAAATATTAATTTCATTTTTTTGCATTTTTTCTTTGCTTTTGTATATAATAACACATAAATTTTGCCCGGTTTTTGCCCGGTTTTTGCCCGGTTTTTGGATTTGAAAAATTGAAATCCATGCCCGGATTTAGCCAGGTTTTTTGAAAAAAATGCCCGGAATTGCTAAGCCCGGATGGGAGTGGAAAAAATTCTGGCAACCTTAGGCTAGACGGAAGATACGCGTTCACTCTCGCTGAAGATCGTAAGTGAACTGATGACAACCGCTCATGACACGTCAGCCGTCGTGTGTGTGCGTGTAGTAAGGACTTGGAGGGAGATGGATGACTTGGAAGGGCCTATCGGCTGAGAGAGCGTTGCTCTCGAATTATTGGCTACACATCTCCCCTCCACACCAAGAAAAAATAAGGTGAAAACAGAAGCAACCTTTTTTTAAGTGATGAACTAGTTTTAATCTAACAATTGTAAACATACAAAACGAGTTTGGCTCCTATTTCCACTTGTCGGCCCTCTCGCCTCAACGATTATTCAGTTGAAGACCTTTTGTTTCAACGATTATTCAATTTGAGACCTTCCATCTTGACCAGGCTTCCGAAAAGTACTGGCGAACGACAGTATTCTTGCGAACGTCGACAGTTTTAAAAGGAGCGGTCGTGCGATGTACAGCGATGGCTTGTTTTACCTCATGCGAGAGTTTGCTCGTGGGTATGAAAGTTTTTTAAGCTTCGTGACAGTTTTGGGAAAATCTTCGTGACAGTTTTCAATGCGTTGAATTTCGCATGACAGTACTACTTACCAGCGTTGCCAGATTGAAAACCGCTCAAGTCCGTAGATTTTTCGAAAATCGAAAATGTACTGGTTTCGGCAAAATAAAACTTGATGACCTTTTTTTTTTTGGTCGTCAGGTAGAATTTCCATTTATCCGCAGAATCCCTTGAATTTTTTCGATAATCCGTAGAAAATCCGTAGGAAATGCTGAAAATCCGTAGATTTCCAGCATCGATCCGTAGCTCCGTAGAAATGCTGAAAATCCGTAGAACTACGGAGAAATCCGTAGATCTGGCAAGGCTGCTACTTACTCCGTCCGACTGTAGCCGAGATTCGCTCGGGCCGAGTTAATTTCGAACGAACGAATTTTCCTTTTGCTTGAAGCTATTGCGGGTGGTGATCACCCCAATCACCCTCCCCTTCCCTTTTCGCTTAACCTGCACCGGCACCACACATCGCGTTACACGCCGATCGTATGCTGCTGCTCGGTGCGAATAGATGGCTCGTTCGATCTATTCGAAACCGAGCAGCAGCGCATACGATCGGGCATGGGTACGGTATGGGCATGACAGTCACCCGTGACAGTCCTGCAAAAACTGTCACGCCCTGCAGCCGACAGTTAGGATGAAATTATTTTTCGAAACAGGAGGCATGAAGGGATGAAAACCGAACTGTCGGTTGGGTTCGCTACAGCTTAAAGCACAACATTTTCGGCAACGCATGCTTTGAGCCGATTGTTCAGGTACAGCCTGGGTTCTCGCACGTGTGCGATGTAGCCGAAGCATTACGATTCGTTACCGACGGTACAGCAGCGAACCGATTGGTAAGGAAAACCGAAACAGTTGGTTTGGCAAGAAAAAAGCTGTCATAGCAAAGCTGTACTTTTCGGCAGCCTGATCTTGACTGTCTCCGTTAGAACTGCAAACTCAACAATAACTGAGCTGCCTTTTCGTTTTAACGGTTTTCCTCGGGTTGTTACGCTACAACCTAATCAATAAAGGAACGAGATCTTTCGTTATTTCATGAAGTGAACTTTCATAACACTTTTCAAGTTGGTCCTCTCGATCCAACGTAATTACATAAAGTGAACCTTCAGAACATTCTTCATGTTGGTCCTCCCGATCCAACGTAATATCGTAAAGTGAACCTCCAGCACACTTTTCATGTTGGTCCTCCCGATCCAACTTTATTTCTTGAAATCATAACTCCCATCGCGACTGAAAACATCATTATTTGATTGGAGCTCCCATAGCAATCAAACTTCTTATTCGTTCTTATCTCAAATTCTTGTAAAATTTCATCTAGTATTATTTATTTAATTATTTATTTATTTATTAAACTACATTCATCTGACTACAGTGTCTTCATGAATTCCTATCCTAACTAACAAAGAGATTATTCACTTATTAATTTTCAGAATGTTTCATAAGAGTTTTCAAATGGTTTGACACACTAATCGTTGATTTGAATTGGCTAGTAGTGATATGAAAATCGTAAAGCTCGTAGAATGCGTTGAAGATTTGTTGCATAGTTCGCATAGGTTCCTGTTGACCGTAGTTTGTTCTACGAAATTCGAGACGAAAGAAGTCCTGTCCTCTTAAGTTTCTTGGTCGAACGTTGATGTTGATGGAACGAAGAAGGGCTGGAGCGTCGACGTAGCCATTTAAGATTTTCGCGATGAAAGTCGCTCTTGCGATGATCCTCCGCTCAGCTAGGGTCTGCATTGCAAGTAATGGGCAGCGATCCTTATAATCTGGCAAATTATATGGGTCGTTCCACGGCAGAAAGCGTAGGGCATACCTGATGAATCTTGACTGCACCGATTCGATCCTTCTAGACCAATAAGACGAACACGGGCTCCAGACAATCGATACTGTTTCCATTACAATAACATTTACCGGTGTGCATATAAAATAAAATGTATTTTCCAAATTACAAGCTTCAGGATCAATCCTTCAACCGGCGAAAGCTAACGGCGAAAGGCCCTCACAGATTTTTTTTTATTTGCCATTGTACCAACAAAAAGAAGGAGCTCGAGGAAAGCTTAGGAAGGTAAAAGCTCGAAGTGAAAATTTCAATTAAAATTATATCACACCAAACTCATTTGGCTATCCCGGCAATAGTTATTTGTAAAGAAAAAACAATAAAAAGAAAATCAAAACTCTTACGAAAATTTGCAGGTCTGTTCCTAAATCCTATCCTCTCACCTTCCATATGTATCATCCTGTATTTGTAAATATGGCTGTGCGCTACTGCGAGTCCATCATGAATTGTGAAAATTAGAATGAAATAGCACACTTTTAGATCTTCTAGGACTGCTTCAACTATTTATCTTATGAATTTTAGTCGACTAGTTGATTTCAGCTGTATTTGAGTCTCCAACTGGGACTTTCTGTAATTTTTCGTGCTTCTGCACAACAAATTTATTCAATGACCTTCTGTATTAGATATCTCAAAAATCACTTGACAAAACATCTAAAAAATTTGCACATGTAAACAATTTGAAGGTTGTAGGTTGATTCACTGAAAATTTCATCAATTTT